>NC_064864.1:60563816-60926316 GCF_024139225.1 Suncus etruscus
CACATGAACCAGTAGAAAAGGAGGAACTAGGGAAGTGAACGTTCAATTTCTAAGCACCACCCCTGATAACATAGCACCTACTCCGAGAGTTGTGGGAGTATTAAACATGATAATATAGTAACTATGACCTCAGTTTCTATAAAAGATCCATTCATACCTCAGATGAGTCAGCAAAATTCCCACATACATACACACACACCCCAATTCATTTTCCAGCTTGAGCTTTCTTAATTTCTCAGACTAGATGTGTGTGATGAGTTTCAATCACAAACTTGAAGAATTACGAGTCATCTGCAATTCTGTAAATTCTCTGCAGACCACTTCCTTTCCTCCTACCACTACGATGGTCCAGTATTGGAATGGCCACTAGACAAGAGAGGTTTTGTCCAGCACACTTTTTTTTTTTGGGGGGGGGGGGGGTTTGGGCCACACCCGGCAGTGCTCAGGGGTTACTCCTGGCTGTCTACTCAGAAATAGCTCCTGGCAGGCACGGGGGACCATATGGGACACCGGGATTCGAACCAACCACCTTTGGTCCTGGATCGGCTGCTTGCAAGGCAAACGCCGCTGTGCTATCTCTCTGGGCCCACACACTTTATTTTAATGTTGGTCCCAAGGATTTCCCATTCTTTGTGAGCTTACCTGTGCATTAAAAGGATGCTTACTGGGGTCAGAGTAATAACATAGCATAACAAACCCCCTTCCCCAAAAATAAATAAAAATAAAAAAATAAAAGGATGCTTATTATATTTCCTCCAAAATTATTGGTGCTGAATTGGAATGATTATATTCTGAGATGCAGAACTAGTATTTTACCTCAATTTTAGCTGGCTATTGAATCCTACTTGTTTCCTTTTTATTATTTTTGCTTTTGGGGGGGGTGTACACACCCTGTGACGCTCAGGGGTTACTCCTGGCTATGTGCTCAGAAATGGCTCCTGGCTCGGGGGACCATATGGGATGCCGGGGAGCGAACCAAGGTCCATCCTGAATCGGCTGCTTGCAAGGCAAATGCCCTACCGCTGTGCTATTGCTCCAGCCCCCTTACTTGTTTCTTAACTAGTGCTTTTTTTTTTGGAGTTTGGGTCACACCCGGCATGGCTCAGGGGTTACTACTGGCACTGTGCTCAGAAATTGCCCCTGGCAGGCTCAGGGGACCACATGGGATGACAGGATTCGAGTCACAGTCCTTCTGCATGCAAGGCAAACACCCTGCCTCCATGCTATCTCTCCAGCCCCAACTTGTGCTTTCTGAATTCAAACTTTACAGCTACTCTTCTTTAATATATATATGATATATATACTATATATATAAAATATGTTTTTTAGTATATATAAAATAAACCCCAGAGTTCTGTTTTGTTTAGAAAAAGGCTCAGGAGGTGATTCTAAGATAATCTAAATTGACAGCTCTTTAAGTCTAATTCTCTTCATTTGCTTCACTAGTTAATCAGTACAAAGTTAGAGAACTGACATCATAGACTTACATTTATATAATACTTCGAATGCTAAAGATCAAGAAAATTATTAAGATGCACATGATCTGTTCCCTGAGGTCCTTCTGGAAAGCTGCCTGGAGGAGTACTTTCAGGGTAGAATATGGTCACACTCAATCTCTCAGTGTAAGCAGTGGACCCTTTCTGATACAATTTATCAGGAGGATAAACAGAACAGTCATTCTGTTAAGATTTCTTGGAAAGAGAAAAGACGAGTAAGACTGAATCTTTAATGAAACCTGGCAACTATAATTCGAAAACTCTGCTAAAAACATTTCTTTTGAACCTCAACAAGTTTACCAACACATATTAAATAGGAAATAAAGGTTACCACAAATATAACACTGTAGGATTCCAGCCAAACACGATTATATATATCTAACACATGTGACTGATACACAGGTAGGAAGTTAAACAGATAAACAAAGCATTTAAGAATTAGCTAAGGAGGGGCCAGAGAGATAGCATAGAGGTAAGATGTTTGCCTTTCATGCAGAAGGTCATCGGTTAGAATCCCGGCATCCCATATGGTCTCCCGTGCTTGCCAGGAGCAATTTCTGAGCATAGTGCCAGGAATAACCCCTGAGCACTGCCGGGTGTGACCCAAAAACAAAAAAAAGAATTAGCTAAGGAACAAGTAATGGAGTGTGACGGAGCAGGATTTGATACAAAAAAAAAAGTTAAGAGTACAAATAAAGACTAAACTTGTTTTTCTAATGCTTCCTTAATTTATTTTTTGGGTAGTTAACATATATTACCATGGGGCCGGAGAGATAGCATGGAGGTAAGGCGTTTGCCTTTCATGCAGGAGGTCATCGGTTCGAATCCCGGCGCCCCATATGGTCCCCTGTGCCTGCCAGGAGCAATTTCTGAGCCTGGAGCCAGGAATAACCCCTGAGCACTGCCAGGTGTGACCCAAAAACCAAAAAAAAAAAAAAACAAAAAAAACATATATTACCATAAAAATTTTTTCTTCATCTTTTTTGGGGGAGAATACCAGCAATACTCAGGGCTTACCCCTGGCTCTGCACTCGTGGTTCACTGCTGGCAGTGCTCAGGGGACCATATGAGGTACTGGAGATCAAGCTGAGTCAGCCAAGCCAACAGTGCATGGCAAGTGTTCTGCCTACTATATTAACTCTCCAGTCCCTTGCCATAGTATTGTAAAACAAATCTGTATGTGAATGCAAATAGTTTAATAGAATTAGTTTTCATTTATGAACAAGAGAGTCACCTCGGTTTATACTAAATTTATATGTAATGATGATGACAAAAATATTTGTTTCGTCACCATATATAAGTTAGTGGTAGAGATATTGTGAGCTCTTGAGTTTAACAACCCTTGGCATCCCATAATGAATAAAACCTTGAAGTAAAAATTTTAAACAAAAATTTTAATACCTGCTCCATCCGATGGGCCATCTCTTTGTGTAACTGCTGAATTGCATTTTTAGCTGCAATATCTTGAGCTATAAGTCTATCTTTGGAAGCTTTAACTTCTTTATTAAGTTCTTCTATTCTTGATTCTAGCTGCAAAAAATTTGTTTACAAATTATTTTTACAGCTATATTAAACAGACTAATATCTCAAATAAATATAAGCAAAATAAACATAAACAATGTAATTAATATAATTCAACTATAGAAATCAAAAGTAAATGTTAGCAATGATTCTAAATTTGCTTAAAACTGGTTAAATACAAGTCTGAAGCTGATTAGCTATATATGTGAGCTAGAGCAATTACTAAAGAACTAACTTAAATACTGCAAATATGAAAGAAATTTAAATTTTACATCCATTTAAAGTAGAAAAACTCAATAATGAAAAAATGGGCAGCAAATAGACATGAAACAAATAAGCAGACTAAGCTATGAATAACAAAATTAAAATCGAGTATATTAAATGATATCAAAATACAGAAAACAAAACAACGTAGTCACACCAAAATAAGAAATAAGACACAACAATGATATGGTAAGAGGTACTTTAAATGCAAAGACAACAATAAACTGAAAGTGAAAGTTTATTAAAAGATATATCATATAGCCAGCAACCATAAGGAAGTGAAAATAAATATAAGTGTTCCTAGAGATGGAGGAACATGTATTAATCATGAGAAGATCAATCCAACAGAAAGACCTAGCAAATATAAGGTTTTAGTAAATTATTATAAGAAAAATTCACGGGCCTGGAGAGATAGCACAGTGGTGTTTGCCTTGCAAGCAGCCAATCCAGGACCAAAGGTGGTTGGTTCGAATCCCAGTGTCCCATATGGTCCCCCATGCCTGCCAGGAGCTATTTCTGAGCAAACAGCCAGAAGTAACCCCTGAGCACTGCCGGGTGTGACCCAAAAAAAAAAAAAAAAGAAAAAGAAAAATTCACAGAAATGGAAAAAAAACTCACCAACAGTAGATGAAAACCCAAAAACTCACTTTCAGAAATAATTAAAACAAAAAATTAATAAGGAAACAGAATCGAGCAAAAACTATAAAACATTTGGTCTCACACATCTACATAATATTCCCAGCCACCACAAAGCATGTATTTTTATCAGGTACTCATGGACGATTCTCCAGGATAGGCTTGGCCATAAAATAAATCTCAATAAACTTAAAAAAATTAAAATAAGATCATTACATATGTTCTCCAATCATGATAGAATAAAATTAGAAGTCAATAGAACTTTGAAAAAATATCACAAGCATGTCAATAAAAAATATATAATGAAAGAAATCACATGAATAATTAGAAAATACTAGGCAGTGAATGAAAACAAATGATATATTTATTGGATGCATTCAGAGTCAGCGTTACAAGGAAATGCATTATCTATAAACATCAACAACAGATATGGTTGCTTAAAATACTCTGGTAAATTTGGTTCAATAGAACAATAGAAGAAAGCACTGGTGAATGTTAGGCTAAACCTTGTAGATTTTGTATTTATTGACAGTTTTTGGACAATAAAATCTCCTAACCATGAATTTCTTAGAACATATCCCCATTTGTTAAGTAATGAATTACTATATTAAAATTTTTCAAACGAATAACCCAGGATTACACCTTTTTTTTTCAAGATTACATCTTAAGACAGTAAACAAACAAACAAACAAACAAACAAAAAGAGTGGCAAACTAAACCTAAATCCATCAAGAGAAAGAATACTGAATGGTATAAGTAGATGAAATAGAAACAAACTAAAAAAAAGAGAGAGAAAAGAGGAACAGAGATGGAGCTGAGTGCAGAGTATGTGTTTTACGCATCAAAAGTCATAGGTTGGATCACTATCCTTCCCCACCTAGAAAAGAAATCTAGAAATTTTAAAGCAAAAAAAACTCAGCTTGTTTTGGGTTTCTAGCTATATCAGGATTGAGTTCAGGTTCTGACTTGCAAGGCATCACTAAGCTGTAACACCAGTCAAAACTGTTTTTTAAAGAGTGATTGATGGATAGAACTTTAACTAGACTGACCAAGAAAAAAAAATTCAGAAATTACTATGATGAAAATAATAAACAAAAGATACATACCATATGGAAATAATAACTATAAATACTATAAAAAATTAAGCAGATTAAATGATAATTCCTAAAATGTTAAACCAACAATAATAGCTACAGAAGTGTTATACTGAAAAAAAAAAACATTTCCTAATAGATTAAATGAACAAAACAAAACAAATAAATACTTCCTTCTGAGAAATACTCAAGTCCAGATTAGTACAGGTTAATTCTATCAAACATTAAAATAACAGTAATATTTTGGGGGGTTGCATACCCATCAATTCTCAAGAGTTACTCCTAGCTCCACACTAAAGAGATTACCCCTAGAGATGCTCAGGGAACCGACCATTGTTGGGATGTCGGAATAAAACCCTGGTAGGCCATATGCAAGGCAACACCTTATACCCTGTACTATCATCTCTCTAGGCCCCAAAATAATACCAATTCTTTAAAAGCTCTTCTCCCTTTAAAATAAAATTTCTCAATGCAGTCTATAAGGGCAATAGTACCTTGACACCAAAAACAAAAGCACCATAAGAGCTACAAGAGCAAAATTTTTATATTCAAAATTGAGAAAATTCTCACACAATATAAGCAAATCAGTCCTGCAATATATAAAAACAGATATACTGTATTTTCCAACGTATAAGATGACTTTTGAATATACGCCAAGTATATCCGGCCGCAGTGTTTCCAAATCTCTTTCTTGGGGCCTCCCAAACAGTACTTAGGAGATCTGGGGGCCACTTCTGGCAAAACCCAGCTAACCGTGTTGGTGGTTCAGTGGTAGGGTCCGAGGATGGGGTGTTGTTTGGTTCATGTAGTGGGGGAGATTAACTGACGCCACCAGGGAATTGCCAGTAAAGGTGCCTATGATAAGGGACCAATCACTGCAAGGCTGCTCGTACCGCCTCTCTAACTCAGCCAATCCAAGCAGGCTTTTGATGCATGCAAATTAGACGATGTTCTGGACCCGAATCTACACTGTACAAAGCCTGCTCAGATTGGCCAGAGTCAGAGAGGAAGTCTATTACAGTATAACCTTTGAACCTTTGCTTGTGATTGGCTCACTGTGGTACATACAGTTGCAGCACAGGAACGTTCTGTCTGATACAGCGAATATAGGCCTAAACTTATGTTTTAACTGCAAAATTAGGGGGTCATCTTATTCGCCCAGTCGTCTTATACACCAGAAAATACAGTACACTGAAGCCAGAGCAATAACACAGCAGGGAGGATGTTTGCCTTGCATGCAGCTGACCCAGTTAAATCCCCAGCATCCCAAACCCACCAGGAGTAATTGCTGAGCTCAGAGTCAGGAGTAACCCCTGAGAGATGCCAGGTATGGCTAAAACTTTTAAAAATTAAAAAATAAATAAATAAATAAATAAATAAATATACACCATGCCCCAAAAGGGTCGCAACACAGTATTAACATCCAGAAATTAATACACTATCAATGAAACAAAACCACATCTCATTCAAGGCAGAAATAGCATCTAATAAAATTCAACACTTTGTCATGATTACAAATATTCGGGCCCGGAGAGATAGCACAGCGGTGTTTGCCTTGTAAGCAGCCTATCCAGGACCAAAGGTGGTTGGTTCGAATCCCGGTGTCCCATATGGTCCCCCGTGCCTGCCAGGAGCTATTTCTGAGCAAACAGCCAGGAGTAACCCCTGAGAAATGCCGGGTGTGGCCCAAAAACCAAAAAAAAAAAAAATCAAAAATTAGAAATAAAAAGGAACTTCTCCAAACTGTTAAAGGGCATTTAAGAAAACTAGAGCTAACATAGTACTTAACGTGAAAGACAATGTGTTCCCCCTAAGATGAGAAATAAGAGAAGGTTAATGACCTATATGGGACTTTTACTGAACAATGTATTGGTACTGACTGTGCAGCCAAAGCAATCAAGCAGGAAGTTAAGTAAAAGGCTTGTCTACTGCAGATGACATGAACTAACGCTACAGAAAATTCTAAGACAGTTACATACCAAAACACCTTCTAGAATAATAAGTTCGGCAAAGTTTCAGAAAATGCAAAAATCAATTACTTTTACATATTTACAATGAACAAGTTTAAGATGAAACAAAGAAAGCACTTGTACTTACAATGACAATGAAAGAAAATACTGCCTTGGAAAGAATTTAACAAAGGAAGTACAAAACTTTCTTTACTGTAGAAATTAACTATTTAATAGAAAAATTTATATGGAAATGCAAAGATTTGAGAACTGACAAACTTTTACAAAAGAACATTTGAAACCTTCCATTCTCAATGTTAAACTTACTATTAACAGTAATCTTTGGTTAAAACAAAAACTAATTCAACAGAATTTAACAAAGGAAGTACAAAACTTTCTTTACTGTAGAAATTAACTATTTGATAGAAAAATTTATATGGAAATGCAAAGATTTAAGAACTGACAAACTTTTACAAAAGAGCATTTGAAACCTTCCATTCTCAATGTTACACTTACTATTAACAGTAATCTTTGGTTAAAACAAAAACTAATTCAACAGAAATAAGAGTACAGAAATTAAAAAAAAAAGGAGTACAGAAATAAACTCATATAAATATGAAAGATCTTTCAACAAACTAGAATTTTCCATACTGAGAAGTCACATACAACTGTTTGGGACAACTGAATAGCCACACACAAGAGTAGAAAATTGGAACATCATAGTTTAGAAAGAAATTAAATGAAAATGAATCAAACTAAACATAAAAGCCAAATTACAAAACACTGGGAAACATAAATCTTACAATGACTTTATGAATGTAGATGAAATAACATAAAAATTTTAAAGTAAATTGGGAAGCACTGATTAAAGAACTATAATTACCTAGAGTATATAAATTTAATTAGTATTTATACTTTACATGCCAAGCAATTATCTGCATCTTAAATATGACTTAACTTGTAGGACATCTATTTATATACAAATTTTCGAAATTGTGTTTATTGTAGAAATTGAAAGATTGCCTTTAAATATTTTTTGTTCCATCTTTTTACCTGTTTAATTGTGCACATATGCTGCTTCTCTGTTTCTGTTCTTTTTTTTAATTCTTCTCTTAAATTATCTTTTTCTGAACAAATGTCTAAGATAAGTTCCTGGTGCTTCTTATTTTCCTTAATTAACCTAAGCACAGGAAGGGAAGAATTAGAAAAATAATTAAAACTGAGTAAGTGGAATATAATCTGTTTGAAGATCAAGACATCAATACTTACGTTTAATAAATCTACATTCCTAAGTAAAGTAATCCCTTTGTAATGATGCATTTATATAGAATTTGTAAAATGATCACCTTTTTCTTGAAATTGCATGTTTTAATTTTATTATAATTTAGATTAACTTGGTTTACAACAGATTCAAAATTTATGGTATTGATGTACAAGAAATTGTGTTTTAATTCAAATGAAGTATCAGATAAAACCACTCCCAAGTGTATGTCTTTGGACAGTTCAATTCTAAGCTTCACTCTTATTGTACTTGAACACCCCACAGATCTGTGGCTCTAAGCCAGGGCAATTAGGGCAATTTGTCCTAGGCCATTGGCCTGAAGATATTTTTGGCTACAAGAAGGTTGAGGGCTGTGACAGGTTTTTGTGGGTGGAAGCCCTTCTTGAGATTCCACAATATACTAGACAGTCTTAAAAGTCTTACAAACCCAAATGTTGAGAGCTGAGTTTGAAAAATCTTACTTTAGATTTTCAAACTGTTTCAATAACGACTAGAGCAGTAACACAGCAGGGAGGGCATTTGCCTTGAACATGACTGACCCAAATTCAATCCCTGACATCCCATATTGTCCCCCACGCTTGCCTCAGCATTGCCAGGTGTGACCCAAAGCCTGCCTCCCAGAAGAAACTATTTTAATAATAGTTTAATAGTTAGAAGAGTAATCAGTATAAAACAAGAGCTTACACAGAGATTTTATCCAGTTACATATAATATAAAATCTTTAAGATTACCCAGCAACAACTATAACTTTGTCTTTATCACATAATTACTATTTATTTGGTTTAGTTTAAGTACAGTATTTACGATCAAGTCATTCATATTACAAAGTCTATTAAAATATTATTCTATCGATCCAAAACAAACCCTGCAGTACTTGCTCAAATAGCTGAACTAGAACCAAGTCTATTTTCATAACCAAGTCTTTGTTGAAGGTTGCTCACTCAACAAATGCTATCCAAGTACTCACTATATAGTATTCTAGATATCAAATGTGAAACAAAAAAAAATGTCCTACCCATGGAGTTTATACCCTAGAAAGGAAAAAAAATTATGTATATGTGTCAGACAGTGATTGAATCCTAAGAAAACCAAAGTACACCCACCATCTTCCTGCCAGAAAAACAGCCTGGCTCCTCTACCAAGCTCCCAAAGAAAATGATAGTGGCCAATACTTCTCATGTAGTATGTTCCAGCTGATACCTCTGTGAAATGCTCTGAATGAGTGAGGGCAAATCCCCTTCCTGTATGAACTACAGCAGTTCAACACCTCCCCATACCTTCTGATGGAAATGTCCAAGCTCCTTGACTTAATCTTATCAAACTGCCAAGTCACCAAATTTATTTCAGATCTATAAATCCTGAACAGTGTGGCTGTTTGCAGTCATTTTGCAGACACCTCAAAATTTTATAGTAGTGTCAATCCAATATCCCAGGAAATCTGATGGGAAAGTTACACCAAGCTCAGTGAACCTAAACAGTAACAAGAAGGCCAACTCACATCTACCATGGCCCACTTTAGATAAGATACTGACTTTAGGAGCACCATGGAGAAATTTATAACAATTATTTCACACTGACCCTTACTGATCTGAGTCTTGATAATTCCATTAGCCTTTGTGTTATAACAAACACTATAAAGTAGATTTGTTTCTGCCTTCATGGAAGCAGGCTATGGTGGTAGTTGGGAGATTTGGAGAAACTGGTGAAGTGAATGTCATACTGGTGGTGGAATCAGTGTTTAAACACTGAATGCAGGGCCAGAGCAATAGCACAGCGATAGGTCGTTTGCCTTGCACTCAACCAACCCAGGACGAACCCAAGTTTGATTCCTGGCATCCTATATGGTCCCCCCAAGTCTGTCAGGGGCTATTTCTAAGCACAGAGCCAGGAGTGACCTCTGAGTGCCCCTGGGTGTGGCCCCCCAAACCAAAATAAATAAATTATTTATTTATAATTATATTATTATTATATATAATATTATATATATAATATATATTATTATTATATTATATATATAATATATATTATTATATATTATATATATTATATATATATAATATATAATAATAATATTATAATTATATTATTTATGAAAAGAAAGGAGTGATAAAAGTGTGACTTTTAGGTAAGGTCATCTGTCAAGGTAGGCCTCCAAGGAGCATTAGAATACAATGAGAAATGAAACCAATTAATGTCTGGAAAACAAAAACTCAGCAGCAAGTTGATTCAAACCTTTTGAACACATTATAATAATTTCTAGGATTAGTGGCAGAAAAATCCTGAAATGAATTTTATCAATAATTCAAAGGAACACAATATAAAGAGGAAGACCTCCAAACTGTTACTCTTATATGTCAGAATGTTGTGCATATAAGTAACAGTTTTGAAGCATCCTTAGATAAAAATATTGATGCTTTAAAATAAAGAAATATATATCGAAACAAAAATCTGAAAATAGTTGTATTTATAAAATTTAATCCAAAAGAAAATAGAAGGCAGCTTCCTTTTTAGAAAATTTAATGAAATAATAGGAAAAAATAAGTTGTTGTAAAGCTAACCTGAATTACAAAGCATTGTACTTGGAAATGGTAATATACATAAAACATTAGTTTAGATCTTAAAAAGCCAACCAAAAAATCCCATTTGGTGTCATCTCCCTCAGACAAAAAAGCTGATCTAGCCAATAAAGAAGTTTGCAAATGGTGGGGATATTCCAGCTTCAAGTCTAAACAACCCTGACCCAAGTCAATCCTGATACCACTGACTCTTCTAACAGAACGGAGAGAAAAGAATTCAGCGTCTCTGTATTCCTAATAGTCTCAGACAAACTACCTTAATTATATCATCATTAAAGGTTTCTCAAACTGGGGGCCAGAGCCATGGTGCAAGTGGTAGGGCATTTGCCTTACACACACTAACCTAGGACAGACCATGGTTCAATCCCCAGCATTCCATATGGTCCCCCAAGCCAGGAACAATTTCTGAGCGCATAGCCAGAAGTAACCCCTGAGCCTCAGCAGGTGTGACCCAAAAAACCAAATAAATAAATAAACAAAAACAAAACAAATTTCTCTAAATGCTCTTTCCTTGCTACCAACAACAGAACTAAGTTAGGATTTGGCTTTACCAGTTAAGTACAGATGGGGAGTGGGCATAAATGGTGCTTTACAAGAGGCAGTAGGACAGCACTTAAGAGGTACAGCAAGTGAAATGCACATGAAGCAGCTGAAATCAGCCTATCTTGGGTGCTTCTATCCACTTGTGATGACTCTATGCCTACCAAGTTGAGGCAGGGCACTTTTGTGCTGAACCCCAGATCATCCTATTTATGTTAGCTAACAAGGAGTAATGGAAGGAATCAGGTAGGCTTCTACAATTTCTTCACGAAGCTATAGGTTGCAAAGATGATGGTAAAGAATCTCTCTGTCCAAGGATGTCATTACAGCTTATCTAAGGTACAAGAAATAAAGAAATAAGTTTGTTGGTTCAAGTTTCTAAACAAATAAACAAAAAACTCTCTACAGTCAGATGAACTAGGTTTAGATGTTAACTATGCAATTTATTAACATCCAAGTTAGCTTCATCATTCAGCTACCTCACCAGTAAAAAGAGTTATTATTCATGTCAAAGATTGTTATAATTCCATGAGTTAACATACCTAAAATGCCAAGCACATAATTAATAGAATTAAGCATGTTTCCATTATTACTAGAAGTAATTCTTTTAATTCACAAGATCCAGAGCTAAGGAAAATGAGAAAAGAAATTAGGAATAATATCCTAGAAGAATAGGTTCAGGTAACCAGAAAATGAAGCTTCCAGAAATAAAGTAACTGATGTTTCAAATATTAAATCATACATATATATACATATATATTCATAAACAGTAGCCTTCAAGTAAGGCTATGAGTGGGAGAGGTAGCTGCTAGTTATGGAGTAAGGTTGACAATGGCCTAGAATCTCAAGATATGTTCATTCCTACTCATAGCAGCATTAGTCCCAACAGCCAAAAGTTACTTTGGAGAAGAAACTCAAATAGTCACTGATGGATAACCAAACAAAATGTGACTGTACATACAATGAAAAATTAAGACAAAGAAAGGAAATGCAGACACTTGCAGAGATATGGATGTGGCCTGAGGTGAATTAACTGAATTAAGACAGTCACAAAAAGATAGATATTACAAAATTTCACTTATACAAAGTATCAAGAGTAAGGAGGTCTATTACCCAGAGAAGGCATCATGATTGTTGGCTAGGGCCTAGAAGAAAGAACAAAGAGTTGTTAAATAGGTCCAGAGTTCCAAATTTGCAAGATGCAAAAATCATGGGGATTGGCTATTTAACAATGAGTATACACAAAGTACCAAACCATACTTAATAAAATGGTAAAATGAAGTCAGAAAACTTGCTTATGCATAGATGAACATGCAAAATATTGTGCTGAATGAAATGAGGCAGGAGAGGAACAGACAGAATAATTATATTCATGCATGATATAAAAAAGAAAATAAAAACATTAATATGAGAGTAATACCCAAAGACAAATAGAAAAGAAGGTCCAAAGGACTATGGTAGGAAACTTGCCACAAGGCAGAAGGAACTGCAGAGAAGGGGCCACTGTGACAAATGATAGATGGAAATGATCATTGGGTTGAAATGATAGTTAGAAATGGGTTCTGAAAGAAAATAAATGATATACATGATACCCTTTCAGTAATAGTATTGCAAACCAGTGCCTAAAAGGAAAAATGGAGGAGGTGAGGTTGATAGAGAATAACAGTGACTGCAATAGAGGCAGGTGGGGAGGGGAACTGGGACATTGGTGGCGGGAACTGGGTACAATGGTGGCTGAAAATGTACACTGGTGGCGGGATGGGCGTTGGAACATTGTGACTGGAACTCAACCATCCAATGATTCTTTTTTAGGGGGGTGGGGAGATGGACCACAGCAGGAATCACTCCTGGCAAGGTTGGGAGACCATATGGGATGTTGGGGATCAAATCTAGGTTAGCCATGTGCAAAGCAAACACTCTTCCTACTATGCAATCACTCTGGGCCCAGATGATGTTAATATTTTTTATGATAACTTTCATGCTATGTGTACTTTACTACAATTAAAAGTAAAATTAAATTTAAAAAAGAAAAAGAAAGAGGGCTCCTACGTGCAAAGAGATTGAAGCTGATTGGATCCAACAACGAAGGTGAGTCATGTAGAGAGGACTGATTCATGGAGCAAGAAAATGGTGCCGAGGTGAACATTAGTAAAAGACAATTACATAGCCAGCAATGTCTGGGATATGGTATCAAATGCAAACTTCTGCCTCCACTTTTTTATACTCACTTCCATCCCAAAAAACCCTAGAACACTAAGGTTTGGTATGGTTTTTTGTTTTGTTTTGGGGGATGTGGGAAATGCTTCTGGCCAAAGCTATTGGTGCTTAGGTGGAATTCCTGGCTTAATGCTCAGGGATCAGAAATGGTTAAGCCTAGGCCCCATGCATACTACTGAAATATCACTCCTATTATTAGTCTCATTTAAGAAAAATGTAACTATGTAGTACTATGTAGCTATTTTCTAAAGGATAGTATGTTTTATTTTATTTTCTTAAAAGGTTATATATGAAAGAGTACTAGAACATAGGCATCATTTGCATATATAAGCTAGAATAAAAATATAATTAGGAAAAGTTGAAAAATATTAAACTATTATCAAACTAGAAATTAATTCTACAAATCCAAGATAAATTTAAAAATATCTATTTACTAAATGGTAAATTATGTTGGTCTCTAAATTTAAATTTTTGGATTGGGGGGGGGTCACATATAGCAGCAGTCAGGGCTTATTCCTGATTCTGTGCTTGGGAATTATTCTTGGCAGGGTTCAAGGGACCTAGGGGATTGAACCAAGGCCAGCTGCATGCAAAGCTTAGCACCTTACCTGCTGTACTATCTCTCTGGCCTCCAAATTAGAATAGCTTTTTTGGTTGTTTTGTTTTTGAGACACACCCAGTGATATTTAAGAGTTACTCCAGGCTGTGCTTGGAGGACATGGGATGCAAGACAAATACACTAGCCCTTGAAATTATTTTTAACCATGAATCTATAGTAGAATTTTAAGGAACTTTTAAAAAAATTTCGTGAATTCCCATTTCCTTCTAAATTTCTTGGTTTTGATATATTTCATTCTATATTCTTTTCACAGCATAAGAAATAAGTTTTTATAATTCCCAGATCTGTTACGAGTTTACATTATTTAGCAAATAATACATTTTAAGTAAATTCCTTTTGCGTATATATTAATAATTAGCACATGACATTTGCTCAATTATTCAGTAAATAGTTGCTGAAACATCTATGCACATGTCTATTATTGAATTAGAAGTGAACATAAAAAAAAAAAGAAGTGAACATAATGACACCTTCCTAATAGAATTCAATTGGTATTCTTTAAAAAAACAATCTGAAGAAAAATTAAAACTTACTTCTTTATGGTATGCTCCTGCTGCAAATACTTATCCTGCACACACTTATCAAACATCACTAAAGCAAGTTCGCCCTTATTCAGTCCATTGGGTACTTGGTGTTCTTCGGTAAACTCCTTAGATAAGAGCTCAGATTCTATTTCTTCCAACAGATTCTCTGATGCTGACACAGTGTTTATTTTTGAAATAAATTTCTTGGTGCAGTCTGTATCATAGGGACTTCCTGAGTAAGCCTTTTGATGAGTAGCTTCTGTTAAGGCAGAGGACCTTAATTCTGCCAGTATCTGTGTTACTGTCTGTTCCACTTCATGTGTTTCTGAAACTTGTTTTGCAAAATCTTCCCAAGGAAAATCAGTACTTTGTTCAGAATTTTCTGGGTTTACAGAAATTTCTGTTTTAGCACAAGAGTCTTCACCTCCACCATGATCTGGAATACCAGTTTCCTGTGCTTTAGTCTGATCACTGTCCTCAGTATGCTGACATAAAGCCTTATCCAAATTTAATGACAACAGGTTGGGCTCAGTTTCTAAGTTGTTGCCTCCATCAGCAAAGTTGCATGCATTTTCCTTCATTTCCAGCGCTGTCCCGGGATTTTTGTCGGAGGATATGGAGTCTTTGTGCTCTGTCTCTGACATGTTCACTGACACCAACTCACTCTGCATTTCTTTAAATCTGCTCCTTATCTTTGTTTTACATCTGAGAAAGGCAGAACACCAGACATTTACCAAAAACAACTTTTTTAAAAACCAAGAGCCCACAATTACTTCCTTACATTTCCATGGTCACAAATTTTACCAATAATTTTTTTCTTGAGGAAATGCAGAAGCAAAGACCAAGACTCCCCCACCCACTCAAGTGGGCCAGGCGTACATAAACTTTCATTCATAATTCACATAGACAACTTCACTAGTTTACTTAAATGGCAGTGTGGCATTCCCCAGTCACCCCCATTAGATCTGGGGAACTGGAACCAAGTAGCTGGAAGTTCAGTACCCTCAAATTGTTTAGCAATCACTCAACAACATGAGGGAGAAAAATATCACCACAGCAAGAATCTGTAAGAAAATCTGGGGGGAAGACATCAGTGAAAACACTGGGAGAGTAACGGCATACCAAGATAATAAAATAATGCACACTAAGGATGAATGGGGGGGGGCGGTGGCGCTAGAGGTAAGGTGCCTGCCTTGCCAGCGCTAGCCTTGGACGGACCACAGTTCGATCCCCCGGCATCCCATATGGTCCCCCAAACCAGGAGCAACTTCTGAGTGCATAGCCAGGAGTAACCCCTGAGCGTTACTGGGTGTGGCCCAAAAACCAAAAAAAAAAAGGATGAATGGGAAGGAAACATGAACAACAGAACACAATAAAGACCAGACATTTAGAACTGAGGTCAATGTCATGGGTGAGTCAATAATCCTTACAGAAATTGATTTTCATCCAGGCAGGAATCCAGTCAATACCATGTTGATTTCCAAATATTCTTATCAAGAATAAACGGTGTTCAATGCAACTCAAATGGAGGTCATTTGCACTACTGTGGCCAGAAAGGCAATATGTGCAAAACTAAGTCAACAACTTATATTTTCTTCTGTTTACTAGGATGACACTCTATGTATTTTTTGAAAATTAGTCAATTTCAAAAAGGATCCTGAGATACAGGCAATAACCCGAAGATCTTGAGGTAACAGAATAGACTGTTTCTGTCACTAGCCTGCAAAGCATGTCCATGGGAAGATAAAGATGGTCTAAAAGGCATAGACAACTGGGTTTTAATAGAAACTGGGAATAAGTCCAGATATAATAAATCCAGAATGCACATACATGCACACAGACAAAATCCAGAAAAATTTAATTTATGCATGAAAGAAAGATAAAGGTAAAGTTTATCAGTGATAAAGGTGGTACTTGGAAAGTTATTTTAAACAAGGGAGCTAGGGAATAAGAAAATGATCAGGAAGAACTCTCAATGATATGCAGAGAAGAGAATTTCACCCAGAAGATTAGCAAATCACAATTATACTAGTTTCCAGCACATAATGTATTCTTACATACCAGTTGAATTAAAGCCCAGAAGTGATAGAATGAGCCTAGTACTTGAGGAACATTATCCTAAAAATGAGAAAGATGAGAGTAATTCTTATGAGCAATATGAGCTTTTTTGGGTTTTAGACCACATCTAGCAATGCTCAGGGCTTACTCCTGGCTCTGTAATCAGGGATCACTCCTGGCAGGGTTTGTGGGATGATAAGAGATCCTGGGAATAAAATTTGAGTTGACAGTGTACTGCCCTCACTATCTCTTTGACCCCGGAAGTTCAGCTTATTTATAAAATACCCAATTGCCCTTTGGGTTATCAATTTAAATAAATATTAGCCTGGGGCCAGAGTGATAATAGGTAATGTAGGCTGCTTCTTGCTTTGCATGGGGCTGACTGGGTTTTAAATCCCTGGCAACCCATATAGTCCCTGAGTACTACCAATAGTAATTTCTGAATGCAGATCTAGCATAAACCCCTGAACACCATGGTACAGTGGGTATGGCAACCCTACACACATAAAAAAAAAAAATATTGGCCTTATATAAAACTAAGCAGGAACTTTCAACAAATGGAGAAATTCACATTGTTTTATATATATATATATATGATTAAGACCATATTAACCTTTTTTTTTTTTTTTTTTTTTTTTTTTTTGTTTTTTTGGACACACTTGGCAGCACTCAGGTTACTCCTGGCTCTGCGCTCAGAAATCGCTCAAATCGCTTCTGGCAGGCTCGGGGGACCTTATGGGTCAGCTGCATGCAAGGCAAACAGCCTACCACTGTGCTATCTCTCCAGCCCAAGACCATATGAACTTTTAAAATTTAGTTTTGACCACACAAATGCAGAAAGTAAATAAAATGGCCTTATGAGTAAACTGCACTTCTAAATCTGTAACACAGTAAAATAATTCTCAATCAGGGTCACAAGTCACCCACATTTCCAAAGTAACCTACTTTAAGATGAATCTTATGAATTCTGTTACTGCTAAATTCAAATCAACTTAGATATCCATCTTAAAAACTAGTGTATGCAATAGCCAGGCTCTGGAAACAACCAAGATGCCCTTCAACAGACGAATGGCTAAAAAAAACTGTGGTACATATACACAATGGAATATTATGCAGCCATCAGGAGAGATGAAGTCATGAAATTTTCCTATACATGGATGTACATGGAATCTATCATGCTGAGTGAAATAAGTCAGAGGGAGAGAGAGAGACACAGAATAGTCTCACTCATCTATGGGTTTTATGAAAAATAAAAGTCATTTTCGAAACAATCCTCAGAGACAATGAGAGGAGGGCTGAAAATTCCAGCTCACTTCATGAAGCTCACCACAAAGAGTGGTGAGTGCAGTTATAGAAATAACTACACAGAGAACTACCATAATCATGTGAATGAATGAGGGAACTGGAAAGCCTGTCTGGAGTACAGGTGGGGGTGGGGTGGGATGGAGGGAGATTTGGAACATTGGTGGTGGGAATATTGCACTGGTGAAGGGGGCGTTCTTTACATGACTAAAACCTAATCACAATCATATTTGTAATCAAGATGTTTAAATAAAGAAAAAAATAAAAATAAATTAGTGTGCCTGGAGGAAAAAAAAAACTAGTGTTGGTTCTAAACATCATAACTAGTCAAGGCAACCTTAACAGAATTCAGAATTGTCCAAAAGTAATAGAGATCAGATACAGACTATTGAAAAGAGAATTAAGACTATAAAGGAACTGTGACTCTGCAAGCATAGAGCAATTAAGACAAATTTTATGGTTCTTATCTGTCTGACAAGTTTTGTCAGGAGAAAAGCACTAAGCAAATATTAGTGATCCCCTCATTCAGCTTCCATATTCCCGAGGGCTCAACCTCAGCTTTGTTTTTTCCCTCCTAGAATTCATCCACTTTGAAAACTTGAACTCAGTCTGATGGCCACATTAATTATTTTCAGCCCTGAGCTCTAGAATTACAGATGGTGAATTCCCTCTTGTGTTTCACTCAGTCTCTATAGTAAAATCTCCACCTAAACTATTTCTTTCCCTGTAAGTTCCATTATGGTGTCAAATTGGATACCAATGTCAAATCCTGACCACCCTAGGGAATTTTTCCCAGTCAATGGTATCAAGGCCCCTTCCTTTCCCTAGTCTTCCTATTTTTACCCATTTCATATCTCCTGCAATCAACTCTCCTTTTTATTGCCACTGTTCTTTGTCTGCAACTTGAGCCAGGCCTACTCACTTCATACTGGAACACCTAATTGTTGCTTTTAGGAGTGGGGTGGGGACTCCCCAAAAAGAGTGGGGAAGGATTAAGGACTCATGCTTTGTGCCTAGTGTTGCTAGTGGCCACGAAGACTATAGTAAGCTCTGGGGCCAAATGGTAAAAAGAACTCAACTTAGGACCTTATATATCCAAGGCATGTACCCCACCCCCTTGGAATCATCTCCCCAGTCCCATAAATGATGGGCTGTTGTAATCTGGTTTGGGGCAATTCCTGGGGATGCTGAGGTGAGTAGGCAGTAGGATCATCAGAAAGTGGGGATGGAAATTTCTTAATCTTACTTCTTGCCTCAGTTCTTGCCTTCTGGCAATTCCAAGGAGCAAGAAGATTGAGAAAGGGCAGATGACTTTAGATAGCACCAAGACCTGGGTCTCAAGGCCTGGAGGTCTCCCTCCCAAAACTGATCTCAGTTGTCCTTGATGAACCATGCAGAAATATGTCACCACCTCCTCAGAGTTTGCCATCACCTGCATACCAGTGACACAGAGGTCTCTGCTAGCTCTTCCCTCTTTAAATGTTTAGGTAATAACAACTCTGCCTCCCAACAGGGCTACCTAGAAAAAGAGATGGGAATACACCTCCTCCAATGCAATCTAATCAGCTAGGAACAGATTCAACCTTTTTTCAGGATACAGTTTGTACATTAACTGCTTTGGCAGATTTTTTTTTTTTTTTTTTTTTTTTTTGCTTTTGGGCCACACCCGGTCAGGCCCAGGTGTTACAACAGGCTCTGTGCACAGAAATCACTCCTGGTAGCCTGGGGAATCATATGGAATGCCAGGGATCAAACCCAGGTCTACCACATGCAAGGCAACTACCCTACCCACTGTGCTATTGCTCCAGCCCCTACTTTGGTAAGATTAATTTTTAAATCATTGAAATCTGTCTTAACTTCTAAGTAACAGAAAAGTAATGAAAACCAACTGAGATATTAATTCATTTTGGATTTGGGGGGTTGTCACATTGGGTAGTGCTCAGGTCTTACTCCAGGCTCTATGCTCAGGAATCACTCTTGGAAGGATTCAGAGGACCATAGGGGTGCCAAGGATCAAATCTGGGACAAGCATTTGATCTGCTGTATTATTTCTCAAGCCCCAAACTGAGACATTAGTAAGGTACTCCAGAAAGAAGTAAAAGATATGGAGAATTCTATACAATAAGTAAAACTAGAGACCCTTTAAAGAAAAAATAAAATCGCTTCATGTTTATACTTCAGAATAGTATATTCCTCCATAATCCAATCATTTGCCAATCTTTATTCCTATCTAGAAAATTCTTCCCTTCAGTCTATAGTAAGGGGAAGAATTGATAGAACTGTATTCAAAGAACTAATTGAGAAAGAACTAATTCTGATACCCATGCCTCTGTATTTTCCCTCACAGTAATTAAGACATTTTTCATGTAAATAAACAGATTGCTTTTACACTTAAGCACATATAATCAGAAAAAGGTTTTGTTTGTTTGGTTTGTTGGTTTTGGTTTTGGGGCCACACCCAGCAATACTCAAGATACTCCTGGCTCTGCACTCAGGGGACCATAGATTGGATGTCCAGGTTGGTGGTGTGCAAGGCAAAAGTCCTACCCATTGTGCTAACACTCTGGCCCCATAATCAGAGCTTTTGTGTCATTTTTGAACAGATAGTCTTCAGCTTTTCAAGTGACCTCTAAACTTTCTGAAAATCTCTCTCTGCCCAGCCACTCTTCCATAATAGTTCAGTGCTTGGATCTGTGATGCTAGAGACCATCGGACCCCATAGCACTCAGGTATCACCAAGTATATACTAGGTTGTGACAGGTTTTGGGGATGGGAAAGCATATGGTGCTGGAGATCAAACTTGGGACTTGCATCTTGAGCTATCTCCCCAGTCCCTATTAAAAGGCTTAAGCTGAGCCCAAGACAAGTATTTTCTCTGCTGTTGCTCAAAGTATGGCCCCTACCTGTGGAAAAAGTCTTGGTATAAATTGGTAGCTCATGACTACTTAGCCTGCTAACTTAGCTTTCTGAAGGGAAAATAAAGAGTGACACTAAGGAAGTACTACTGTATATAAGCATAGCAAAGACATCACACCAAAGACAAATATAAGTGTGGGGCATGTTAAGTTTGAGGATTTCCATGATTAACCAGAGGGTGAAAAGTCACCGGAGTCTTTCAACGGGCCCCCACTTGACAGTGCTAATGTAGGCCAATTTGGTTGTTGTCCAATGTTTGTTGGAGGGTGTCAAAGCAGTACACTAAAGATGAAAAAGCCTAGAAATAGACTAAGGCAAAAGAATGTCAAACTAGACATTTGTTAATAAAACTTCTAATTAAAAAGTGCTTGAACAGGGCCCGGAGAGATAGCACAGCGGCGTTTGCCTTGCAAGCAGCTGATCCAGGACCAAAGGTGGTTGGTTCGAATCCCGGTGTCCCATATGGTCCCCCGTGCCTGCCAGGAGCTATTTCTGAGCAGACAGCCAGGAGTAACCCCTGAGCACCACCGGGTGTGGCCCAAAAACCAAAAAAAAAAAAAAAAGTGCTTGAACAAATCAAAATTCACTCATACACAGATATACAATATGTTGCTTTCTTTGGGGTAAAAAATAACAAATCATCTGACGTTTTACCAATCATTAGGGAAAAGATATACCGTCACAAGTTTCCTCTTAGTCTTTTTTCCAGTGATGTTTCTGACACAGTACTACAGGACCAATTCACACTTCAAACTATTTCAGTGGGACCAGGGATGCAGTCTGGCAGTAGAGCCCAGGCCTCAAATATGTGAGCCCCTGGCTTTGATTCCTAGCCCACCCAAGTTTTAGTTGAATGAGAACTGGTTTCGCTCTTACTGGAGCTCATCAGCTGTAGGCAACTGGTCAAGAAACGTTTTCTTTTTAATCTTAAACCAATCCAAAAAACCTGGATTTTTATCAGTAAGAGAACTGACATTTTTGACAAAACTATTTCCATACAAGAGCTATATAAACACTTATATTTTATTATCTTTTTTCCCTAGTACTTAGAATAAGAAATTAAGTTTACTGAATAAATTGCATATACAAATAAACCCAATTCACATTTATCTACCAATAAACTAGCCATAGACAAGAGTTTTTTTTGTTTGTTTTGTTTTTGGGTCACACCAGCAGCGCTCAGGAGTTACTCCTGGCTCTATGCTCAGAAATCGCTCCAGGCAGGCTCAGGGGACCATATAAAATGCTGGGATTAGACCTTCTGCACGCAAGGCAATCGCCTTACCTCCATGCTATCTCTCTGGCCCCAAACAAGAGTTGTTTCAGAACTACATTTTCAAATTCTCTGTTAATTCATTCTCCAAATATACAATAAATGTATGTTGTGTGCAGGCACTTTGTTGGATACATGGCAGTGACTAAGACAGCCGTTTTTTATGGCATGGACATTCTGGTGTAAGAAACCAATGTAGGAAGATAAAGTTAAAACTTCTAATCTTTGGGTTTTGTAAATAGTGTGTGGGAGGGATATGATGCTGCTTAGGGGACCACAAATTGTGTCAGGGATCCAACAAGGGGCAGCCTTGTGCATATCAAGGCCCTTACCTCCTGTATTGTCCCTCTTGTCCTCTGCTTACAATGTTTTAATTTGAAGGTCTCTGTGAGTTCCACCATAAAATGTAAGACATGTGAATGCTTGAAGTCCAACAGAAAAACCCAACACTATTCAGCATAATTATTTACCACCAAGCACAAAATTTATAACTGCAAATGGGCCAAGGAGACAGTTCAAAGGGCTAGAGCAAATGTTTTGCATGAGGGACGGCCAGATTTGATTAATAAAGGTGTTTCCCAAAACTAAAGAATAAAATCAAGCTGCAAACTGTAGCATCTGAGATTTCAAATAATGTCCATGAAGCTAAACATGCTGGGCTATGAGAGCATTCATGTTCCTCACTGTTAACCTCAGAAGGAAAAGTACAACAGAAGTTTTTATAAAACCCTCAAGCAGACTTTGAAAATCACATATACAAAAGCATATGTGACCTTTCCAAGCACTTCTAATAAGGTTCTACAATGGCAACTGAAGTCAAAAGCATTAACTTAAGTGAAAGAAGTAATATAGCCTCACATAATTGGATCAGAAAGTAACTGATTTTTACATAAATAAAACTTTCAATTACAAATACTCTCCTGGATAAAGGTTTTTTAAAAAGAATAAAGTTGAAACTCTTGAATCGCAAGATAAACTATGTTGACAGTGAAATGTCACATAAAGGTAAATTTAAGTAAACCAAGCTCTACTTTTAAAAGATGAAAAAATAAGCTATTTCGAAGAATACTTTTAGTTCTATCAAAAGGGAAAACTTTTACCAAGTTTTATAATGAGGTTTGGAGTTAAAATTTTACTTTAACAAACTTCCTTTTCACTGGGTTTTACAAGTTGTCCCAGTCCAACAGTTTAAGAAGAGTAATATGAGGCCAAGGTCATTTCCTCTATCTCTAAAGTAGTCTGTGTAGCTTTGTAGCAAAGAATTTTAGATGTGTGTATTTTATCACCAAAAAAATAATTTAGGAGGGGCACAAGTGGTAAGGTGTTTGTCTGCCTTACACACGCTAACCTAGGATGGACCACGGTTCGATCCCCCAGCGTCTCATCTGGTCCCCCTAGCCAGGAGCAATTTCTGAGCACACAGCCAGGAGTAACCCCCGAGTGTCACAGGGTTCTGGCCCAAAAAAGTTAGGAAGACAGATCAAGGCATTAGATATAGCAAATTACCTCTCTTAAAAAGTACAGAATCCTTGTACTTTGCCCTCAATGTTTAAGGAGTTACATAAGTCTAATCTCTTTGGATTATATTGTGTGCTGCTAAGAAATAGTATGTAATACAACTGGGAATTTGAGGGACAAATTAATTGTATTGTACATGGGTTCAGTTTTGTTTTTCTTAATTTTCTTTGGTTGAAAGATCAAGGCTGGGATATCATCGTTGGGACTACCGAGAATTCTGCTTATGGGTGATTGGGCTTCCACTGTAACTTTACCATGTCCTCTTTCTTTGCATCTTTGTTGTCATAATTAAAATTAATAAAAAAAGAACAAAAAAAATAAAGTACAGAATCCTGTGATACTGTAACTGAAAATTAAAATGCCTCCAGACTTTAGAGAAAAAAATGACATATGGCTAACTCATGTATCACACTATCACATTAAACGCCATATTATCCATTTGATATCTTAGAACTGTGAACTTTTATAGTACAATGCTTTTAAAAGCTTAAAGCAAAAAGTTGTTAGTGTAGAAATCTTATCTTGAAAGCATTCACCAAACTATTTCATTGATTTTCCCAAATATGAGAAGTAGATGGGGGATTTGAGAAGAGTAAATATCCCCAAAAGAATTCAAGATAAACTCTAAGTTTATCTTATGTAAAGATTAAGAACTTCAGCTTAATGTTTAAATTTTGAAGCCACCTTGGCCTGTACCTTATTAATTCAGTACAGTATAGTTTATAAAAAGAAAAAAAGACTTTTGGGGCAAGAACAATAGCACATTTGGGGCCAGAGCGGTGGTGGTCAAGTGGTATGGCAGACTGCAGTTCAATCCCCCAGAGTTCCATATGATCCCCCAAGCCAGGAAAGATTTCTGAGCACATAGCCAGGAGCAACCCCTGAGGGTCACTGGGTGTGGCAAAAAAATAAAATAAAAAGAACAATAGCACAGTGAGTAGGGCAAGCACCTTGCTTGTAGAAAGCCCTGGATTCAATCTTTAGCATCCCATAAGGTCCCCTAAGAAAGCCAGGAGTAAGCCCTGAGCACCACTGGTGTGACCCCCAAACCCCCCCAAAAAAAACAAAGAAACAAACAAAAACCTATTTACTCACTAAAAAAGCTGAATAATAGCATTTACTACACAAACTTGTCTATACTAGAAATCACCTCATGTGATTTAATGACAAACACACTCATAACCAATCCATATTCTGTTGCATGATTTCTACATTTTTGGTTTTGTTTTGAGGTCACACCTGGCTGTACTCAGAGCTTGCTTCTGGCTGTCTGTTCAAGGATCATTCTTCATGGGGCTTGAGGGGCCACATGCAATATTAGAGATAAAATCTGATCAGTTATGGACAAAGTAATCCCCCTTTCCCACTGTACTATCTCTCCAGCCCTGATTTCTGAGTTCAACCTTCACTTCTAATGCCCCTTAAACCTGGTACTGGTCCTTTTGCCTTGCAAAAGGTTGACCTAAGTTCAATCCCCAAAACCTTATATGGTCCCCCAGTCCTGCTAGGAGTGATCCCTAAGTAAAGAGTCAGACAATCCCTGGGCACTACTCAGTATGGTCCTCCTTAAAAAAAAGTTTGAAATCTGATTTTAAAAAAATGGTTTATTTGTAAATCTAAGGAACATGTGTGCCCAGTTACCTTTAAAAAAAATTTTTTTTTGGCTACACTCAATAGTGCTAAGGATAACTCCTAGACCATATGGGGTACCAGGAATAAAACTGGGGTCAGATGTATATAAAGCAAATGCCCTACCTACTGTACTATCACTCCAAACCTATTACTTGAAATTCTAAATTAAATCACAATATTGGAAGCAAGGTAACATTGTTTGAGAAATCAAGAACTTTGCTGTTTACAGCTAGAATGAACGGATAGGAGAAAAGCCTAAGTTCTACTGAAAGGAAGTTTCAGCTTAAACGAAAATGACAATTTTTCTCAACCTCTAAATAATGCTGTGAAGCTAGAGAGTAAGTAAAGGGTTATGGAGCACACATGCCTTAGATGCTGCTGCCCACCCACTGGAACTCCAGCACTGCATTGCTGTGAGCTACAGTAGATGCATCACTGGAGGGTATTTGGTGGTCCCAGATCCTGGCAATGAAGCAACCAGCCCAGCAGGCTGAAAAAGCGAGGAAGGCCCCAGGGCCTGAAGATCAACCTCCAGATAAAAAAATCCTTGGACTGGAGAATGGCACAGATAATAGGCATTTGGCTTGTACGTGCCCAGGTTTGATCCCTGGCATCCCATATGGTCCCCACTGAGTCTGCCAGGAGTGATTCCTACAGGCAGAGCCAGAAGTAACCCCTGAGGGCTGCCGGTGTGGCCCCAGAACCAAAAATAAATCAATAAATAAATCAGGCAGCTTCAGCCTGTCATCTCCTTCAAGAGTAAACTACACTTCATGTCAGCATGTGACTGAAAAGAGCTGACTAAAAAAACAATCATCATCGTCTGTGCTGTTAACTGTACAAGCATCAAGAGAAACAAAAGGTTAAAGAGTGGTTACTGGGCTACAATCACTGTGGTGGGGGCAATAAACCTGACCATCAACTAGTTACCAATCAACTAGTCACACAATTTATGTATGGGGATTCTGAATTAGACAAAGTCTTTAAGAAGAACAAAACCAAATAAACACAAGTCAGGAATTTCTAGGTACCTGCTTGAGCAAAATTCTCCATTGCTCGCTGTTACAAAGCAGAAATGTTGTAGCGCTTAATGCTGCAAAAACAGACTCAAAACTCGCAGTAGTCGATTTAATTCAGAAAAACCAATACAGCAAAGGAGGGAGTGGGTGGAAGTAACAATCGTTCCTGCTTCTATTAGTGTCGTGAACAAAGAAATGGAGAGAGAGCAGCAGTACTATTACAGCCCTGGAGGGCAGCGCACTATTCGCATACAAGGGGACAGTTTCACTATCAATCTCGGCCCAAGATTCATCTTTCCCACCAGGATAACTCCGCCAGCTGAAAGCGCAGTGAGCAGCCAAGAAGGCCAACTTCACAAGGAGCATTCTAACCACTCTAATTCCTGGGCTTCGGATGTGTTTTGTTTTGGCTACTAGCACTCGACTTTAAAACACTGTTCCCCGGATTTTCTGCAGTTTCCTAAAAACAAAAGTTTCAGCCTATCATTTTGTTTTTGTTTGTTTGTTAGTTTTTAAAGCTGGATTTGAGGGAACAGCTCGATGGTCACAAGGGCCGATTAATTGTCGGCTTACTACCTAATCTCAGGAGGTAAAAAGTAACATTGCAAGTTAGGAGAAGCGGGTTCGAATCCAAAAGCTCTGGATCTCCAAAAGCGGGCCCACTCTGGACTCTCGGAACCGAATCTTTCAAGCTGCCAGTGTAAGCAAAAGTTCTTGCCCTGTTCCCCATCACCACCACCGCAGGCAGCAGCTCGGTGGGGCCCGGAAATAAACAAATGTAATAAATTAGTTGCCACGCTTGAGAGAGACACAGTAGCAGAAGAGAAGTGGCGGCGGCGGCACCAGCTGAGGCTTATCACAGCGCCTGGACGTCCTTGGCAGCAAAGGCAACAGCAGGAAAAGCAAAGAGCCGCGATGCAAGAACGGGGGACTAGGGATTCGGGGGTCACGGAAGTGTCGGGAAGAAGGGGGAAAGGAAACCTCCGCTAGCCGGTCCCGTCGGAGAGGAAAAGCCGAGCAGAAAGGGGCGATCGCCAGGGGAGAGAGAAAAGCCGAGCAGAGCCGAGCCGCGCTGAGCGGGTGGACGGACCAGCTGGGCGGCACTGCTCGCTCCTCCGCCAGCCGGGCCCCGACCCGATCGGCCGCGCGCCCGGGGAGCCGCGGCCCGGACCCCGCTGGACCCAACCTCGCCGCTTCCCCCCGGGCACTCACCCCACTCCTCCGAGCCTCGACCGCACCCCTTAGCGAGGCCGCTGGAGCTCCGGCTCCACAGTCCGCTTCTTCATCGCGGCCACCGGCCCACTCACCCACCGGGCGAGGCGCGGCGAGGAGACGAGACGCTCCGGCGGGCCCACGAGGCCGACTCGCCCGCCGCTCCCGCCCTCGCCCCGCCGCCCGACCCCCGCCGAGCTGACACATCAACAAAGATGGCGGCGACGCCGGAGTCGGCCTGGCTACAGCCGGGGGCGT
Organism: Suncus etruscus; assembly: GCF_024139225.1. NCBI lineage: Eukaryota > Metazoa > Chordata > Mammalia > Eulipotyphla > Soricidae > Suncus > Suncus etruscus. The sequence goes on from NC_064864.1 coordinate 60,591,723, forward strand.
GGCCGCGGGCGTGGAGGGGCGTGGCTTCCCGGGAGAGCCAATCGGCGGCGCGCGAGGCCGTGACGCGCGCACCTGGGGCCGGGAGAACCTGTCTGCAGTGGGCGGGGCCCGGGCAGCGCCTCCGCTCTAACCTCGCCCGGACGACGACGTCCCGGACCTTGGGGCCGGCTGCCCACGCTCGCTCCCTCCCGCACTCCTGCTCGAACGTTCGCTCCGTCCCGGACACTCAGGAAAAAAATAAACCCACGCGAGTCTTTTTTTTCTTTTCGGTCGGAAGGGCTCGTGGAAGAGGATCCCTCTCTTGACTCTTTGGTCCTTGGCTTCCATTAGTCAGGGATATAAAAGCAAATCAAAAGAATTTGGAGGGGGGCCCCGGAGAGATTGCACAGGGCGAGGGCGTTTGCCTTGCACGTAGCCGATCTAGGACAGACGGTGGTTCGAATCCCGGCATCCCATATGGTCGTGTGTCCCCCGCCCCCGTGTGCCTGCCAGGGGCGATTTCTGAGCACAGAGCCTGGAGCTGAGCGCTGCCGGTTGTGATCCAAAGAGAGAGAGAGACAGAGACAGAGAGACAGTATTGGAAATGGAGAAAGTCAGAGACATACAGAAAAAGACAGTATTGGAAATGGAGAAACAGAGACACACAGTATTGGAAATGCAGAGACAGAGAGACAGAGACAGAGAGAATCGGAAAAGGAAGAGCCTGCCTGGTACCTAAAGTGGGCAGGGTCCGAAGTTACCTGCTAGGCTGACAGTTCTTTCCTGGAAGGGTGTGTGTGGGGGGGGGGGGGGTGCCCATAACATCGTGTTCCTGTTCCTGTCTCCAGCAAAGCATCCTCAGTCATTGTTTAATAATAAACTATTGGGGCGTTCCCCTCTGGCATCCCTCCAGGCCCCCTGGAAAGCAGGGTGTGTCCTCTCCAGGGCAGCAAGGTGGGGTTATCTCAGAAACTGTTCAATATCTTAATTGCCCGCTCCGCTCTGATCTGGAGAGTCAGGTGAACTTTGGCGTTGCTGGAGGTTTTGCAAACCTGGCCTGTTCAGGAAAGAGCTTAGGACTTATATGGGTTCAGGGCTTAAATGCACACTTAAATGTACTTAAAGGGTTTAGGACTTAAATGCACAGCTCATGAGTGAAAGTAGTTAATTCCGACGAGCCATCCAGCAAGTTTATAAAGCAAAACTAACTACTCTGCTGTTAAGCTGCTGTTATGCTATTGCCCCCTCCCAAAAATTACTTATAAAAATACAAACCTTTCCCTTTTCGGTATGAAATGACAGCCCATTCCTTGAGTAAAGAGTCTATTTGAGGGCCTGGAGAGATAGCACAGCGGCGTTTGCCTTGCAAGCAGCCAATCCAGGACCAAAGGTGGTTGGTTCGAATCCCGGTGTCCCATATGGTCCCCCATGCCTGCCAGGAGCTATTTCTGAGCAGACAGCCAGGAGTAACCCCTGAGCAACTCTGGGTGTGCCCCCCCCCCAAAAAAAAGAGTCTATTTGAGGCTATCTTGCCTGAAACAGTCAAAAATCTCTTGGCTTGGGGTCAAGGAGCAATAACATAGGAGGTAAATCAGGCACTTATCTTGTACGGGGCAGATCCGGGTTTGGTCCCAGCTCCCTATATGGTCCCCTGACCTCCACTAGGAGTAATTCCTGAACTCACTAGAAGTAGCGTGAAAACAAAAAACAAACAAGCAAACCTTGGCTTTAGAACAGTAAGTAGACAAAGCATATTTAGTACAATGTGTTGAACTTAAAGTATATTAAAGAAAAACAAAGGAAGTAACCACTCTTTCAATGCTCATTGTCAGTAACATGTTACTTCTGAAATAAAATAGTACAAAGCACAGGTAATCATGTATTTGAGAACCATTATTTTCAGTCTGGCAAAAAGGAAATACAACATTTTAGACATCAGAGAAAACAAAACTCAGCGATCCTAAATTTGAGTTTAAATTTGCCAGTATAAATTCATGTTGCATTTTAAATATCTATCGCTGAAAAGTATAAAATAATGGTTGAGGTCAATGTATGCGCAGATTCTCCAGGTTATCAGGTTATGATTGCTACAAATGTTTTCTCACACAGACAAAAGTTACTATGGGGCTATTGGAGATCAAGGTCTGATTTTTACCTCTGGACCAAAAAAATATACAAAAAGCCTAGGATACGATGGTTGTAAGTGAAAGCAAAGAAGAAAACAAAAAATGTGTCAAGAGAATCAGAATTCAAGTCAAAGATGCTCTCACTAATCAAAGAAGGAAATTTTAGCAGTCAAAATATTTAGCAATGGCTAGACTCCTATTATGTTAGAATTCAATGAGGGTATTCTCCTTTTGAAATGTCACCTCTCCTTCTAGATAATGCCAAAGAATCACTTTCAAAAAAAAAACTGATAAAAAAGAATAAAATTTCCTACCTTTTCTGTTACCAACTAAATCTCAAAATGTTGAAATGGCAAAGTTCTTTATATAAATCAACATAATACTTGTAGAAGGTAAACTATCATCACTTTGGAAACTTGAAATGAAATAATAGATTTAGATAACTGTCACCAGTGTCACCGGAGAGATAGCATGGAGGTAAGGTGTTTGCCTTTCATGCAGAGGGTCATTGATTCGAATCCTGACATCACATATGGTCCCCCAAGCTTGCCAGGAGCAATTTCTGAGCGTGGAGCCTGGAGTAACCCCTGAGCGCTGCTGGGTGTAACCCAAAAAACAAAAACAAAAAACAAAAAGACTATTATATAAAAATCGTACTTGAAACTCTATAGTGGATGGCAGCCTTTTAATTTGCCAGGTAAATTTAAGACATTCTTTTGCTTTGTGTCAGGGGTCAAGTCCAGGGCTTCTTGCACAGAAGAAACTCATTCACCACTGAGTTTCATCTCCACACTTTACTAAATCTCTCTTAGTATTTTACAAAGAGGGAACTGGATTTTATGTATCTTCATAAGTAACAGAATAGAGAAACAACAGCTGTGAAGAATTCATGAGGGAAGGAATACAATCAGCAATTCAATGAGAGAAAAACTTGTCACTTCAATATTTAAATCACAGACTGAAAGAAAAAGTAACTTTTTTTTTGGTCTAAAAGTAACTTTCTTAAGCCATTGCATAGAGTACAAAATGGAATCTTTTTGGATCTTGATTTGAAAATACCAACTATTTGAAGTTATTTGAATGAAAATTTAGATGCTAATTATTTTTAAGTTTGGGTAAATTTTTTGAATATTATTTAAAAGTGATTTCTTTTGGGCAGGAGAGATTATCTAGGAGGTAAGGAAGCAGCTGGCTACAGTGGCCAGGATCCTGGATCCCAACATCTCATATGGTGCAAAGACTTTCAGTGGTTATTCCTGAGGTCATGAAAAGCCCCTGCCGGAGAACTGTAGTAGTAATTCAACCTTCCCCCTCCAGTTCCTTGGGGTTTATTCCTGGATCTGTGCTCAAGGATCAATCCTGATCGTCCAATATGATGCCAAGAAATGAACCACCAGCTGAATGTAGTGCCTTAACTCCTGTACTATCTCTGTGGTCCTAAATTAGTTTTTAAAAATTCACAACATATATGGATAAAAAAATATGAGTTCCAAGGAAGTAGTTGTGGGTAATCCCTGTTACAGACTTATGAATAATGCTTCTGTAATAATACAAAAAAGGAGGAGAATGTGGGTATCCCCTCCCCCAACTCATCTATCCCACCTGAATTCAGAACTGCCCACACCTGGAATGGCCCGGTAGATGAGTCTGCAGGGGGGAGAGAGAGGGCATAAGAAGGAGGGTTAGAGAAGCGAGGGAGAGCCATCATCATTAGAGATACAGCATCAGATTCAGCATCAGCAATTCAGTATCATCAAAGAAGCAGCAGCAGTAACATCACCAAAGGGGGTTAGTCAGCCTGGAAACCAGTTAGAAAACCTGGTAAACACAACTGAAAGTGAGACAGAGGCCGAGAGAGCCAGAATGAGTAGGGAAGTAGCTGCTAGGAAAAGGCTTAGTTTAGAGGCCATGTGAGGTGTGCATGACGGAAGGAATTGTGAAGTAAAGTTGACTGACTCCTAGAACTTCATCTGACTGCTTTGTGAATCTCTTTGTCTTCACCCTGCTACCTTCAAACTGGCCAAGCCATAGGGTTTGTGGGAGCCTAGTTGAGTTCAGTAAGGCCTCACCATCCCCATACCAATTCCAGGACTCTTTAATTTATATTAAGACAACAGTAGTAGCATGTAATAAATAAATGAATAAATACTCACAGCTCAACATTGATGTAAATCTGTCAAAGACAAAGGCAGCAAGAACAAGCTGATTCCCAACACTGAAACTATCTGAACAAGGGAAGTTATATGGGGCTATAAGCCAAAGTATGTAATACTGACAAATACCATTTTAGTCCATGTTGACAGATATCAATCCATGCTTATTGAATACATTAATGGAGAACAAACCTCCAATCCAAAAGAATCCAATTTCTATAAATATCGTACCTTTAAGTAGTAGGAGAACCCCTACTTTCCTTAAGCATAGACACCCAGAATTATGTATATTATGAAAAAGATGAAGAAAAAGTAGGGAAATCTGACAACACTATTTCCCCAGGTGATCTTAGAAAATATCAACTATCCTAAATCATGGTCAGAATGTTAAGGTGATATGACGTAAAAAAAAAAGTGATATTCTTTTCATTTTGCTTAAATCCCAAACATGAGTGAGACTATTCTGTATCTATGTCCCTCTGACTTATTTCACTCAGCATAATAGTTCCCATATCCATCCATGTATAGGAAAATTTCATGACTTCATTTTTCCTGATGGCTGCATAGTATTCCATTGTGTAAATGTACCACAGTTTTTTTGTTTTGTTTTGTTTTGTTTTGGTTTGGTTTTTGGTTTTTGGGTCACACCCAGCAGTGCTCAGGGGTTACTCCTGGCTCTATGCTCAGAAATCGCCCCTGGCAGGCTCAGGGGACCATATGGGATACCGGGATTTGAAACACTGACCTTCTGCATGAAAGGCAAACGCCTGACCTCCATGCTGTCTCTCCAGCCCTTACCACAGTTTCTTTAGCCATTCTTTTGTTGTTGGGCATCTGGGTTGTTTTCAGATTCTGGCTATTGTAAATAGTGCTGCAATGAATATACATTACAATGTTACATTATTGTAATAATATCCAGAGACAATAGAGGGCTGGAAGGACTGGGCCATGATATGAAGCTTCTACAAAGAGTAGTGAGTGAAGTTAGAGAGAAATAACTACATTAACAACTATCATGACAATGGTAATGAATGAGATAAGAAAGCTTATCTCGAATACAGACAGGAGTTTGGAGGGGAAGGGCGATGGGGGCATGCGTAGTGGGAATGTTACACTGGTGAAGGAGGGGTATTCTTTTTATGACTGAACCCAACTAAAAACATCTTTGTGATCATGGTACTTAAATAAAGATATTATTTTAAAAAATAAAGTGATATTTCTGTAGTGTTCCTCCTGGTGATCAATAACTCCAGTCTTACCATAAGAAAAAACATGAGTCAAACACGAGCACAGATTAGCCTATAAAATACTTGACTTGTGCCTGCAAAACTCCCTCTTGGAGGTTATCATCGTCACCCTAATGAAGACAGCCTGGCAACTATCCCAGTAGGAGCAGCTGAAGGCAATTAACATGATATGAGAAGTAAATGTGATGTGGGTTCCTGAGAGAGACAGAGACAGAGACAGAGAGAGAGACAGAGAGAGTAGAGACAGAGAGAGATAGAGAGAGACAGAGACAGAGAGATAGAGACAGAGACAGAGAGAGACAGAGACAGAGACTGAGATGAGACAGAGAATACAGAGGAAAAACAGAGGAGAGAAAAGGCGATAATTCACAAAAGTATAAAGAAATGGTGAATTTAATAATGCCAATATTGTTTAATTGTTATAAGTTTGTTTATAAGGGAACTCTAGATGGTGTTGCCATTAAATGGAAAGTCTATACTATCTTAATTTGTTCTGTAAAATAAAGTGTTTTAGGGGCCGGAGAGATAGCATGGAGGTAAGGCGTTTGCCTTTCATGCAGAAGGTCATGGGTTTGAATCCCGGCGTCCCATATGGTCCCCCGTGCCTGCCAGGAGCAATTTCTGAGCATGGAGCCAGGAATAGCCTCTGAGCACTGCCGGGTGTGACCCAAAAACCAAAATAAATGCATAAATAAATAAATAAATAAATAAAATAAAGTGTTTTAAAAACAAAAATCTAGGGGCCGGAGTTATAGCAGTGGTAGAACGTATGCCTTGCAAGTGGCCGATCTAGGACAGATATTGGTTCCATCCCCTGATGTCCCATATGGTCCCCGAGCCAGGGCGATTTCTGAGCACGTAGCCATTCTGAGCGCGAAGCCAGGAGTAACCCCTGAGCATCACATGGTGTAGCCCCAAAAGCAAAATAAATAAATAAATAATATATATAAATCTATTGAGGAGGGAAATCTTTCAAGCTCTGGAGAGTTCCAAATCTAAGCATGGGGGAAGGGGTTGAGAAACATAGGCAAGACTAAATTGATCATGTGGAAATAGTGATGGGTTCACTCAAAGGCATGTTCATTAAACAGTGTTCAAAAAGTCCAAGGTAAAAAGAAAAGTAGGGCCAGGGGCCAGAGCGGTGACACATTGGTAGGGTGCTATCCTCACACACCGGCTGGCCTAAGATAGGCCATGGTTCAATCCCCAGTGTTCCATATGGTCCCCCAAGCCAGGAGTGATTTCTGAGCGCATAGCCGGGAGTAAGCCTGAGCGTCACCAGGTGTGCCCCCCCCCCAAAAAACAAAAATACACACAATAAGTAGGGCCAGAGTGGTAACATAACTGGTAATGGTAGTTGTCTTGCACGAGGCTGACTCAGGTTCGATTCCCAGCATCCCAAATGGTCCCCAGGGCCTGCCAGGAATGATTCCTAAATGACATGGGGGGGGGGGTGGATTCGATTCCTAGAATCCCATAGGGTTCCCCAAGCTCACTAGGGATATAACTGGAGCGCAGAAGCAGGAGTAACCCCTGAGCATGGCTGTGTGTGGTCTCCCCAAACCAACGGAAAGCAAACAAAATAGCCACAACACATTGCAGAGCTCCCGGGGCAGGGTGAGGAGCCCTGGGGACTCAACTTCCGGGCCACGTGCCACGGCGCGCATGCGCTGTGGGGGACGCAAGTGGTGCGGCGTGGAGTACGCAGGCGCGCGCGCAGGGCCTAGGGCAGGCTGGCTGGGCTCTGGCAGCGCTGTAGGGCGCTCTTCGAGGACTACGACTAAGGCGGGGGAACTCGGGGCTCCGGGGCTCTTTCCTGCCCTCAGGAAGCCAGGCTGGGTGAGTGGCCCTTCTGCCTCTTTCCAGGTCAAAGTCCTAGGAGCTGGGCTTCGCGAGGGTTTACTAAGACAGGGCCCAAAGGGTGGTCGGTGGGTCGGTCGGTCGTTGGGGCCAGACGTTGGGCTCTGGACGTTGCACACAGGCGTTGAGGGGGCGGGGCCTGATGGCTGCAAATGGAGGGAGGATGGAAAAGGATGGACGTGGTCTCGGTGCCTTGGCTGAGAAGGGCAGCAGGTCTGGGGTTGGAGGTTTGGGTGTGAGAGCTTCCTGCACTGGGGAAGGGAGGAGGATTTGGGGGTGTTGAGATTGGGAAGAAAGGGGGGAGGTGATCGCTCCAGGTCCCCAAGCCAGCAGTCAGTTTGGAAGAGGAGCACTTCTGGGGAGGCCTATAGAGAATGTGAGCATCCACTTTCATCCCATCCCAGGACCCTTTTTTTTTCCCTTCCCAGCTTGTAGATTTGGTAGTCTTTTTTTTTTATATTTTTTGGTTTTGGGGGCCACACCCGTTTGATGCTTAGGGGTTACTCCTGGCTAAGTGCTCAGAAATTGCCCCTGGCTTGGGGGGACCATATGGGACGCGGGGGGGGGGGGTAGAATCGAGGTCCTTCCTTGGCTAGCGCTTGCAAGGCAGACACCTTAGTGTGTGTGTGTGTGTGTGTGTGTGTGTGTGTGTGTGTGTGTGTGTGTGTGTGTGTGTGTGTGTAGTGTTGGAAGTGTTTCTTGGCACTGCCCACTGTAAATGTGCTTCCCTGTTGGTCCTTTCTGGAGCCATCTCGGGTGTGGAAGGCTGCATTGCTCCATTTAGGCATCTGACCTACTTTATTTGGATCCTTGCTTATTAGGCGCCTTACTCCTCTAGTGTCATCTCCACACTCGCAGGAAAGGGCGGGTAAACAGGAATATCTGAACTTCCTTATGTTCTTCCCATCTGGGTTTTGTACACTCTCGTTAAACAGGCATGGAGGCAATCCGTTGCCAATGGAACTGCTTACGAGTGAGTGAGGCCAGACACTGTGCTACGTAAGAAGTTCAGTCAGCCCCGCCTGGGCGTGAGAAGGAAGTCGGTACTGCTGGCCTCCGTATTTACAGATACTGAAAGATGAAGGTGGTTGGCCACGCAAGGAAATGGAGGCGGCTCTGGGCTTGGGTCCCACCAACTCAGCATTAAGTTTCTATTGAGTAGCAGTTTTCCAAACTCCGCCAGGCTACCAGAGGAAATAAAAAAGAAAAGCTTGTTTTTTATTTTATTAGGGAGCTAGTTTTATTGGGGGCAAAGCCTAAAAGCTCTGAACAGAAACAACAGCCCAACACTTACTATATTTCACAGTGGAAGTATTTTGCTAGATAAGTAGCCAGATAACTAGTTGCCTGGATGTGGGGGATGAGTTTATTTTCACTACCATGATGAATGTAAAGAAAGACGGTTTTGTAGGAGAGAAACGGCTTTACCATTGGGTGGCACTTACCTTATGTGTGATGGGTGACCTCACGGCAGGTCTGTGGGAACTGAGGGACCTGCAGATTAGATTGCAGGGGAGGGTTTCAGGTGCACCTCATTTGAAGTGGACCTGAATTCACTCTGCCTGGTGATTGGACCACATGATGAAACCCAGGAGCCAGAAACTCAAATTGTTACAGACTGCTTGAATGCTGAAAGTCAGCCTTAAACACCTGCTCGAGGACCCGAGGAAAGCCTCTTGGTACTACTCAGCCTGTGGAACTCAGGGTTCAGTTCCCCGACCTTTGTTATTCCTCAAGCACCCACCTAGACCCCTGCTCCAGGACCTGGTTATGGAGGTTTTAGAAAATCTCTAGAATTTTTTGTTTTGGAGCCAAACACAGTGGCTCTCAGGGGTTACTCCTGCCTCTGTGTTGTTCATAAATCATTCCTGGCAGGCTCAGGGGACTATATGGGATACATGGGATACCGGGGATCCAACCTGGGCTGGCCAGATGCAAGGCAAACATCCTGTCTGCTGGGCTGTTGCTCTGGCCCCAGACAATCCCTAGAACTTTTAAGTCAATAAATGCAGTTATATAGTCTGATGATTATACAATTAAAAATAAAACTTAAAATATTTTAAGTTGAGTGTAAGATTTTGGGAGGGGGGGGGTCTGGTTTCTTCTCCCCACCTTGAGAGGCTGAAAGGAAGATGGTGTTTCAAGTTCCTCAGCTGAAAGGTGTTCTAGACAACATTGAGAATTGGAAGGTTTCCACCAGTGTGTGAAAGAGCTTGGATGAAAAGTAAAGTGGTGACCATTTTCAGTGTTGCAAGGATTTGGGGACAAGAGCAAAAGAACCAGTTGATAAAAGGAGCCTGCAGCAGTAACTGAGGTTACACAGGCTTCTTGTTTTACGGAGCATGTCTGAATGTCTTAATGCCTTCGGCACAACCATGACATTCCTGAGCAGGGTGAGGACAGTGAGGTGCCTGCCCTCAAGGAAATATTCCCACCATAGGTGGAGCTCCCTTGAAGCTTCAATCCTGTTTACTTATTGGTTCAGTAGATCTAAGATGGATTCTGTTGTCATTATCAAAGTCAGGTATATTTACTAATGGGTGGGGGGGACTTTGCAAAAAGTTCCTGAGAGGCAAGAAGGTTTCCTTTGAAAATTTCAATAAACCTCAGAGTGATGTGATTTCAGTGACTTCCCCTACAAGTTGTCATTGAAAACTACAAGATTTTGTGTGTAGGGGGGAAAATTTCTTTTAACATATCTTTTTAAGATATGTGAATATCTTAATGGCTCATTGCACAAAGCACAGTGTGAACTGTGCTGGGGAATGTGGGAAATCAAGAGATTTGAAAAAATAATAATCTGTGGTTTCTATATTCATACACATAACAATCAAGAGGACAAGCGTAACTGATTGTCTAGGCTAGGAGGAACTATATGGGCTGATGATCAGACATTATAGGTAAATCGCACTCAGGATTGAAAGGCTCCATATGAAGAGCCACTGGTAGCTTGTGAAGAGGGCTATAATTCAATTTTTTAATGTTTTATTTTTAATTATGAGAACAAAGATGCAAAGAAAGAGGACAAGGTAAAGTTACAGTGGAAGGACAATCACTCATAACATAATTCTCAGAAGAAGTCCCCTTGCTGATATCTTAACTTCGAACTTTCAATCAAAGAACATTAAGATAAATAAAACAGAATCCATGTACAATTACTTTGTCCCTCAAGTCCCCAGGTTGTAACACATTATAATATTTCTTAACAGCACACAAGGCAATCTAAAGCCATAAAACTTACGTAACTCCTTAAACATTAGAGGCATAGTATTTTTTACATTTCCATGAACATGCATATTAGCTTAAGTTAACCTCAAATTTTAAGTGTTTTTTTAAGAATTAGAGTCAAAGGAGAACAGTAAAAACAGTGTTAGAGTGGCAATTGTTTTGCATAGGCCCACCAAAATATGAGGGGCATGGAAAGGAATAACCTTGGCCTAAATACAAAGAGACCCTACCCCTGAAGTTTCCTGGCATAAGGCCAACACACTTTTCACACTATCTCTGTTGTTGGTATCATGTTTCTGTATTAAATATCCTGGAATCTGCATATCCTACATTGAAGTCAGGATGTGGAGCATCCTCTGGTTTCACCTCACCATTAAAGGGCAATGCAGGAAGCCCTGTCCTGTAAGCAGGTCGTTGTTGTTAAGTCTTCTCAATGTTAAGGGAAGTCTCTTTTGAGCAGGTCGATGTCTGAGCAGTGGTAGGGTCTTCGTGGTAGAGGATTGCTTCCAGGTGATGTTATAGACAAACCTGGATGTTTCATGGATGGCTTCCCTGGTTCAGGGGTGAATGGAAAATGCCCTTTCTTTTGAGGCCTGTGCCAGGTCATTATGTCAATGTTCAGGGTGTAAGGTCCCTTTGCACTACAAGATTTGTGTATTCCAATCTCTATTAGATAGGATCTTATTTGTATGTATAGCATTTTCCCATTTTAATGTGCCTATGCAAAAAAAGGAGCAGGAGCAGTGCCACGTGGCGTTATTGGTGCATATGGGGGCCATAAGAACAAGTCCAACAATCCCCATGACATGGTTCAATCATAAGCATTAAATTGGGGGACTCTTTCACCAAAATTCCTTGTTGAACAGCTCATAAAGAGAAGATAAAAAGTGGTTAGAATCGTCATTGTATAAGAGAATATTTAGTAAGACTTATAGTTGTCAGAGAAAAAACACAAAATATTCTAAAGAAATACTTGTCCATTTTATGTCTTTTGAAACAGTTTGGGGTTGTTACACACAATGCACAGCTTTGGTCTGTGATTAGGATTGTGCAATACTGAAGTTAAAAAGAGTAATGTGGGTTAGTGATGTTTGGGGGGTAAGAGAGTTAAGGAGTAAAATGAGCTTTGTAGGGGTGTGGGAAAGGGCAGAATACAAAATGGACATTCTGGATACGCAAAACATAACATAAAGATAAGGAATACTCTTAATACATGCAGAGCGCGCGGGGGTGGTTTTCCATATTCAGAGTGGTCAGAAATTGCCAGTGACAAACTTAGCGCAACCGAGCAAATCTCAGCACACCCCAAGTTAGGACCAACCATTTCTGGTCGCCTGGGCTGCCACCCCAGAAGGTCTGGAGGCCGGGGCCAGAAGAGGGGAAGGCCGGGAGCCTATTAAGGCTCCCAGCGCACCCAAGTTAGGGAGAAGGCCTTCCACATGGGATCTCCCCCAACCCCATGCCGGCTAGAGCTAGCCTCCAGCTCAAGAGAGGATCGAGAGAGAGAGAGCCGGAAGCCAGGATCTGCTATAATTCAATTTTGTGGTTTAAATGTTAGTGTGCTTCTTTACTTGATGTAGAAATAAACAAGTACACTTTGGGGGAAGAGTGGCGTAATTCAATGTGAAATGACATTTTAATCTTTACAGTACTTTCTTTCCCTATATAAATAATTCATTCTACAAAACTTAGGGGAAAGGCAGCAGAAAAGAGTCCCTCGTGAACTCTGCAGCAACTCCAGAACACATTTGTTATTTAAGATATCTATAACTCATCAACATTTTAGAATTGCATCCTTTTTTTTTTCAGGTATTAGAGTGAATAGAGTGACTTTTTCATTTGATGTTTTAATGTTTTGTTTCTGAATGGTAGTGCAATAGTTTAGTACACAGTTTTTTTTATTTTTTATTATTTTACATGGGTGTATATCTGGAAGTTTTTATGTTTCTAACTATATACAACTATGGATGTTTTTTTTCTGGGGGCCCGGGTCCACATTGGATCCATCCTTGTCCTGATAGTGCAAGCCTGATATTCTAAATTAAGTCCCAGCCCCACAATGCTGGGGACCACTCAGGCTCTATCCCTGCAATGCTCGGGAGCCCTTACATATTCAAGGCACATGCTCTGCTCCTGAGGTACATCCCTAGTCCTTCCCCTAGCGTTTTCATGCACATTCCGTAGGTTTCTTACACAGTCTGGAACTTCAAGGGCTGGAGATTCTTTTTTCTCTGGTAATCCCACAGTATTTCCTTGAGATGCAATATTGTAGTTTCCAGCTCTTAGAAGGCCACAGGTGTGCCTCGTTTGGCAGCTGCAGGATCACCCACCTAAAAGCATTTACTCATCTGGAACCTTCCTAAAGCGTGGTCCACGCCCACCTTTGAGTTGTCCCTCTGGATCTCTCTTTTGTTTTTGAGACCACACTGACCAGTGCTCGGGGGCGTGCCTGGCAGTCAGCCTCTGGCCCAGGTTAAACACAGGCCTCCCATGTTCGCTCGTCAGCATAAGGAGCAGTCTCCCTGGCTCTGACTTTATTTAGAGACTGGCTTTGTCCTGCGTGTTTCCTGCACTATCATCAGATTCAAAGAGGCTTAATTTAAAGCATGAAGTGAAATGGAAGTTTTAGGAAGCCATTAAAGGAGGATTTTTCTTTCTCTTCAGGCAAAACCATATTTAAAACCCCTTTGGACATTATTTGTGACAGTTTTGGATACTATTCGTGATATTCTCTCTAGCTTTTATTTTCCTTTATAAATAGTATGGGATGGGTGGAAGTTTGTTCCAACAGTGACGCCTTCAGAAATCTGGTAGGTCCCTTTGGTTAGGTTACTTCTGGGCAGGTTATTTCCTGTCAACATACCAGGGAGAGTGTGGAGGGAGGTTTCTCTGTGGTATTGTACAACAATGTAAGAATTTTATTTTCGGACAGTCCTAGTCCTTGCTGTGGACCGGGGCTCAGCTGGAGCTCAGCTGGGGGTGATCTGGTAAGCCTGCTGGGCTGGGTATGGGGAAGCTGAGGTCCATTTTCAGAGATACAGAAAGGAAGGTTTTCCCCAGCAGAAGCTGCCCGGAGCATTCTGGGTGCTGGTTCTGCCGTGTACTGGTAGGGTTGTGAGGAGACTAGATAGGTAGTCTTGTTATATTACTTGTTAGCCTGTTGACTCTTGTTTGGAAATAGTTCTTTTGAAGATTGAAGGCCCACTTTTATTCCTGCTATTGGTATCAACTTCTGAAACAACCATAACATCTTAGTTTGTCTTTTGTATGCTGAATTTGGCATAACTTGAAATCTTTACTTACAATGATTCTGTCTTTTGTGCTTGTAGGTCAGGCTTTTTTGCTCATCACCATCACATCTGCTTTGGCATTATCTGTTGGTAGAAAGAAATCATCACCCTGGCCTGCAGTTCATCTGCTGTTGTAATTACAGTGTTTGGGGTTTTTTGTTGGTTTGTTTGTTTGTTTTAATACATGTCAACCCTTAGTGTTTTCTGCTTCATATGATGTCAAGAAATAGTCCGGAAGCACCTACTTGTAAAATGACAGAACCAATCAATTTTGAGATAAACAAAAGCAAGCTTCCCCCACACGAGTCAGTAAGAAGTCCCGGAGGACACAGCAGCCATCCTAATTTCAGGCTGAAGAGCCCAGAGAATGGAAATAAAAAGAACAATTTTTTGCTTTGTGAGCAAACCAAACAGTATTTGGTCAGCCAGGAAGAGAGTTCAGTAGTCTCAAATGCTAATGACGTCAACGGGGAAGCTGTTGGATTGAAATCAATAGGTGAGTGAAAACTTCTGGCTTTATGTTTGACTCTATTTCTATTTGGGGTGGGGTGGGTGGGTATGCACATTCAATGTTACTCAGAGCTTACTCCTGGCTCTGTGCTGAGGGATCACTCCTGAAAGGCTCAGAGATCATAAGCCAGGGGTCCTCAAACTTTTTAAACAGGGGGCCAGTTCACTGTCCCTCAGACCAATGGAGGGTCTGACTATAGTAAAAACAAAACTTATGAACGGATTCTTATGCACACTGCATATATCTTATTTTGCAATGAAGAAACAAAACAGATACAAATACAATATGTGGCCCCCGGGCCATAGTTTGAGGAGCAGTGTTGGGGGTTGAACCCTGGTGACCTCGTTCAAGGCGCATGCCTTTCCCTTTATTCTATCTCTCCAGAACTAACTCCGATGGTCTCTGGCTGTACTATGCAACCACATGTATCTGTGTGAGGCAGATACTTCAAATACTTTAAAACAGCAAATTGAAAGCAAAAGCAGATAGACAAATGCAGCCTTTTTGGGTTGGTTTAGGGGAAGATTTAAGAACTGTATAAAAATGTCAGGTCTCACAGTTTTGAGTAAGGGGGGGGGGATGCAGCAGCTTTGCAAAATAGTTTTAAAAAAATCTGTCAATGTGGGATCAGAAAGATAACTCAGGTGGTAGAGTGTATGCTTAGCAGGGTAGTTGTATGCAACTCAGAAGCTAGAGTGTATGCTTAGCAGGGTAGCTCCCTTCGTTCAGTCCCCAGCATCAGCTAGCTGCTGAGTACTTCCAGGTGTGTGACCCCTGTTTACAGAAATAGAGCACTGTCAACATGAAATGCATTTATTTTAAAAATATTTTTATATTCTTGCCTTAATTTCTAATGTGGAAGGAAACCTTAGTTTTAATTCTAGTAATAATAAATAATGTTAGAGATAAGAGGTAAACAAAAGTTCTGGGAGTGTCTCAATTTATAAGAGTGTAAACAAGGTCAAAATCCAGAATCGCAAATGTAATGACTACTTGCATGATGGGGTAAGGGTTTTCATAGAGAAGTCAAGAGTAATGGTCAGGGATCTTAAATAACCTGTGTTTCATTACAAAAAGAGGAGTATTGCATATTGATGATGGAGCTTTAAGGTAATTACATCATCGCTTTTTATTTGAATATTGCTTAATCTAATTTGTGCTTTTTAAGGATATAGTAATAGTTGATGTTTTATTAGAAAGTATGTTTTCTCTTCCCAGGAAACGTGGTGTCATCTGTAAGTGTTGACAGCAATTCACCACCCAAAGAGGTAATTAGTGTGAATTATGGTTTTTATTATTCTTAAAATATCTTTGTGTTTTAATAATTCATTCAATTCGCAGATATTTTTTCAAAGTTATTCTTTAAGCTCAGTACTTTAAATATATATATGTACTTTTTTCTTTAATTGTAGATTCGCATACGATGTGCCTTTACCCAGGCTCATGCTGTGATAGCAATGCATAATTCTGCATTCTCTTCTACATAATTGCAGAATAGTAAAACAATTAGGATGTGGACATTGAGAAAGGAAAGACAGAGGCCATTGGCATCACTGGGATCCCTTCTATGCCTTTTATGGCTGCATCCATTTCCTTCCCCACTTCTTACTCTCTGACAGCCACTAATGTCATCCAGATTTCCACCATGCTATCTTTTGAGGTTAATAGAATCATAGGAAATCTAATCTTGGGCAGAGGGGTGGATTTTTTGTTTGTTTTCTGTAATTCTCTGGCATTGTATCTAAGTGCACAATATTTTTGTTGTTGTTGACTTGTCTTTCATTCAAACAGTGAGGAACATCTGAATTGTGTTCAGTTTGGGCTATTACATCTAAAACTCTCAAAATATTAAATTTATATGCAGGTTCTTGGTTTTTGTTGTGTGTAGTGAAGGATAAACCTTTATTTTTTTCCACAGTAAATTCACAGAAGTACAATTTTTGGACAGCTACAATAGTAGTTGTGCAGTTATTTTTAAGTGTCTAAAGTATTTTTTAGAATGGCCGCCTCATTTTCTATTCTTCCCCAAGACTGTCGAGAATGATCCAGCTTGTCTTGATCATGATTCATACCAGTATTTGGCGATACTAGTATTTTTAATTAATTTTTTAATTTTTTATTTTTATTTCTAACAGTTGTGAAGTGGTATCTCATAATTATTCTGGTGTGCATTTCCTTAATGGGTAAGGATGAATATCTTTTCTTGAAAGATAACTTTTGTTGAAAGGTTTCTTTCCTACATTTTTTTTTTTTTTTGGTTCTGGGGCCACAGCCTGTGAAGCTCAGGGTTACTTCTGGCTATGTGCTCAGAAATCGCTCCTGCCGGGGATCAAACTGAGGTCCATCATGGATAAGCTGTGTGCAAGGCAAACACCCTAGCACTGCGCTATTGCTCCAGCTTTCTATTTGGAAATATAAACTACTGAGTTGTTCTGATTTTTTTAATGGAAAGTCATGAAAAGACAAGGTTAAAATAATTTCTAAATTTAGATGATGTGATAATATATAAAGATAAAATTAGCATTATTCAATTGTATAAAACCATGTCTATAAAAAAAATAAAACCTCTGCTTTACCTCTGCTTCTACTTACTATTTCAATAGAACCATTATGAGGCTTCTGCAGGAACTATGTATTTTACAACTGCCTTTTTTGATAGCCACAAAGCATTTTTTTTCCTTTTTTTTTTTTTTAATACAGTGTTCTATGCAGCAATGTGGCTGTTTGGAAAGTCCTTTATATCTCCTGGAATCTCATTCTTTATCAAATATGTGATGGCAAATATTATTGCTCAGCCTGTGATCTGTCTTAGGAGTCTTAAACAAGGTGTATATCAGAGAAAGTTTTGCATTTTAGTTCTCTTATAATTTCTTTTTTTCTGTGGTTTGTGTGTTTTTGTTGTTTTTATTTTGGGGCTGCTCAGGGCTTACTCCTGGCTCTGTTCTCTGGGGTCATTCCTGGCTGTGCTGAAGGACTATATGGGATGCCAATAATGGAGCCCAGATAGGCCACATGCAGGGCAAATACCCTCCTTGATACTATTACTCCGGTCCACTTTTATTTTTTTTGCTGAACTAGGCTTTTCATATCTATTTTATAAACTTTTTAAAACTTTTTATACAGAGAATTTTGGACTTTTTAAAAATGATTTTCAGGGGCCAGAGAGATAGCACAGCGGTAGGGCATTTGCCTTGTACAAAGCTAACCCAGGAAGGACCTGGGTTTGATTCCTGACATCCCATATGGTCCCCCGAGCTTGCCCAGGAGTAATTTCTGAGCACAAAGCCAGGAGTAACCCCTGAACTCCTCTGGTGTGGCCCTGAGACCAAAATAAATCATTAAAAAGGATTTTCAGTTCATATATTTTTTTTTAAGCCTACAGCACCCGATATTCCCAGGTGGTCTCCCATCCAAGTACTAACCAGGCCTGACCCTGCTTAGCTTCCGAGATGAGACGAGATTGGGCACGTTCAGGGTGGTATGGCCGTAGACCAGTTTCAATTTTGGTTTTTGTTTACTTTTAGTTAAGTTCAGAGAATAAGTGGCTGGTTTTGTGTGTTTTTATTTTATTTTTATTTTTATTTTTTGCATGGCAGCATCTAGTCTCAGTATGGTTTGCCAAAACAGTTCTTTTTCCACTAATTGCCATTTTACTTCTGTAACTTCTATATACTTTGGGGTTTGAGATCTTACATCTCATTTCATTCACAATATCAGTAACTTGTACTTATTTTCTTATTTAGAGGTTTATCAATTTTATTAATTTCAAAACACTGGGTCATTGTTTCATTGAAAGTATGTGTGGAGGGGAGGGCGTTGGGCCACGCCTGGCTCTGCATTCAGAAATTACTCCTGGCATGGGGCTGGCGAGGTGGCGCTAGAGGTAAGGTGTCTGCCTTGCAAGCGCTAGCCAAGGAAGAAGCATCCCATATGGTCCACCCAAGCCAGGGGCAATTTCTGAGCACTTAGCGTAACCCCTGAGCATCAAATGGGTGTGGCCCAAAAAACCAAAAAAAAAAAAAAAGAAAGAAAGAAATTGTTCCTGGCAGGTTCGGGGGACCATATAGGATGCTGGGGATGAAATCCAGGTTGGTCACTGTACTGTTGCTCCAGCCTCATCATTGATTTTTTTTTCTTTTTGTTTTAACTCTTGGTTTCTGAATTTCCTTCTACCTTCTTTGGACTTAGACTTTCATTTTAAGATTCTTGAGATGGAAATTTAAGCTTATTAATGGGATACTTTGTCTCTTTTCTAATGTATTTATTGTGTTTTTTTTCTCTCTTGCCAATACAAATATAAATGGTCTATTTTTATTTTCTCTTAATTAGTTTTTTTACTTTTTTATATAAAATCTTTAAGAATACAGTTTTGTATTTGACTCATGATTATAGTGTTGTTTTGGGCCACTCCTTGCAGTGCTCAGGGCTTATTCCTGGCTCTGCATGTAAGGTTCAGACCTGGTAGGCTCAGGGGACCATATGAGATGCTGGGGATAGAACCCAATCAGCTGCATGCAAGTTAAGCGCCCTACTCACTGTGCTATTGTTCCTGCCTGACTCAGAATTTTTGAAGTGTAAATGGTTATCTTTATTGCCAGTTTCTGTGTCCTTTATATGAGTTCATTCTAAATTAAGGTTGAGTTGGTTGTTTTGGGTTTTTTTTTTTTGTTTTTTTTTTTTTTAATTTTTTGAATGTTCTGGGTCCTGTTCTATAATCCAGGATCTGGTTGGTAGTATATGCTTGTTTGCTATTTGAAAAGTGTTTTCAGCTATTGTTGGGTAAATGTTGTATAAATCCTATTTGTTGCTAGGGATATTGAATTTGCTGATTATCTATCTACTTTCAACTGTTGAGTGAGAGATACTACAGTCTCTAATTATGAATTGTTTTTATCTTGAAGTCAACATTGCCTGACATTTTATAATTTTGTTCATTGCATACACATTTAGGATTATTTTATTTGATTGAATTGACCCTTGTTATTCTGAGTCCCTTTTAATATATTGCTTTCTTCTTACACTTATTTTATTTTATTTATTTTTTGATTTTTTGGGTCATACCTGGCAGCGCTCTGGGATTACTCCTGACTCTATGCTCAGAAATCGCCCCTGGCAGGCACAGGGGACTATGGGATGCTGGGATTCGAACCACCGTGAACCACCATCCTTCCGCATGAAAGGCAAATGCCTTACTGCTGTGCTATCTCTCTGGCCCCTTGCACTTATTTTATGATATAAATATAGCTTCTCTTTTTTTTCTTAGCATATGCATCTCCTTTTACTTTTGTTTATGTTGTATCTGAAATGAGTTTCTTAAAGATAGTTATAGGGTTAGAATATTTTATAATCCTCTTCAATCTGCCCTTTAATCATTCTAGTGAAACCATTTGAGGGCTTAAATTTAACATTTTTCTGTTTAATTTATCCTTTGTGATTTTTTCCTGACTTATTGTAAATTACTTGAATATTTTTCTAATACTATTTGATTATAGGACTTATAAAACATTTTGGGGGATTTGTTTAGGGGCAACAGCCTCTGGTGCTTCAATTTTCCTCTGGTTCTGAACACTGGTACTACTCCTGGTGTGCTCAGGGATCCATATGAGGTGACAGGCATTGAACTTGGGTTGGCTATGTGAATGGCATGTTCTCTACCATGTGTAGGTATCAAACTGGCCCTCATGATCAATCTATTGATATTTTTGTTTGGTTTGGGGGCCACATCAGCAGTGCTCAAGGGTTACTCTTGACTCTGCACTTAGAAAACACTCCTGGCAGGCTTAGGGGACTATATGAGATGCTGGAATCAAACCCATGTGTAATATAAATGCCCTATCTGCTCCCACTTTAATCTATAGGATTTTTATTTCATTACTTTCTACAGCATTTCAAATATGCTTTTCTTTGTTTTGTTTTTTGTTTGTTTTGGGCCATGCCCTGCTATGCTTAGGGGTTACTCCTGGCTGTACACTCAGAAGTTGCTCCTGGCAGGTTTCGGGGACCATATGGGATGCCAGGATTCGAACTACTGTCCTTCTGCATGCAAGGCAAACCTTGCATGCTATCTCTCCAGCCCCAAATAAGCTTTTTTGTTTTGTTTTTTGTTTTTTTGGGCCACACCCGGTGGTGCTCAGGGGTTACTCCTAGCTGTCTGCTCAGAAATAGCTCCTGGCAGGCACGGGGGACCATGTGGGACACCGGGATTCGAACCAACCACCTTTGATCTTGGATCGGCTGCTTGCAAGGCAAACGCCGCTGTGCTATCTCTCCGGGCCCCCAAATAAGCTTTTTTTTTTTTTTTTTTTTTTTTTGGGGCCACACCCGATAACGCTCAGGGGTTACTCCTGGCTATGCGCTCAGAAGTCGCTCCTGGCTTGGGGGACCATATGGGACACCGGGGGATCGAACCGCGGTCCGTCTCCTAGGCTAGCGCTGGTAAGGCAGGCACCTTACCTCCAGCGCCACCGCCCGGCCCCTCCAAATAAGCTTTTTTAAAAAAAAATTTTATTGATTGATGGATTGATTTCTTGGCCACACCCCGTGGCGGTACTCGGGTTACTCCTGGCTCTGCACTCAGAAATTGCCCCTATCAGGCTGGGGGACTATATGGGATGATGGGAATTGAATTAAGTCCCTCCCAGGTCAGCTGTATGCAAGACAAAATGCCCTACCACTGTGCTATCTCTCCAGCCCCATCAATAAGCTTTATATCTCATTTTGGTATTAGCATCTTTTTTTTTTAGTACAGCTAAATGACTCATTTTCTTTCTTTTTTTTTTAATTAATTTTTTTTATTTAAACACGTTGATTACATACATGATTGTGTTTGGGTTTCCGTCATGTAAAGAACACCACCCATCACCAGTGCAACATTCCCATCACCAATGTCCCAAGTCTCCCTCCTCCCCACACGACCCCCGCCTGTACTCTAAACAGGCTCTCCATTTCCCTCATACATTCTCATTATTAGGACAGTTCAAAATGTAGTTATTTCTCTAACTAAACTCATCACTCTTTGTGGTGAGCTTCCTGAGGTGAGCTGGAACTTCCAGCTCTTTTCTCTTTTGTGTCTGAAAATTATTATTGCAAGAATGTCTTTCATTTTTTTAAAAACCCATAGATGAGTGAGACCATTCTGCGTTTTTCTCTCTCTGACTTATTTCACTCAGCATAATAGATTCCATGTACATTCATGTATAGGAAAATTTCATGACTTCATCTCTCCTGACAGCTGCATAATATTCCATTATGTATATGTACCACAGTTTCTTTAGCCATTCGTCTATTGAAGGGCATCTTGGTTGTTTCCAGAGTCTTGCTATGGTAAATAGTGTTGCTATGAATATAGGTGTAAGGAAGGGGTTTTTATATTGTATTTTTGTGTTCCTAGGGTATATTCCTAGGAGTGGTATAGCTGGATCGTATGGGAGCTCGATTTCCAGTTTTTGGAGGAATCTCCATATCGCTTTCCATAAAGGTTGAACTAGACGGCATTCCCACCAGCAGTGGATAAGAGTTCCTTTCTCTCCACATCCCCGCCAAAACT
Organism: Suncus etruscus; assembly: GCF_024139225.1. NCBI lineage: Eukaryota > Metazoa > Chordata > Mammalia > Eulipotyphla > Soricidae > Suncus > Suncus etruscus. Next base: position 60,613,663 of record NC_064864.1, read on the forward strand.
GTTTATTCTCATACTTTGTGATATGTGCCATTCTCTGTGGTGTGAGGTGGTATCTCATCGTTGTTTTGATTTGCATCTCCCTGATGATTAGTAATGTGGAGCATTTTTTCATGTGTCTTTTGGCCATTTGTATTTCTTCTTCGTCAAAGTGTCTGTTCATTTCTTCTCCCCATTTTTTGATGAGATTAGATATTTTTTTCTTGTAAAGTTCTGTCAGTGCCTTGTATATTTTGGAGATTAGCCCCTTATCTGATGGGTATTGGGTGAATAGTTTCTCCCACTCAGTGAGTGGCTCTTGTATCCTGGGTACTATTTCCTTTGAGGTGCAGAAGCTTCTCAGCTTAATATATTCCCATCTGTTAATCTCTGCTTTCACTTGCTTGGAGAGTGCAGTTTCCTCCTTGAAGATCCTGTAATGTCCTGGAGTGTTTTGCCTATGTGCTGTTCTATATATCTTATGGTTTGGGGGCTGATATTGAGGTCTTTAATCCATTTGGATTTTACCTTCGTACATGATGTTAGCTGGGGGTCTAAGTTCAATTTTTTGCAAGTGGCTATCCAATTGTGCCAACACCACTTGTTGAAGAGGCTTTCCCTGCTCCATTTAGGATTTCCTGATCCTTTATCAAAAATTAGGTGATTGTATGTCTGGGGAACATTTTCTGAGTATTCAAGCCTATTCCACTGATCTGAGGGCCTGTCCTTATTCCAATACCATGCTGTTTTGATAACTATTGCTTTGTAGTACAGTTTAAAGTTTGGGAAAGTAATTCCTCCCATATTCTTTTTCCCAATGATTGCTTTAGCTATTTGAGGGTGTTTATTGTTCCAATAAAAAGTGCCTGATCCACTTCTTTGAAGAATGTCATGGGTATCTTTAGAGGGATAGCATTAAATCTGTATAATGCCTTGGGGAGTATTTCCATTTTGATGATGTTAATCCTGCCAATCCATGAGCAGGGTATGCGTTTCCATTTCCGTGTGTCCTCTCTTACTTATGGGAACAGAGTTTTATAGTTTTCTTTGTATAGGTCCTTCACATCTTTAGTCAAGTTGATTCCAAGATATTTGAGTTTGTGTGGCACTATTGTGAATGGGGTTGTTTTCTTAATGTCCATTTCATCCTTATTACTATTGGTGTATAGAAAGGCCATTGATTTTTGTGTGTTAATTTTGTAGCCTGCCACCTTGCTATATGAGTCTATTGTTTCTAGAAGCTTTTTGGTAGAGAAAATGACTCATTTTCTACTGACAGGTGGCTCGGGTTGTGAGGCTCTCTGTATCTTTACTGAAACTTCTTGTTTGAGGTCACTTCTCTGGCAGAGCTCAATGGGGAGAGATAGTGGGTAAGAAGGGGGCTGTCAGATTGGAGTAGAGGTGTCCACCCACACACTGCCCAGTTCTTTTGGCACCCTAGAGGTGCTCTTCCATGCTGCGAGCTGAGGATGAGTGTTGCAGCTTCTCTGACTAAGAGAGATGAGTGTTTTCTGACTGCTCAGACTCAATCACATCTGGTGAAGGGAAGAGACTGTCAGGTGGGTAGGAGAGAGAAGATGGGAGGTAGGGTGACCTGGAGCTCTGGCTGTAGAAAGGTGGGGAAACTCCTGACCCCACCCGGGGATGGCAGAAGGAAGCACGAGACACTCCTACTAGCACCAAGTAGATGCAAAACCCACAGGAAGAACTTGGCAGGCAGCAAGTATCTAGTGGCCTGTTTCCTTCTGGACGGGCCTTTTCTGATGGTGCTGGGATTGGGCATTGAACAGGGGGACAGGGAAGGAGAAGCAAAGGCCTGGCTCAACCCCATCTCCCTTCGCTGTCTGAGAGGCTGTGGGTTTTATCTGGAGGAGAGCAATTTCTGATCAAAGCCCTCCCCACTGCACGGGGCTGCCTTTCCTGTCCCTGTGGTGGAGAGAGCAAATTTTTTTGTAGGAACTTTGTCTGTGCCTTGGGTGTTTCTGGGTTAATGGCTCTCCCAGCATCCTGATCTGGGATATTTGATATAAATATCAAACAAGTATCTGGGGGAATGGGAGAGGTTGGGGTGTGAATGTGTGAGGAAAATGGCAAGGATCTTACCACCTTCATGTCTCTGCACCCTGGTCTGTAGACTTCTTTCAGAAGTGCCTGTGTGTGTTTTGCAAGACCACTATGTTTTTGTGCTTAATGACAAAAGTAGACAAAGTCATCTTCCCAGAAGAGGGGTTTTCCAGTCTCCTATTAAAAATAAGGAAAATACCTTATTGGTATGTTTTAATACTGTTATTCTGTTTCATAGAAACCTAGCAACTATGTTTCTCCAGCAAAGAATTCCTTGTCCATTAGCAACCCAGCACTCTTCAACTCCTTAGTGTCTCCCTTGCGGTCCACAACTTGCCATCGATGCGGGCTGTTTGGTAAGCACAAATTCTCTCTGCTCTGGTTATTGGTGCATGGGGTACATAAAGTATGAACAGATGCATCATATACTACCAGTATCCTATTATCTTGTTTGTCTGTGGCTTCCCTTTCTGACCTGTTGTTTTTGTTCGGTGACAGGGATGGCACTCAGACCTTACAATGTAGGTCATTACTCTGCTGCTGAGCCATACCCTTTTATATTGTGGTGGTGGTGGTTGTTTTTGATGCGAAAATTGCATGCATTGAGACTCTCAAATCTGTACCTCTATTAGGACATAGACTGTTTCTATTATCAAAGAAACTTTCCTCATGTCCCTTCCCAGTTACTGCATTTTCCTGGAGGCAAAGCAATTGTTGTTTGCTCACCATAAATTCATTCTATCAGTTACAGAATTTAATATGCATAGTATTATCAGTGTGGACTCTAGTGCAGGGGCCTCAAACTCAATTTACCTGGGGGCTGCAGATGGCAAAGTCGGGGTGATCCATGAGTGCAAAGTCAGTAGTAAGCCTTGAACATTGGGGGATGTGACCCAAACAACTAAAACAAAACAAAACAAAGATTCCTCTAGGGCAGGGCCACAAATGGTCCGCGGGCTGCGAGTTTGAGACCCCTGCTCTAGTGCTTGAAGGTTTTTGTTTTGTTTTGGGATCACACCCGGCAGTGCTCAGGAGTTACTCCAGGCTCTATGCTCAGAAATCGCTCCTGGCAGGCTCGGGGGACCATATGGGATGCCGGGATTTGAACCAATGACCATCTGCATGAAAGGCAAACACCTTACCTCCATGCTCTCTCTTTGGCCCTAGTGCTTGAAGGCTTTTTTTCTTGTTTTTTTTTTGTTTTGTTTTGTTTTTCGTTTTTCTTGTTTTTTGGGTCACACCCGGCAGCACTCAGGGGTTACTTCTGGCTCTACGCTCAGAAATCACTCCTAGCAGGCACGGGACCATATGGGATGCCGGATTTGAACCACTGTCCTTCTGCATGGAAGGCAAACGCCTTAACCCCAAGCTATCTCTCCAGCCCCATGCTTGAAGTTTTTTAAAAATTAGAATAAGAGGGGCCGGAGCAATAGCTCAGCAGTAGGGCGTTTGCCTTGCATGTGGCCGACCTGGGACAGACCCGAGTTCAATATCCAGCAACTCGTATGGTCCCCTGAGTCTGCCAGGAGTGATTTCTGCGCATAGTGCCAGGAGTAACCCCCAAGCGATGCTGGGTGTGGCCCCAAAACAAATAAAAATAAAAACTTAGAAAAAGATACTGGAGATTAACTCACATCATTGCATGTACATTCTCTACTACTCCATACTTCTGCCATACAGCTAATTCCACAAACTTTTTCTCTGTTTTCTTGTTGAATATTTTGCCTGTGCTCCTTGGCATTTTGACTGTTAATAAGAACAGCTTTCTACACAGTTTTGCACAAATCTTTTAGTGGAGATAATGTCATTTTTCTTGTTTGGGGTCCATATGTTTTTAGAAGGACCTAAGTGCTCCTGCCTCTGTGCTAAGGTGATGAAGCCACCAGTGATGTTCAGAGACTAGTGGTGCTTGGGAATGAGCCATGCCTCCCACCCTACCCCCCACCCTGTTTTCTTTTTAAGCAACTTTTCTTCTGCCTGCATGCTAATAGGATTGTTTTAGCTTCCTTATTTCCATGCATGCTGAGTTTTTTTTTTTGTCCTGGTATGATCTCTCCCCTGGTTGGAGTTCTCCAGTACAGCCTGTTGAAGGGCTCACACAGAGCCCCTTACCTCTGACATTGTCATACTGTGCTCTGGATACCAGGCAGTGGACTCCCATTTCCCCCCACCCCTGCCATCTTCACCCAAGTCTTCCTCTACCTCTGTGGTTTTTTATGGGGTAGAGGGGAGTCACACCTGGCAGTACTCAGGAGCCATTTCAGGCTCTGGGCTCAGGAATCACTCCTGGCAGGCTTGGGGTACCATATGGGATGCTGGGAATCTAACTCGGGTCAGCCACATGCAAGATAAATGCCCTCCTGCCTTAATCTCTGCACTTTTTGAGGGCACCTTCCACCTATGACCCTAACATCCAACCACAACAGCATAATTCTCTTCAAATGATCCTCTTGGTATGCTCAATACCATTAAGTTTGACATGTTCAGCCTTTGAAAATGTAAAACCTTGTTGATCTCGTACAGGCTCCCAGAGGTGCTCCCAGTGCAAGCAAACGTACTACTGCTCCATAGCCTGCCAGAGGAGGGACTGGTCTGAGCACAGCATCGTGTGCAAACCTGTGCAACACAAGTATGTGCAGTCCCCCACTCACCAAAGGGATGCAGAGGACTCCCCCAGTCAGCTTTTGACCAGTTCTATACAATGTTCTCACGAATGTAGATGCCTTAGAATCCAGATTAAAATTGGGGGCCGAAGTGAGTGGATTGATATTAGCAATTGTGGGTGTTTAAGAATCCCACTTTGACTCCTCTGTGCACTTGTTCAGCTTTTATCTGCTTGGCTATCTCCATGAAGTTTCACATGTGGGACTTTGTTTGAGCCTCAGACATCCTATTAGGTATTAGGATTATCTCCATTTTAGACATGAGACATCTGGGGCTCAGTGGGTCACCCCCGTTCCATAGGCAGCTTTTGGTTAGAGGCACGCACAGCACTCCCTGGGGGTGGGCAGCATTGGAAATGTTTGACTCCTCTTATCTTTGGTGGATAGGAAGTTGTACCTTATAACCTCTCCTCTTAATCACACAACATTGTAAAAAAAATACAAACTTGAAAATGAGTTGCTTTATTTCAGTTTCCGCCATCTTGAAGATACTAAACCATCTTTTGAAGCAAAGAATACAGAAGTGAAAAAAGAGGTATGACAGATTTATTCATTTATTGGCCTTAGTGTAAATTTGAAGAACTCCCCTTTATTGACATAAGAGTACATAAGCTAAGTAAAATTGATTTATTTGTTGTTTCTCAGTGTGATCTTCAAAGAAAATGTGTTCTGTGGAATAAATCTGTTTACCCTGGGGATTGACTTGGGAGTTGGGGGTGGGTGGGATAAAGTGGTGATCTTTGAGAATTGTTTTTGTTCAGTCTTTCTCCAAAAAATACCGTGCGTATGTGTGTGTGTGTGGGGGGGGGGTGTTACAGGGATTGAACCCAGAGCCTCACACATACAAAGCAAACATTCTATTGCTGAGCTACAGTTCCAACCTGAACATGTCTCAAAAGAACATCATTTGTCTCTTCTATCCCTTTCTCTTCTTTCCCTTTCTCTTCTCTCTCCTTCCCCCCTCTCTCTTTCTCTCTCCTTTCCCTCTTTCTCTTTCCTTTTCCCCTCCCTCCTTCCCTCTCCCCCTCCCCCCCTCTTCCTCTCTCCCCTCTCTCTCTCTCATTTTTGGGCCATCGGTGACACTTAGGGGTTACTACTCCTGGCTATGCACTCAGAAATCGCTCCTGGCTTGGGGGAACCATATGGGACTCTGGAGGATCGAACTGCGGTCGGTGCATGCAAAGCAAACATCTTACTGCTTGTGCCACTACTCAGGCCTCTCACTCTCCCTCTCTCCCCCCTCGCCTCGCCTTGCCTCGCCTCTTCTCTCTCTCTCTCTCTCTCTCTCTCTCTCTCTCTCTCTCTCTCTCTCTCTCTCTCCCTCTCTCCCTCTCTCTCTCTCTCTCCCCCCCTCCCCCTTCTCTCTCTCTCTCCCTCCCTCCCTCCCTCCCTTCCTTCTTTCCTTCCTTCCTTCCCTGATTTTTATGTAGGAAGCATTTAAGTAAATTCCACTCATGGTTCAGCTCTTGGTTTCTTCCTGTGTGTGCATGTAACTATGGACACTGGATTTCAGTGATCCTTAAAGCTATAAACTTTGCTGTAGTCAAGCCTGAATCAAGCCCCAGTTCTAGAAAAATAATAAAGTGTCATTGAAACGTGCGTATCTTCAACTTAGTTGATGTGTCTTCTTCACACCAGAGTGATTATCCACTGGGAGGTACTAAAGAAACTGCCGTTTCTGCTAATAAAATAATGTTTTCTGATTTGAGAAGTCTGCTGCTCAAGGAAACTATGGAAATAAAGGTATTTATTATTTAAATTTTAAAGAGATCCAAAGAGGTTTATTTTCCTTTTTGTTTCTTTGTTTCTCTAATTTTATATGAACTGTTGTTGGGGATATTTATTTCTAGTGGTGCTCAAGGGGTAGTGCCAGGGATCTAGACATGTGCACTTTAGCTCCCAAGCTGATCCCAGGCCCTTTCTCCTGGGTTCAGGTCAAATTCAGAAGATAGCTGCAAAGGGTTACTGTTAAAATTCATAAAGATATCCAGAAAGCAATGAAGTTCTTTAGGTCTCTTGTTCTGATGCTGTAACATTCACATTTGTGACTGATTTGCCTGTTCTCAGTCAATCATTGCATTTTTTTTCTCTCTTTCAAAGGGGACAGTGACAGAATTCAAACACCCAGGAGACTTTCATGTGCAGTTACATTCTTCTGAAGTTTTAGGATACATGAAACAGCTCTCTGCTGACCTGAGGGAAACATATGCAAATATGGTGCATGAAGATGGCTATCTTCCTATTAAAGGGGAAGTTTGTGTTGCCAAATACATAATGGACCAGGTAACCAATCCTTGAAGATCTGAATTAGTCAATAAGGTGTTTTTACTGATTCTGATCTTGTGACCAAAGATTGCAATGGTGCCTTTGAGGGCTCAAGAGTAGGTACAGGATATCCCACTGGTTCTCTTTCTATGTGACCTAGGAGGGCTTGGTTTCCTTTTCCTGGACCAGCCCTCTCCAGCCCCATTTAATAGGATCCCTGGTTGCTGGTTCCAGGCCAACTCTTAGTTGATAGGGCTTGTGTTCATTGGGACCACTGAGGCCCTTGTATGTGATAAAGGGACTGGCTACAGAACTTGGGAGTAGCTGTATTGCTTATTTAATTGCCTCAGAAGACAGTTAAAGGAATTTCTTAGCACAGTTCTGAAATTGCTCCATTGGTCATTGAGAAGCTGAGACCAGAAGCCTTTCTTTTTGGATTGATGGGGAGTTTATAGGCCTCGGTGCTGAAATGGCCTTTCTAGATACAGTCATCTGTGTATTTTACTTCCAGACCTGGAACCGAGTAGTAATAAAAGATGTGGATCCACTGCAAAAGAAGGCTCACGTCTTATATATAGACTACGGAAATGAGGAAAAACTCCCTGTGGACAAAATTCACCGGCTAAATAGAAACATTGACTTGTTCCCTCCTTGTGTGAGTTTTCCTTTGTGAATGATACATTGTGAACTGAAGGAGCAGGTGTGAGCATTCGTTTTAGTGGACACAGTAGCTGCTTGCTCTCTACTGCTGTGTGGATCGCTTAAAAAGTGCCAGTTGGCATGTTTAGATAAACACTAATGAGTTTCCTTGGCTCTATTTTCTTAGCCTTTATTTACATGCTGCCTTGGGTGAGATTTGTTATCCTTTTTAAGGCACAAACCATCAATATGCTCATGAAAAACAATTTCTGTATTTATTTTTTTTTTTTGTGGTTTTTGGGTCACACCCGGCAGTACTCAGGGGTTATTCCTGGCTCCAGGCTCAGAAATTGCTCCTGGCAGGCATGGGGAACCATATGGGACGCCGGGATTCGAACCGATGACCTCCTGCATGAAAGGCAAACGCCTTACCTCCATGCTATCTCTCAGGCCCCAATTTCTGTATTATATTATTTGGAAGCATTTGTAACAGGGATAATAATGTTTTCAATTCATCATATTTAAACCCACCAAAGGAAGAATACTGTGTATAGAGAGACCATCATCATAACTAAAATTGTTTATTCTGTTAGCACTTGAGTATTTTTCTCTCACATTTAGCTTGAAATACATTGTATTTAAATTTTTCACATCATCATTTCCAAGTACTTGTTTTTGTTAATAATTTGTACAACATCTTTCAGGCCATAAGATGCTTTGTGGCCAATGTCATCCCAGCAGAGGGGGACTGGAGTAGTCAGTGCATCAAAACTATTAAACCAATGCTAATGGAGCAGTTCTGCTCACTCAAGATAGTTGACATCTTAACAAAGGAAATGGCTACCTTTGCTGTGGATATCACACTGCAAAGTTCAGGTAAGACATAATCTTTTTAGTTGAAGAAATTAACTCCATTGTTAGTTAGCTAACAAACTGAAATGCATGCCTCAAGATAAATACAGGCCACCAGTTAGGTTTAAAAATTAAAGTAAGGCTGGATCGATAGCACATGGGGATGGCATTTGCCTTGCATTCCGCCAATCCGGGTTCATTTCTGGCATCCCATATGGTCCCCTGAGCCTGCCAGGAGCAATGTTTTTTTTCCTTTGGTTTTTGGGCCATACCCAGTGACACTCGGGTTACCCTGGCTATGTGCTCAGAAATCGCTCCTGACTTGGGTCATATGGGACACTGGGGGATCAATCAAACTGCTGTCAGTCCTAGGTCAGTTGCGTACAAGGCAAATGCCTTACCACTACACCATTGCTCCAGCCCCTCAGGAGCAATTTCTGAGCTCAGAGCCAGGAGGAACCCCTGAGTGCTGCTGGGTATGGCCCCCAAACAAAAAAAATAATAATAAAGAACTAGAGCAAGAGAGCAGTAGGTAGCATGCTAGACTTGTCTGTTACTAACTAGGGTTCAATTCCTGACTCCATCTGTGGTCCCTAAGCCTACCAGGAACAATCTGTGAGTGTAGGACCAGGAGCAAACCCTAAGCACTAAGCAGGTATTGCTCCAAATATACCCCCAAATTGGTCAAATAAATTGGGCGTTTAATGTGATGTTTTAGTTGCTACCTGTTATCAGGGAAGTAGTAAAACTTGAAATGAAACCAAGTCACTGCCACTCTGCATCCAGTCAGGCTGGGACTAAAAATGTGGCATAGGTCCTGCTCTTGCAATGGACAAGACTTGGCATCAGTTCATAGAATCAGGTGGATTAAAAAGCTAGATCTAGACAGTAGCACACAGACAAGTACTTTTTCATCTTAACATAAGAAGTGCAATGTCTGCTCCTGTTTCTACTCCTTTGCTGATAAGCTTAAGTACTCATCCTTGAATCCATCTTCTTTTCAGTGTGTTTTCTTTAAAACACCTTCACTGAATTGTCTTATTTTTTTAGAATTGAGATTTTAAGTACATAGTAATATGGAAATGAAATCCTTTGCTAGTCCTATTCTTTTTTTGTCTTCTTGTATGTTTGGAAAATGTTTCTTAATTGTGCTTACTCTGTATTTTGTTTTTCCTTTAGTTCTTGGTATGATTTCTCAATAAAGTTCTATTAATCATTTTTAGGAAAAACCCTAGACCATGTGCTTGTAGAAATGGGATATGGCTTAAAACCCATGGGACAAAGCTCTCAGAAACCAAGTGCAGATCCAAGTGAGTATACAAAGACATGATGGACAATGTAGTGGCCAGTTATTGGAGTGTCTTTTCTACTAAATAAAAAGGGCTGTTATCACAGTGAGACTCATTGAAAATATTCACCATTCTATAAACTTCAGATGGAAAGATACTCATTTAGAAACATATTATTTTTTAGCCTCAAACTTGCCTGTTTTTCTTCCCTTTCTTCTACATTAATCCTTGACATGAGAGTGATTTCCAGTTAACTTTTGAGATTTTACGTCAAGTGAGTTATTTTCCCCTAACTAATATTTCTGTTTTGACTTTTTAGAGTGCCTTTTGACGAGGTGGGGACACCTTTAAGTGTTTGCAAGCAAGGAGGCCCAGTTGGTCCATCTCAGGGCTCCTGAATACAATGTATCCTCCTGCCCTTGGGGCCATGTCCATAGCCCTGACACTTCCATGACTTTAATTTGTTTTTATTTCTTGAGCCAACACAAATTAGCGTTATCACATTCTGTCCTAGGATGGTATTTCTCCCATTTTTATTTATTGTGTGCATAGTCTTTCCATTTAATGTTAATGCAAGCCCGAGAAGTTTTGCTATCAGCACATCATTATTTCACTGCCAGCCTCTGGTGTTTTTAAGTCTGCTTTCTCATTTTGCTTCCTTTCTTTTTTCTTTTTCTTTTGTTTGTTTTTGGGTCACACCCAGTGGCGCTCAGGGGTTACTCCTGGCTCTGTTCTCAGAAATCACTGCTGGCACTCAGGGGACCATATGGTATGCAGGGATTTGAACCGCCGTCTGACCTGTGTTGATTGCGGTGTAAGGCAAATGCCTTACTGCTGTGCTATCGCTGTGGTCCCTCACTTTGCTCCCTTTCTAATTACTTTAAATGTAGGTTCACTTCATTGTCTCTTACTCATTTACCCAGAGGTGATGGTCAGATTAATGGTGACAAATTTGTAACAGATAAATATGTTTTATCCCTAAATCTACCTTCTTCCTCCTCTCCCATTCCTCCTCCTTTTATTTATTTATTTATTTATTTATTTATTTATTTATTTATTTATTTATTTTGGTTTTTGGGTCACACCCTGTGATGCTCAAGGTTATTCCTGGCTTTGCACTCAGAAATCGCTCCTGGCATAGGGGATCATATGGGACACAGATCAAACTGGTCTGTCCTGAATCAGCCACATGAAAGGCAAATGCCCTACCACTGCGCTATCGATTAAATCGATTCTTCTTCAAATATCTTTGTATGTGGTTCCCCCCTTCTTCTCTTCCTACTACTGTCCTGAATCAGCCACATGAAAGGCAAATGCCCTACCACTGCGCTATCGATTAAATCGATTCTTCTTCAAATATCTTTGTATGTGGTTCCCCCCTTCTTCTCTTCCTACTTCCCTTTATTTAAAAAAAAATCTTCCTGGTAAATTTTTTCCAAATCACAGAAAAACAGCCTTTTCCAGTTATAAGATTTATTAAGCCAGAAATACCAAGACATTTACAATCCCTAGAGAAGCTACCCTTTTCTTAACACAGGAATCCTCCTTATTGAGGGACAGTTGCAACTATCTTCCTCATTTTATCTTGTCTTATCTCCTACTTGTATTATGATAGTACTGCTTCAGTGTCTGTGATGGATTGGGGCTAATCTCCTGATTTTTATTCCACTTTGAATTAATTTTGTGTGTGCCATGACTGTTTTCTGACCAGGTGATCCTGAGGATGTTGGAACAGTGGTGGCCAAAAACAAAACCATTGTTAACAGAAGTGACCTGATCCCCAAGGTATTGACTCTGAATGTGGGTGATGAGTTCTGTGGTATGGTCGCCCACATTCAGACACCAGAAGATTTCTTCTGCCAGCAGCTACAGAGTGGACGTAAGTGTATCCCCCTAACATGTGTTCTCCCAGTAATAGACCTAGACAGATACAGAGACCGTGTAGAGACACATTTCTTTAATCTGAGATATGGGTGATCTTTGTCTGCAGATAAGCTTGCTGAACTACAGGCATCCCTTAGCAAATACTGTGGCCAACTATCTCCACGTTCCAATTTTTATCCAACGATTGGTGATATCTGTTGTGCTCAGTTTTCAGGTAAGGAAAGGGACTGTGACTGTTCTGGTGACGTTGTTTAGTGAATGCTGAACCTCCCAGGGGGGGTGGTCCTGTCTGGATCACTTTTCTTGAGACAGGCAAGAGAGCCTGGCAATGCGCAGAATGGCAGAGTGGCCTTTGTGAGTTCCCAATTTTTTGAATGAACAACATCTGTCTTTCTCTACAGAAAAGTTCAGTGACTTCCAGATAGGGGATAAAACTCACTGTCACTCACTCGCTGTTGAATAGCTGGATTCTAGTGTCCTCAGACTGCCAGGTTCTTGGAAATGAACCCTGCTCAGTGGCTTAGTGTGTGTTCCCAGGCCAATTAGATGACTGAGTTCTGGGGGAGAGATAGCATGTAAATAATGTCCCTGTGAAATAGGAGTCCAGTCAGGTCTGAGCAACAGGGTCATGTAAGGAGGTGGCTTCTAAGGAGCCAAAGTAATGCATTATTGAATCATCTTGATATTAATTTGTTATTAAGATGGATAATTGACCATCTTGATTGTTCTCTTGATTTGGGAGGAAAAGTTGGTCTTAGATAGAAATTGAAAAACCATTAGAGAGATAGTCATTTTCTCTTTTCAGAGGATGATCAATGGTACCGTGCCTCTGTTCTGGCTTATGCCTCAGAAGAATCAGTACTGGTGGGATATGTCGATTATGGGAACTTTGAAATCCTGAGTTTGACAAGGCTTTGTCCCATAACTCCCAAGTTGTTGGAGTTGCCGATGCAAGCTATAAAATGTATGCTGACAGGTATGAAATTTTTACTGCCTCTATCTTCTTCAGACATTTAAAATCTAAAGTAAGAGCACTAGAGTTGAAATTAAATTACTGAGCAGATAAAGCAGTGTGTTCATATAGAACTTACCTTAGTAATAAAATGAAATTTTATTGAGCTGTCATTATGAAATTGAGCTTTTATTTATTCATTTTGCTATTTATAGAATCTGCAGTATCAGCAAAACCCATTAACTACACAAGGTGGGGCAGGGAGTAGATGGGAGCCTGCTTGCAAAAAATAAAAGAGCTTTATTCTCAGTATATGGATTGCCATATATATTCCTTTCTCTACATGTAAGATTTTTTTCTGTGTCAAATATGTTAGCTTCTACAACCTTAATTTAAATGTAAATTTAAACTTAGTATCCATTTTATCCAATGGATATTTTAGAGCTCTTACTATTATATGTTCATTTAAACATATTTTTATAAACTTTACAAGTCTTTCCTGACTATAGGTTGAAAAAGGTAGTTTTGTGGCTGTATATGGAGGCTTAAAGTGTTGATCCTGTTTGCAATACATTCTGGATTATTTTTCCAGAAAGGGGCGAACTCTTTCATGCACTCACTAAAGTAGTCAGAGGCAGTCAGTCCCTTCACATATTGGTACACCAAATAGATTCTGTTCTGTTCATTCCTCTTGGCCAACTTCGATAAGCAGAAGAGCCATGTCCTTTTCATTCACTTGATTACAGGTTGAATGAAGCTATAACATTATTTTGTGAATTACTTAGTTCTTAAGTTTTGTAAACTGATCAGTTGTAACTTTGAGGTGTTGATTTGTAGACATTTCAGAAAATGATGCGAATGATTTATGTATTGCTGTAAGAGATTGCTACTTCTTCCTAAATTGATTTATACTTTTGCTGGTGAAGGTGCCCCCCAAACAATGCTCAGGAGGGCCAGAAGCCCCTCCAGAAATTATTGACCAACTGGTCATGGGTTCAATGTAGGGGCCTGAGAATGGGGTGATGTAAACCCGCAGTGCCGATGATTACCTGTAATCCTTGGAGGGTGAGGGGGCGCACCGGACCTGCACCTGGCAGTGATGAGACTCAGACCTGGAATCAAACCTAGGTTGGATGCCTGTTAGTTATTGTACCCTTAAACCTTCAACTATCTCCTCACCCCTGTTCTATTGTTTATGATTGTCTTCAAAGTTCTTTTGATATGTAATTTATATACCACAAAGTTTACTGATCTAGGAATATAATTCAGTAATTTTTTTAAATAGGTTCACTGTATTGTATAAATATCATCATTTCCTCACCCAACTAAGGATTCTTATGTTCATTTATAATTATCTCCTCAACTATACCCCAGAAAGCCCATAATCTGCTTTCTATCTTTACAGATTCACTTTTTGGATATTGCATACCAGTGCAATTATGATGGGTTGCTCCATAGAAGCGTTTTACAGCCCTTTTCTTTGTAATTGTGTCCCCTCCCCCCTCATTCTTGTTTAGAAAATCCTCCTGCCTAGGTTGAAGTTTTTGTTTGAGTGTCATTGATTTAGCTTCGTTTTATGGAAATTAGAAGCTAAATTTTTTTTTGGTAATTAATTTTTGGGTGGGGCTTCGGCTTCTCCTGGTGGTTTTCAGGGATTATTACTTCTGGCCCTGCAATCAGGAATCACTGCTGGTGTACTTGGGAATCATATAGGATCCCAAGGATTAGAACCCAGGTAGGCAATGCGCAAGGCAAACACCCTACCTGCTGTACTATCTCTTTAGCCCATTGGGAGCTAATATAGTTTTCTTTTTTAATAAAAAAAATTTTATTGAGGCTCAGTGAATAACAAAGTTATTTATGGTTGAATTTTAGGCTTACAAGGTTCCACCATCAGTCCCTTCATTAGTGTCCCCAGATTTCCTCCTGTCACCAGTCAGCCTCTATGCTGGCATTTCCCCCTCTTTTTAGGCACTAAGGTTCACAATACTATCACTGGTTGCTGGTACAGTTTCGTTCATCACACTTTATCCACTTCCAATACTACTTCCTATTGAAGACCAGTTCTCAAGTTCTCAGTTTCTGTTACCTTTGTCCATTTGTTATTCTTCTTCCATGTTCCTTTCTATCCCACCTATAAAAGAGATCATCATGTGTCTGAGCTTGTCCTTCTGACTCACTTCACGCAGCATGATACTTACTCTCCAGATCCATTCCTATAGCAGCAATTTGCATATTTTTTCCTTACAGGCAAGTATTATTCCCCTATGTATGTATAACATGGTTTTTCCTTCTTTCTTTTTTTTTGTTTGTTTTTTTGGGGAGTCACACCCAGCAGCGCTCAGGGGTTCCTCCTGGCTCTGTGCTCAGAAATCGCTCCTGGCAGGCTCAGGGGACCATATGGGATGCTGAGATTCAAACCACCATCTTTCTGCATGCAAGGCAAACACTCTACCTCCATGCTTTATCTCCGGCCCCAACATGGTTTTTCTTAAAAATTTTTTTTGTTTTTTTTGGGGGGGCCACACCCGGCGGTGCTCAGGGGTTACTCCTGGCTATCTGCTCAGAAATAGCTCCTGGCAGACACGGGGGACCATATGGGACACCGGGATTCAAACCAACCACCTTAGGTCCTGGATCGGCTGCTTGCAAAGCAAACACCGCTGTGCTATCTCTCTGGGCCTGTTTTTCTTAAATTTTTTTATTGGGGTCGGAGAGATAGCATGGAGGGAAGACGTTTGTCTTGTTTGAATCCCAGCATCCCATATGGTCCCCCGAGCCTGCCAGGAGCACTTTCTGAGCATAGAGCCAGGAGTAACCCCTGAGTGCTGCCGGGTGTGACCCCCCCCCCAAAAAAAAAAAAACAAAAAAAATTTTTTTATTACGGGGGCCGGAGTGATAGCATGGTGGTAGGGCATTTGCCTTGCATGCCCCTGACCTAAGATGGACCTCGGTTTGATCTCTGGCATCCCATGTGGTCCCCCAAGCCAAGAGCTATTTCTGAGCGCATAGCAAGGAGTGACCCCTGGGTATCACTCTTTCATGCACTGGGTGTGGCCCAAAAACCAAAAAAAAAGAAAACAAAAAACATTTATTGTAACACAGTGATGGACCAAGTTTTTCATAACACAGGCTTTCAGGCATTAACTGTTCAAACACCAATCCCATCTCCAGTGTGATCTTCCCTTCATTAGTGTCCACCCACCAGCCTAGCATGCCCCCATGCAGGCTCAAATTTGCTTTAAATTTCTTTTTACAACACAGGGCAATTGGTATTATCAAAACTTATATCAACTAGGATCAATTTGAAATAATTGTTATAGCCTTGGTGTTAGTAAAGTCAGTGTCTAAAGATTTACCAGACTCTGCTTGATGTTAATGTAAGCCTTCTGCATTACTATTTAGGCTCATTGAGCTTGGTAGATTTCTGTGAAACTTTCCCATCATTTCACCCCTATGAACTACAGGGCTGACACTACCATAAAATTTTGAGGGCCCATCTGGCTATAAGAGTAAGAGGCTGCACAGCACAGGATCTATAAATTGGAAACAATTTATATCAAACTTGGCAGTTTGATAAGGTTCAGTTTTGGAATGGGGCCATATATATTGAGAGTATAGGATGTCGCTGGCTGCTATGATATAACACAGAAAGAAGAAACTCTCCCATCATTCTGAGAATGCCTCAGAGGTATCAGCCCAGACCAGACACCTGGGAAGAATTGGTGGTCAGAGAGCTAAATACTCAAATGCTGACTTGGCTATAAGAAATGCTTTAACATCTTTTCTAAACTTCTTTGCAAGGAGTAAAGCCATCATTAGGGGTCTGGACTCCAGAAGCTACTTGTCTCATGAAAAGTATTGTGCAGAACAAAATGATCAGAGTGAAGGTGGCAGACAGGTTGGAGAACAGCTCCCTGGTGGAGCTTGTGGACATTTCCGTGACACCAAACATCAGTGTGACCAAAGCCCTAATAGATGCAGGCTTCGCTGTGGGCACACAGGGGAGCATGGTGGAGAAACCCAGTGACAAGGAAGAAGCAAGTGGTGAGTGACACATTTACCAGTTACCATCAGAATGTTTTCCAAGGGTGTGCATTCTCACACTGTGATTACGAGCTGATACTGAAAGCCTGTCCTCTTCCTAAGAGGGTATGCGAGATTGAGTTGGAGAACTGGAGAGTAATTGCAGGTTTCATGGGTCCCTGATAGACTGAGTCAGAAACGGTAATTAGAACCTTGAAATTTTTCAAAGAAAGGTTCATTGTAAAACCAGTTTAACTGTCCACTTAGAATGTCGTTTAGTCTCCGAAAAACAAGTTCCTCAGTAGTACTGCCTCTCCCACTTGGCCAGTTGCTTTGCAAAATGTTATCTTATTTTCACAGTTTCCTTGAGTATAGAAGAAAAAGTAGAGCCATTGGAATGGAACTGGGTTGAACTTGCTATTGATCAGACAATAGATGTTGTGGTCAGTGTGATATATAATCCTGGAGAATTTTATTGCCACATTCTTAAAGAGGATGGTAAGTTGCCTCATTTATGTCTACAAATTCATTCTTATAAATGCTAAGTGCCGATGAGATTGCTGAGAGTTCAAAAGTACTTTCCAAGAAGGGGAAAGTTGATATTTGTATGTATTTCCAGGGAAGGTCAGGTAATACATATTTCCTTTTGGGGGGCACACTTGTCGATGTTCAGAGTTACTCTGGCTCTATACTCAGGGATCACTCCTGGAAGTGCTCAGGGTGGCATATGGGATGCTGGGGATGGAACCTTTATTGAGTACATGCAAGGCCAGTGCCCTTCCTGTATTATCACTCCAACTCAACTTACTTCCTTTTAAGTCATTGATTCTAGTTGTTACAGTCTTCCTTTATATTTAAGCCAGCTTTGAGATAATAGTGTCTTACAGATTCATTTTTGAAAATCAGATGATACATTTGATTTTTTTTTTTTAGCATTGTGGACATTATATACATAGAATGGCATAAAGAAGGTGTAGGATTTTAACAAAATATCCTATGATCAAAACAGTTTTCTAGCCAATATCTTTTAAGAAATGCCCGGTAATCCAGGGAGTTTCTTGAAACCATGAGTGATATTTTCCTACCACTTTATTTTTGTGGTCTGTTTGAAAAGGTGAACATTCTAATTGGTATTAATTTCATTTCTATTTCTGTGAATGAGCCCTGCCGCCTTTTGGAAAGGCTCCAATTCTTTTTTTTTTTTTTTTTTGTTTTGTTTTTGGGCCACACCCGTTTGACGCTCAGGGGTTACTCCTGGCTATGTGCTCAGAAATCGCCCCTGGCTTGGGGGGACCATATGGGACGCCGGGGGATCGAACTGCGGTCCTTCCTTGGCTAGCGCTTGCAAGGCAGGCACCTTACCTCCAGCGCCACCTACCCGGCCCCAAGGCTCCAATTCTTTCTCATCGCCTCCCATGCAGAGTCCCCTCATTGGTGCTGGAAGCCCCGTAGGATCATTCCTTGCCAATGAGGCACACTGCTGTTGTCTGGCCACAACACTTCACCGAAGCCTCCTTTGCTTTGCCAAACTGCTCATCCAGTGGTTTGTAGTGCTTCACTCTATAGCTCTGCACTTGGCCTCCAGTTCTTTCTCTTTACTCCCGGAATTCCCTCTCCTAGTAAATCAGACCAAGTTCTGCTTCAAGTCTCTCTGAGTAAGCTATTGGTCCAGGCTTCCCAGGGGAGGCTATCTCCCTCCCTGCTAGGTACTGGCTAGCCTGCAGAGAGGATGTTGCTTCGGGCTCCATTTTCATTTGTTGATTTAAGCTAAATTTCCAGGGAGCACAAAGTAACTTTCTTTTCTGAAATTGGGGTGGCAGGCCTCCTAAGTTAGGAACTTCTGCATGAGCACAAAGAGCCCAATTACGTGTTTGAATCCCTTTCCCAGATAGTATCTGTGTTTCCATCAGTAGCTGGGCTTGTTGTCAAGACGGCTTGGCACCTGGTTTCCTCTAAATGAGTGTACCCCAATGGCTTGTTCTCATGCAGAGCTCAGGCTTGGGCCTGGTGACAGCAACACCATAGTGGTGCCCCTTAAATGAGTGAATTGTTGGTAGGGAATTTCTTTTTTGTTTTTGTTTTTGTTTTTGGGTCACACCCGGCCGTGCTCAGGGGTTCCTGGCTCTATGCTCAGAAATCGCTCCTGGCAGGCTCGGGACCATATGGGATACCGGGATTCAAACCACCGACCTTCTGCATGAAAGGCAAACACCTTACCTCCATGGTATCTCTCCGGCCCCGGTAGGGAATTTCTTCAGAGTTTTAAAAAACCAACTTGCTTCACCAGTGTTTTAATAAGGAAAAGGAGAAAGTATTTGATGTACCAAATTGTTGTTAGGGCGTATGTACCTGAGATTTAATCACTAAAAAGTGTCAGAGGAAAATCTGTATTTGGCATTAAAAATCGAGTGTTGTATGTTTGTTTTTTCAGCTTTAAATCAACTCAATGAGTTGAACAAATCATTAGCAGAATATTGTCAGCAGAAGTTACCTGGTGACTCTAAGGCAGAAATAGGACAACCTTGTTGTGCTTTTTTTGCAGGTAAGTTACAATCATCTTGGTTGTGGCTTCATTAGAAGCCATTTTTTTCTCAGTGTTCAATACTTTTTTAAAAAACGTTTTAAAATTTATTTTAAATGCATTCAGTACTTTTCGGATGTATTTTCTTCCTACAAGCAAGCACTTTCACCATCAACAGTTATCAAATGAATTAAGATAGCATGTATATTCCTCTATAACAAAAATTAAAAATGTTCAGTGATCCTTTCTTACCTAAACTTGGATAAACGCTTCTCATAACTTCTGATGTTATTCAAACAGATTACATAATGGTCCTCATCTTTGTACATTACTTCTTTTTATTGTTGTTTTGGGGCCACACCCAGTGGCACTCAGGGTTTACTCCTGGCTCTGTGCACAGAAATTGCTCCTGGTAGGCTGTCTGGACAATGTGGGATGCCAGGGACTGAACCCAGGTCCATCCCAGGTCAGCTGCGTACAAGGCAAATACCCTGCCATTGTGCTATTGCTTCTACCCCTGTTCATTATTTCTTTTGGTTATCCTGTTCACTTTTATCTTGGAACTTAATGAAATACTTCTAATTTTACTGCAAGCAAACTCTTTCCTGGTGTGACTGTTAAGTCTTCCAGTTTGCAAATGTGTTGAAGTTTAAGTCTTACTTTTGTCTTCTCTTTGTTGCCTCAGATATGAATAAAGTCTCTTTAGATGTAAAAGAATGAGCAATAAGTTTTAGAGATGATCTGTAGATTTTTGAGATTTCTCATTCTTGGGATTTTTTTGGGGGGTGTACACCTGGCGGTGCTCAGGGGTTAGTCATGGCTCTGCACTCAGAAATTACTCCTGGCAAGTCCGGGGGACCACATGGGATGCTGGAAATCAAACCCAGGTTTGTCCCAGGTTGTCCAAGTACAAGGCAAACCTAGTTTCAAAGATGTACTATCTTTCTGCCCCCCTCATTCTTGGGATTTCTGAACAAGAAGCTAAAGCTGTACTCTGGGAAGAAAGGAAGTATCTCAACTACTTTAGATGCTGGAAGTTCTTTTCAAGATACATGCTAACAGAAGGGAAATGTTTTTCACTACATATCTAGGTGATGGCAATTGGTATCGTGCATTAGTCAAGGAAATCCTACCGAATGGAAATGTCAGAGTACATTTTGTGGATTATGGAAACACTGAAGAAGTTACTTCAAATGATCTACATACGATAGCATCAAAATTTCTAAAATTTCCTTTTCAAGGGATACAGTGCTGGCTAGTAGGTATGGTACAGAATATAAACATTTCTCAACTGTCTTCTAATACTGAGGGTTCATATACAACTAAATTACAATAATAGTTTTTTAGAACTAAATCCCCGAAATTCCATAGTTTATTAGTGACAAAGTGTAATAATATACTTTCAAAGATCCTGGTATTGTTGGCAAAAGAGGGAAGTAGCTGCTTTTGTGAACTTGCAGAGGAGTGAAGCTGAGAGTCTCTTAATAACAATTTTTAGGATTCAAGGATTATGCTTTTTTAACTTAGCAATGCTACTTATTGTTTATCTGGGCGTTTGGCACCAAAAAAAAAACAAAAAAAGAAAAGAAAAGAAAATCTTGGAATTTTTCTGAAGTTCACTGTTCATTGCATTGTTATTAATAATAGAAGCACAATAGAGTCAATTATATAAGAAGGATTGGCAAAGGGATGATCTGTATAATGAGTTGACAGTAGTAAATATTTAAAGAGCGGGTATTAGGAGCACGTAATATCTTGAGTGGGGTCAGCTCTCATACATTTCTGTGTATTTGATGTTAGTATACAGTGATTAAGGTGGTGTTAAATATGTGCTTCTGGTGTGAATAACTGTCTGTAAGTGAAGAAAGTAATACAGGACTGGCTTAAGTGGACAGACCTGCCACCAGCTCTGCCACCTATTAGCTGTGAAACCAGAGCTGCATTATTATTTTTTTTTTTTTTTGGTTTTTGGGCCACACCCGGTAACGCTCAGGGGTTACTCCTGGCTATGTGCTCAGAAGTTGCTCCTGGCTTGGGGGACCATATGGGACACCGGGGGATTGAACCATGGTCCGTCCAAGGCTAGCGCAGGCAAGGCAGGCACCTTACCTTTAGCGCCACCGCCCGGCCCCCAGATCTGCATTATTAAAAAACACTGCTGTCGGGGCCGGGCGGTGGCGCTAAAGGTAAGGTGCCTGCCTTGCCTGCGCTAACCTTGGACGGACCGCGGTTCGATCCCCCGGTGTCCCATATGGTCCCCCAAGCCAGGAGCAACTTCTGAGCACATAGCCAGGAGTAACCCCTGAGCGTTACTGGGTGTGGCCCAAAAACCAAAAAAAAAAAAAAAAAAAAAAAAAACACTGCTGTCATCCACTCATCCACTCTTCTGGATGACAGTAGGATCCTCCTCAAAGAATCATCCCTATGAGAGATGTCTTAAAATACAAAGCATCCAATTGTGCTTGGTGTCAGACCCATAATAGCTGATTATTCCTGTAAGATTTTTGGGGGGGGTAAAAGAAACGTGAGGTCCAAAATGACATTAGAGAGGGTAACATGCTTGCCATACACATGGATGACCTAAATTCTATCCCCAGCTGCCCCCCACCCCACGAAATGTGGGCACATAAGTCTACATTTATCATTTCACATACACCTAATCAAACTGTGGCAGGCTGGCTACTGCCCTGTTCCTGTGTGAAGGGAAGATACTTTGTCTTTTATTTTTCTATTTTACATAATAATTGGTTTTAACTATTTTATGCCAATGATTCCTGAAATTCACTTCCAAAGCAATAGCAGCAGCATGAGAACTTGTCAAAAATTGCCTATTTCAGTCACTACCCAAAATGTACTACTAAATTGGACACTCTAGGTGTAGCTACCTATACAGGAAAGTTTGAGGTTCTTGATTGAGAAAATAAGAGAATGTATCAAAATTATCTCCCCCCTTAATCTCTTTTGTTTATTATTCTTTTTTTTGGCCTCATCTGATGATGCTCAGCAGTTACTCCTGGTTCTGCACTCAGGAATCACTCCTGACAGTGCTCAGGGGACCATAGGGGATGCTAGGGATTGAACCTGGGTTTGCCACATGCAAGGCAAGTACTCTGCCCACTGTACTATCGCTCTGGCCCCCAAAATAATTTCTGATTGCCTAATTTGAGGTGACATTGTGAAGTTAGCAGACTGTTTTATAAAAGCTAAAGTGTGTGGTGGTCATCTTTGACCAGAATCATTGGAACTTCATCCTCATGCATCTACGTGACCACATTGTGGCTGCTTGTTTTTGAGCCATAGCCAGTGATGCCCAGGAGTTACACCATCGATGCCCCGGGGGCAGGAATCACTCCTGGCCGTGCTTAGGGGGGACCATCTGGGATGGCAGAGATCAAATTCGGGTTGACCTCATGCAAGGCAAGCACCCTGCACTGCACATTGTATTATTAGTTCAGTCCCAAGCGCTGAGAAGAAGTGTGACCCTATCTTTGGGCAGGATAGATAGTACAGGAGTTTAATAAGGTGTAAGCTCCAAATCAGCCCTATTTTGATCCCCAGTAGCATGTGATTCATCTGAGCAGTGCCAGGTGAGACCAGGAGGCCTCTGAGGCACTGTCAGTGTGCCGGGGGAAATCCACTGCACCCCAGAGCCTTATACTCCACGTCTCTTTGAGCACCACTTTGGAGACCCCCTCCTGCAAAGAAATGTTTGCCAATTAGAAAAACACCAAAATAGTCACTAAGGGGAAAGAAGACCGTAAGCCTCCAAAGGTCCAGGTGTGTAGTGTATTAGCAATTATGTCTTTCTATATAACTCAGATATAGACTTTAGATACATAATTGAATCAGAGTTGCTCAAAATCATTTAAATAAAGGGTGGATTTGATACCAAAACCCAGTCCTAGTAAAGCACATTTAGAGCTGTAATTTTCTGTGACACTGTTTTTATTTGCCAGATATTCAACCTAAAAACAAACTCTGGTCTGTCAAAGCCATCGAAAGATTTCGGTCAAGTGTCGCTGGGGTCAAACTCCAAGCCCGGGTGGTAGAATTCAGAGAACATGGAATGGGAATTGAGCTCACAGATCTTTCCACTTCATATCCCCGAATAATTAGTGACATCCTGATCGAAGAAAATTTGGTTTTACAAACTAGTTCTCCACACAAAACCTTACCAAGCAGCCAGCCTACGAACAAACAGGAATTTCATGTTGACTTCTCAATGCGTCAAGGTATCATATTAAACATACCCTGTCATTTAAATGGACCATTTTTTGCTTTCCTAAGTGACCTCACTTCCCTCTAGAAATATACTGGTTCATTTTTAGTTTGCTGAAACAAGGGTTTTACCTAACAACTGCTATGCATTTGTAATGTACTTATTTATTAGGTAAACTGGGCATTCTGTATCTCTGAAGAGTTTGAATATATTTTGATAATCTTGTATGATACATTTCAAAATGGGAAACATACTCCTGGAATATGGTCTCAAAGAGCATGAGTTCCAGGTGTTTCATGATGTCATTATATTAAAAATTCCCTTTCATTCTCTTCCTTTTCTTTTCCTCCCCTCCCCTCTCCTTTTACTTATTAAATTATGGTACCCCCTGGGGTCACTCACACTCCAGTGCTGCTGCATCTTTGCATGCAGCCAGTGTGCCCACAGGTCTCTCTAGACAGCAGGGTTTCTAGGGGTCCTCTCTGGGCTGCACCAGGGATCATGGCCTCTCAGACACTGCCCAGCCACATCCCCCTGTGCCTAGAGGGGCATTTTTGGACATCCACAAAGTCTTGCAAGTTGAATATTTTGTGGAAATGCAGGTTTTTCTTCTGGGTACACTAAGTTTGATCTAGTTCATGCTGGTCCTGCGTTTTGTGTGTTCTCAGCTATCTCTCCAGCGATGCATTGGAGAACAATAGAATTGCCAATTAATAAAACAGCCCCAGCAAGCATATTAGAAATCATAAACCCGAACTTGTTTTATGCTCTACCAAATGAGATGCCAGGTAAGAAGCCAACACTTAAGTCATCTTTTATTTATGCTTGTTTCTTTTTAACAGGATACTGAACGTGCTTATATGAATGCCTTAAGAAATGGGATGAGGGACCTGAGTGATAGCACAACAGGGTGGGCATTTGCCTTGCAAGTGGCTACCCAAGTTCAATCCCAGCATCTCATATGGCTCTGTAGCTTGCCAGGAGTGAATTCTGAGAGCAGTACCTGGAGTAACCCCTGAACGCTGCTGGGTATAGCCCAAAAACAAACAAAACAAAACAAAAAAGTGGATGACTGTTTGAGAGTGTAAGGAAGGATTGATCCTAAATAACTGAGCAGATTTGGTTACAGAGAACACATGGGAGAATGATGGACAGATTTGACACTTAGCACCCACTCACTGGTCTGGGTCATCTAGAACTTTTCACAACAAAACAGTGCTCTTAGTTGCTGTGTTTCTGACCAAAAATATTATTTGGCATGATACAGGGTAACCGATAATAGCTAGTTAAGAGAATGGAATTCAAACTGATACATTGAAAGAATACTTTGTAACCAGTCAGTACTCATGGTGGTACTATATCTTAAAAACTTAGAACAGCATTTGACTGGAAACTCCTTTCCCCTATACCCCATCATGAGCACCCCATCATGAAGAAAGGTTCCAGTTTATCCTCTAGTAACAGTCGTTGAGTTAGGCTAATTGGATGGTACCTGTTCAAAATAACAGGTACTTCAAGGCTGAAAATAAAGAACCTTTGTTTCCTGTTGTCAAGCCAAGAATTATTGGCAATGTCAATAAATACTCTTTTTGTTTTCTTTTTTGGGGGCGTGTTACACCTGGTTAGGGTTAGGGTCTGGGGCTACTTCTAGCACAGTTGGGAACCAAACCCATGGTTCTCAAATGCCAGTGCTTCAGCCCTTGATGCAATCTCCCCAGTTCACTGGTGGCTGCTCTAAAATGTATTTCCTCTTTAATCAGTGTTCTAACTGTCAGAGCTCAGGTTGATTTGATCATGACAACATATAGTGTGATAAATTGGAAGTTCTTGGTTCTGGGTCATTCACTCTGACATACTGGAAGAAACATTGGATAATTGCATTTCTCTAGCAGGGCATGGCTGTATGGCTGCCCCACAGGAAGCAGGAGGCTGTGTTCCTGCCTCTCCTGAGTCCCTCCCTACCATACCAGCTCACCTGCCTCCTAGAGGCTTAATGTAGTTTTAAAATGCGAGTCTATGTTTTCATACTTGGTTTTCTTTCTTAACTAAACTGCTATCCTATGCTGTTGTAGATTGAAGCTTTCTTCACCAAAGACTTTTTAATTTATTTTTAGACAATCCGGAAAAACTGTGTAGGCTAACAGCAGAATTGTTAGAATATTGCAATACTCAGAAAAACCGACCGAACTATCGGCCAAGAGTTGGAGATGCTTGCTGTGCCAAATACACAAGTAAGATTCTTTTAAGCAGAATATTTTCGTAAAAGTTAAAGGAAAAAATGTCTGTTCTCCTTTGAGACCATGTGAAATTTTCAATTTTAGATGCACATTTTATCCGGTTAGAGAAATGTAAGAAAGATGGGATTGTGGGTTTAATTCTTGGGCGTTTCTGTTCCCTAGACAGTGCTTATACTCAAATAAAGGTACCAATGAGGATCTACCAGTTAGTCTAGACAACTAGCTCTGACTAGCTCTGTTTGGCAAATTAGCAATGTTTTGTTTCTATGTGTAGGGACTATAAATAATTTCTAGACCTGTGAGCATCCTATAAAAGGAACAAAGTGCCTCAGGGAGTCACTGGGTCAGTTGGGTCTGCATTAGCCATCCTCCTGGTTAATATTGCATACTACCAGATTTCTTTTGCTAATATTAGTAACACTTGTGGGAATTCTGCAGGATTGGACAGATGGGAACTTCTGAGTCCAAAGAAATAATGTTGTGTATGTCCTGGGAGGGGGCCAGATATTGCCTCTCTGGGGAGCTTTGAAAAATGACCACATGTCCCAGAAGTTTTCAAGTGGATCACTTTCTTCCTCTCTTTGGCAATAATGGGCTCAAAAATGCTTTTAGTCTGTTGCTTATATAGGTGTTTTTTCTGAGTGTCTGTCAGTCTATCTCTAGCTTCAAGCAGCATAAGCCCTTCCAGTTACTTGACTTCTATCCACCCCCAATACCTATACTTTTAAAAATGTAGGACATGTAGCTTTTCCTCTCTTTTCTTTTTAAAAGGTGACACTGAAAATATTGTGCTCAACTTTGTTTAGGTAAGACCTCCACATCCTTTTCTTAGGACGGAGGGAATACTGTTCACACAGCCTTGCTAGCTAATAAACTCTAATTACATTTCGGCTTTGCAGCTTTGGCTGTGGCTGCTGTCAGTGTTCTAGACACTTCCACTAATTGTCTCCACTTCTCTGCAGGGGTGTCAATATGCTCAGAGAGTGCTTGCTGCCACCTGCCACTGTGGCTGGATTTGGCCGATGCCTTCGCCTTCTTGCCTTCCTCTTGTCCTGCCCACTTGGCCTCTACACCTGAGCTGTCTTCCCACAATATTTTCTGAAAGAAAAAATTTTGAGTTTCTTATCCCAGCTTGTCAAATAGCTTTCTCTTTCCTGGTCCCCCGTAGGTTTTAGTCCTTTATTATTATTATTATTATTATTGTTATTATTATTGTTATAATTAGTATTGTTTTATTCTACAACTTGAGGCTCTCTCCTGCATTTTGTAATCTCCCATGTTTAGGCTGCAGTGGTGGCATTTATTCTACCCTTAATTGTTTACAGCTTGGCTAGATACATGTTTCTGTATCATGAATTGTCTATCCTGCCACATTTTATCAATTGGATCAGTTGGTATCACTAAATTTAAAAAGGTATGACTCAAGATCTTAAACCTTAAATCTTAAACTTTCCTGTGTATTTATTTGTCCTGAAAATCTTAGAAATCTCTTCATTTCATGTTTTGATATGTATGGTAAACTTAATCGTTGTTTTCTTTTCACCATTAAGCTGGAGACTCATTGGGGAAATAGAAATTCATGAGTTTTGGTTCTAAGAAATATTCTTGAAATACTTTATTCCTTTTCTCAATTTTCTAGAAATTTCTTAAAAACTGTCTTACCAAGAGTATAACAGGCAGGTTGTTTGCCTTGCACATAGTATGATCCCTGACATTCCTTATGGCCCCCTGAATACTACCAGGAATGATTCCTAAGTGCAGAGCTAGTAGTAACCCCCGAGAACCACTAAGTGTGACCCCTAAATTAAAAAGCAAAACAAAACAAAAAACTTACAAATATTCAAATTCTTCTACTAATTTCCTTTTCTGTTTACAAGATATGTCCTCATTGATATCCAACATTCCCCCAATTTATTTCTTATACCTTTTTTTTTTTTTGGTTTTTGGGTCACACCCGGCAGTGCTCAGGGGTTACTCCTGGCTGTCTGCTCAGAAATAACTCCTGGCAGGCATGGGGGACCATATGGGACACCAGGATTCGAACCAACCACCTTTGGTCCTGGATCGGCTGCTTGCAAGGCAAACGCCGCTGTGCTATCTCTCTGGGCCCTCTTATACCTTATTTTTACTTCAGTTCTTTGTTGTTGTTCTCTTCATCATGCCACTGGCACCGCTAACTCTGTTACTCCGTGTGTCTCATTGAGTTTGTTTTTTGATTGGATCATCTAGCTCATCTTAGAGGTTTTGGCTTTTTTTTTTTTTAATACATAGAAATTCTAGGCAACCCTTTGATGTTTACCTATTTAAGATAGGGCTTAAATCAGTGAACAAAGGACCAACTTGTCACTGTCGACTGGTCTACTCTCTCCCATTTCCCTGGGAATTATATATATGTATATATATAATATATTTATATATATTATTTTATTTTTATTTGGGGACTTCACCTGGTAGTGCTCATGGCTTCTTAGCTTTGCAGTCAGGGATCACTCCTGACAGAGCTTGGGGGGACTATACCAGGTACTGGGAATTGAACCTGGGTTGGTCATGTACAAGGCAAACACCCTCCCATTGTACTGTTGCTTTAGCCCCTTCCCTGGGAATTCTGATGTTGATGTTTCAGGGGTGACAAGGGAGGAACCCAGGCCTTGCTATATGTTCAGGGATCACTGGTGGGGTTTTAGGATTCATATATGGTCTTGGGGATTGAGCTGGGGTCAGTGACATGCAAGGCAAATAAATGCTTTAGCCCCTGTATTATCCCTCCAACCCTTAGAGTAGGTAACAGTAATGACACAGCCCTGGAGTTTGGAGTGACGAGATGCTGCCCACTGATCTGCCCACCAATCTGTGTACCTATTTCCCCAGTGTGGCGTAAAATCGGACTCTGCTCTTTCATTTCTCACCCAGCTACTGCTTTCTAAACCTATGCTGTGAGTCTGTCCTTTTCTTCATCCCCTACCCTTATGGTTTTAGGTCTTTTTCCTGTCAGTCGTGGTGCTTGTTTCTGAGTTGGGCTCTGGGAGGAACTAACATTGCGTTAGAAACTTTATTGTGGAGTCTAAGAGATATCAAGAGAGATGTCTCTCTCTTGTCTGAGAGGTGGATGGACATCATGGAGTGTAACCACCCACCCATGATGCTCTCTGTCCCCAGGTGACAATTTCTGGTACCGCGCCATTGTGCTAGGGGTGTCGGAGGCAGACGTGAAAGTACTTTATGCTGATTATGGGAACATTGAGATGCTCCCGCTCTCCAGAATCCAGCCTATCCCTGCCAGGCTCCTGCAGCTCCCCTTCCAGATCATCAAATGCTCGCTTGAAGGTGACAACTCAACTTTCAGAGGTGGTTTTGGGAGGGATTTTTTTTTTTTTTTTTTTTGGTTTTTGGGCCACACCCGGCAGTGCTCAGGGGTTACTCCTGGCTGTCTGCTCAGAAATAGCTCCTGGCAGGCACGGGGGACCATATGGGACACCGGGATTCGAACCAACCTCCTTAGGTCCTGGATCGGCTGCTTGCAAGGCAAACACCGCTGTGCTATCTCTCCAGGCCCCGGGAGGGATTTTTTTTTTTTGCTTTTACTTTTTGGGCCATACCCAGTGACACTCAGGGGTTACTCTGGCTATGCGCTCAGAAATTGCTCCTGGCTTGGGGAACTATATGGGATGTTGGGGATGGAAACAAGGTCCATCCTGGATTGGCTGTATGCAGGGCAAACACCCTATGCTGTGCTATTGCTCTGGCCCAGGGATTTTTTTTTCTCCCCTCCATTGGCTTAATAGTTCCAAGATCGAGTACAAATAAACTTCACATGTCTCCATGGTAGGCAGTTTAACTAGAAAGTCTATCTGTGATAAATCATCTTCCCCACAGACACATTCATTTTGCCCATTTTTATTCTGTAGATTAATTTCAGGTTGGAGAGATGGTACTTGGCCTTTCAGTAAAAAAAAGTTAAGAGCCAGGTTCTGATGATGAAGTGGCATCTGTCCATGCATCCAGGACCTTTGCACTTTCACAGCTTTCTCCTAAAGGACTTGAACAACCACAGGATAACACTTTGGGCCACATTCCTGTCCCTGCAGATAGTTCAGCATCTACAGTTTTCAAGATGAAGTCACAGGCCTGCTGCTCCACTACTCTCATCCCCCACCCCTGGATTGCTTTACTCAGGCTCCAGCAGGGAGTACTCTAACTCACCAGCTGCCTCCTCCTCCACATTCATTCCAACTCATCCAACTCAGGTGGCCCTAGAAAGGGTTTTTTTTTTTTTTCTTATTACTGTTTATTCTTCACATTAGAGTAGATACTCATGACAGCTGGTTGCTCCCTAGCTCTGGATCACACATTTGACACAGAGGAGTGAATATGTGTTGAATGAGTTTGAGTATGTTGCAGTAATAGTACCAAAGTTTGCCCAAACTGGTTTGACTTTTTATCCTTCTATTATTCAATGCCTTTTAAGGGGACTTAAAAGTAAATTCCCCCTGATTCTATGTTAATATGTACCTGAAATTTTACTGTGAAAGATATGTAAGCCAATATGGTCAAAATAAAAAAAGAAGAAAAATAGAAAAAAATAAAATAAAGTTGTAATGTCAAAAAAAAAAGTAAATTCTAATATTCTGTGGTGTCCATTTTTTTTCCCTCAGGACTAAGGGAATTGAATGGAAGCTGTTCCCAATTAATAATAGAACTGTTAAAAAATTTAATGTTGAATCAGAATGTAATGCTCTCGATAAAAGGACTTATGAAGAATGTTCACATAGTATCGGTTGAGAAATACTCTGAAAATGGTACTATCAATGTTGCTGATAAACTGGTGATGTATGGACTGGCAAAAAATGTCACACCGAAAAAGCAGGCAGCTTTAAATAAAGGTATTTCTTCAAGGTTTATTACTGATGTGAAAGTAGTTGATCTGACCCTCCCTCTGCCATGCCCACATGCCATCTGTCTGCTTTCCTGCCTCTCAAATTCAGTGGCAGCATTCATACTGCCTCAGAGGAAGCAGCTGGATGATGCCAGCTTCTGATCTAACTGGGCTCAGGTCATGCTTGGCCACAGTGTTGTAGAATTGCTGCAGTGTTGTAGAATTGATGCTGAGAACTCAGGATACACCAGGTATCCGACTCCCTGCCAACTCACTTTGTATGCTTTTCCAAAGTGAGAAGAGCTTTTTTTTTTCTGATGCCATCTTAATGGTAGGTTTCATAAGGTGATTATTATTATTAATGCCCTTTACCCAAAAGACATGCCACCTATGAGAGTCCAAGGCCCTACAGCCCTGGCGATGAGGGAATATGGGGCAGAGTAGATCTCATTAAAGTAGACAGGAGAAGGTAGTGGATCAGGTCCTTGTAGCAGGTATGTGGATAGCAGTTGTGTTAACACACCAGATATTCTTGCTGTTTGGAATTTAGATTCTTTAATGAGGGTGCATACACGCATGGGAGTTGGGGGGGATGGAACTCGGGTTGGCCATGTGCAAGGCCTTCCCTAACCTGTTGCACTATGGCTCCAGAGCCTCTAACAGCTGTCTTGTGTTCGCTTTTAGAAAAGACGCCTAAGGTGGATTGCTGCTGCATGGAATTACAGAAACAAGTAGGTCGGGCTGCTGATTTTCAGGAAAATCTGACTCCAGCCACTTATAGAAATGTAATAATGCTGTTTACTTTTCACCCCTAGGTGGACAAACATGAGCAGATTCTTCTTTTCCTCTTAAACAATCCAATCAATCAAAATAAGTTTGCGGAAATGAAAAAATTGTTAAAAAGCTAAGTAAGTTAAACTTGATACTTAACTACTCTACCCGTGGGGTGTGGTAGAGTGGACAGGACCCTAGGCTTGAGTTTTTGTGCCTTTGGTACTATGGGAACTGGAGTATGGGCAATGATGCCTTTGTGATATCCTTGTGGTCCCCTTGACTTGAGGAGGTGACCTCCCTCTGCCATGCATGCCTCCCCTCTATGCCTCTCCTGGACTCAGCCTTGATTTCAGGATGCTCACATTATCATCTTTGGAAGGGCTAGTGAAAGCTGCTGTGAGATGAAGCTCAATCTCCACATCTTCCCGTCTACCTGAGAAATGAATCCACTGGTTTATGAATTGCTCTGATGATAAAAAAAAAAAGGCAGTACTTTCGGTGGCAAGATTCTAGCAGGGGTCCTCAAACTTTTTAAACAGGGGGCCAGTTCACTGTCCCTCAGACCATTGGAGGGTCTGACTATAGTAAAAACAAAACTTATGAACGGATTCTTATGCACACTGCATATATCTTATCTTGCAATGAAGAAACAAAACAGATACAAATACAATATGTGGCCCGCGGGCCATAGTTTGAGGACCACTGTAAGAATCCGGGTTGGCCAAGAGGCTGTGGGAGACTCTATTTCTTTTCAGGGCACAGTAGATGTCTCCCTTCTTTTGGCCCTGGTGATACCAGGGATGTCAGAACATTAGCATTGGATTTTAAACAGATTTCTGTCATCCGGTTTGTCTCTGCCACGCTCTGTTCTGTGCCCAGGACTCTGTTTCTGATCCATAATAGCCAGTCAGAACTGTTCTATTGAGCAAAATGAAATTATTCATTTTACAGTGTTGTTTTGGTCCAATTCCAGCCCAAAGCAGAGGAACTGTGCTTTAGTTGACATGTTGGTTCTTGCTGGCTCAAGTGATGTTCATATTGATGATTTGCAAATAGCTCTGTGAACCTTGCCAGTCTCCGGAGTGAGCCAATCATTCCAAGAGGCCCTCCCAGTGCCCACGGGAGTTGTGCTCGGTACTTCTCACTGTACAGCAAATGCCATGGAGATGAGATCAATAGCTTATGATTTCTTTCCCTTCCCAGTTTTAATAAATGCAGACTTCATTATTAAATTGCAACCTTGATTCTGAATGTTTTATGTACTTGAATTAAAAAAAAGTTTTAATTTTGTTTTGGCTTTTGTGCCACACCTGGAAGTACTCAGGGATTACTCCTGGCTCTGTGCTCAGGGATCACACTTGGCAGGGTTTTGAGGAGTATATCTGGGTGTCTGGGGAGTGAACCTGGGCCAGCTACTATGTGCAAGGCAAATGCCCTACCCACTGTCCTATTTCTCTGGCCTAAATTTTTTATATTTAATGATAACTTTGGCCTCATGAATTAAGGAACATGCAGTGACTTTAACTTCTGTATTTTAAGTTCTAGTGGCAGATGATATTTTTCATGAGTTCACTAACCAGTGCAGGGCTTTTTCTTTTTAAATCAGTGTAGTAGGATTTAAGAAAACAAGGAGCTTGCTTGTGAGCATACTTACACATACAATTTCAGGTGAAACCTGTATTTTCTGTTTCTAAATAGATGTTTCTAATGTTTCTGTTTCTAATAGACAGCACCTCAGGGCCACACAGGCAACATGCAACTTGATTTAGAGCAGAGCCGTTGAGTTGACTCTGCTCATTACTGCAGCTTTGAAGACCGATTTTGTCCACAGCTGAATATAGAAAAATACCTTACATTTGGGTAGTGACTTAACCAGTGTTGCTACAGTGAGGACCTGGTTAACTGTCACATAATTGCCCTTGAAAAGAGAGCCATGTTTTAGAATGAGGTTCAGAGAGGTTAAATTTCCCCCTCCCCTCCATCCTGCCATTTCCCACACTGACTGAGAAGGTCTGAGGCCTGCAAAGCCATTTCTCTGTGGCCCACATGGCAGGCTGTGATCACTTCCAGGGTCAGCCACATTCAGCAGGGTCTGTGTCCCTTTCAGAATAATGCATCAGTGACTGCTTAAGCAAAGAAATGTCATTGAAGGCTTATTCTTTTAAATCATCCTTCCCAGAGAGTGGTAAAGCTGTAGGTCCGAAGCAGAGGCTCAACGACACTGAAAAACTGAAAAATGAGATCTCAGCTGCAACCACTGAACTTTATAATGTGCCCATGACAGAGTCAAGTGGCAGGGTGGGGGCTGGTGGAGTAAGGGAGCACCAGTGGTGGGATTGATGTTGGAATATTATAGGCAAAAAATGCAGCTATCAATAACTTTTTAAATAAAAGTTTTAAAATAAATTTAAACATTTAAATCATTCTTAGAGAAAGACAAAATGGTTTCAAAATAATGAGTGTGGCATCATCTCTGAAGAACTTTTATTTGTCAATCTTGTAAAATTGCTAAACTGGGAATGCAGCATGGAGATGGTGAACAGAACAGGAAGCCAATTTGCTGCTCAAATGTTCGGAGAATGTCAACACATCAGTCGGATATTTTCTAATCAAAAGAGTCCCAATAGCTGAGTGTGGGCTGAGAGCAGTGGCCCCAGAGCCCAGCTGTGGAGGGATGGTGGAAGGAAGTTTTTAGCCACTCAGCCTCCCTTCAGGGTTGTCATTTCAACAGACTGGTCCTTTTTGCTTTATCCAACATAGAAGCTAAGCAGAGGGATTGTATTATTTGTATAAGGTGCAGTGATCTTTGGGCTCTCTTTCAGAAGCAGTGTCTTAAAGATCAGCTCTTATGAGAAAGGAGACGACGGGTTCAAGATGTGGAGAAAATAGAACATCTTGTGTTTTGGTCTATTGGAACCTTTGTCAGCTCTGATGACCTTTTCAGGCCTCCATTTTGTTTCATTACCCTCTTCTATTAGGTTGGGTAGTCCTCACCCAAACAAATTCTTCTTTGCCTAAAAGAGACTGAATTCATGGGAATATTGGGAAAGGGGGATACACAGAGGCTTTCTACTGTATATATAACATTTCTGGGGGGCCACTCCTGGCAATGCTCAGGCTTACTCCTAGCTCTGTGCTCAGAGATCACTCCTGGGGTTTGGGGGGACCATATGGGGTTCTGGAGACTGATCCCGGGTTGACCACATGCAAGGCAAGCATCCTACCTGCTGTACTATGGATCTCACCTCAATTTTTTATTAAAAGCCCTGAAGAAAATCGGGCTCCGTGTTGATTGCCGATAAATGCAGTTGAGGAATACACGTGTTATTCTGGACATAGCTGAATGTTTGAAATATGTCATAATTGTCATAAATGTCATAAATATGTCAAAATGTCATAAAATATGTCCTGCTCTCCCTGTGCCTTCCACATAATAAATGCTGTTTGGATTACATTTCTTTTGATGTCTGCTCTTATTGTCTCGTCACTCAAAGCTTGGCAGTCAGCATGGCCCCCTCCACCTACACTTGGATCCCTTTGCCCAGAGTCTTCCTGGACTCTCCAGCCACCAGTCAGGCAAGGACTTTTCTCTCTGCCCCTGCCATTCTCAGACCTGTCCAATTCTATAGCCAC
Organism: Suncus etruscus; assembly: GCF_024139225.1. NCBI lineage: Eukaryota > Metazoa > Chordata > Mammalia > Eulipotyphla > Soricidae > Suncus > Suncus etruscus. The sequence goes on from NC_064864.1 coordinate 60,648,530, forward strand.
TTAACATTTTTTAATGGTATAAGCTCCCATTTCCTGAATCTCAGAATATTGAATAACATAGGTTAAGCAGAAAAACACAGTGATGGGGCTGGGGATTTGAATATGGGAGCAACAGTATCCCTAGGCTCCATGTAGTCCTGTGAGCACAGTTCTGGATGCTGAGCCACTAGGCTATGCATCATCAGAGTGGTCCCCAGATGCACAGAGCACCTCAGCAGGTGGCCCCAATAAAGAAATCTTAGGTATTTTTCTTGGGCTGGAATGATAGCACAGCGGTAGGGTGTTTGCCTTACACATGGCAAACACCGGGATGGACCCAGTTTGATTCCTGTCATTCCATATGATCCCCTGAGCCTGCCAGCGTGTGATTTCTGAGTGCAGAGCCAGGAGTAACCACTGAGAGCCATCAGGTGTGACCCAAACACTCAAAAGTATTTTTCTTAAAAATCTGACAGTCTAAAAGGTAACCACATCAGAAAAAAGCTTTTTACTTGCCTTTGAGTAATGCTTGTTAACTCTTTTATTGGGTGTGGATCATTATGACAATACTACAGCTAAGTAAAATTCTGCATTGCCTAATAAAACGCTACCACTGAGCAGATGTCCCTTGTGTCAGCATTTTGCTAACTTCTAAATATTAGGGGCCACACCTGGTGGTGCTCATGTTATAAGGGTCACTTCAGGTGGTGCTTGAAATGTGATAGGGATGGGGTGTACAATGTACCTGGATTGCCCAGTGAGCTCATTCTCCAACCCCAAACTCTTATTAAAGAAGGGGCGTACATTGTACCTGTTTCCCCAGTAAAGATAAGAGTCACAAACTAGGACTTTTAGTAAAGACAAAAGGAATACAAGCCAATGATCTTTTAGGAGAAGCCATATGGGGGTGCTCAGGGATCTCTCCTGGCTGTGCATGGGGGACCATATCAGGTGTCAGAAATCAAGCCCAGGTCAAGGCAAATGTTCTGCCTGCTATACTATCACTGTGTCCAGATTATTTAAATCTGAATGCAAACTTATGGTATGCTGCTGAAAATTATTATACACATGTTTGTTTTTTAAAGAAAGTTTAGTGCTAGGTGCTTTGGTCATTTATCTTTTTTTTTTCTCCAAATAACTATAGCATGAAACTCTCAAGAAGTGTTTCTCAGTTTTATACTAACGTTTTTTCAAAAAAAAACAAAAAACAAAACAAAACTAGAGCTTTCAGTAATTCCACTTCTCGGCATCTATCCCAAAACTCCATTTGAAAAGACATTATTCATTGCAGCACAATTCACAACAGCCAAGATCTGGAAGGAACCTCAGAGCCCTAGACTAGGTGAGTGGATAAGGAACTTGTAAAACATACACACAATAGAATGACACAGCTATAAGAAAAGATGAAATCATGTAATTTGTCACCACACGGGTGGAACTTGAGTACATAATGCCAAAGTGAAGGACAGATATAGAATCTCGTGTGGTATAGAGAAACTAGTGAGGAAACAGTAAGGCACTACAAGTGACACTTGTATGGACAACTGAGCTGCTCGCATCTCTGGGATGGTGGAGGTGCTCTGAGGGTGAGTGTGGTACTGGGCTTCTTTTGGAGAGTGAGGTTTAAGCAACACCCAGTGACACCCAGAGACACCCAGTGACACCTAGCTCTGCTCAGAGATCTTTTTTTTTTTTTTTGGGGGGGGGGGGTGTCACACTTGGCAGTGCTCAGGGATCACTCCTAGCTCTACTTTCAGAAATCATTCCTGGCAGGCTCAGGGGACCATATGGGATGCCGGGATTCGAACCACTGACCACCTGCATGCAAGGCAAATGCTTTACCTCCATGCTATCTCTCTTGCTCCCCAAGAGAGATCATTCCTGATAGTACTCCGGGGACTTCATGTGGTGCAGAGGCTGGAACTAGGGCTGGCCACATGCAAGACAAACACTTTACCTTCAACAGCAGGAACTCTATAAATTGTGGCATTGTGAGGCTGTCAGTCGAATGAACTCGTGAACTTATCCACACCTCACCTGAGATGTGCAAATTACCCAGAGGCTGAACCTCCATTTCTCATCCAACAAAAGCCTGAGATCACAATTACTCCCAGCCTAGAAAACCTCCTGCCGGCAGTTTATTCTGAGGGAAGCAACTGGATCATAGCATAAATACATAGTTTTATAACTAAAAGAAAAAGTGAATCTCCAACCGTTGCAGTTAAGAAGTTGCCCCCCCCCCCAAAAAAAAAGAGTTTGAAGAAGGGAAATGGAAAAAAACTGATTTTTATACAATAAAAATGAACTAAAAAGAATGTGCCAGTTTTTAATCTTAAGAAAACCAGAGTGAGAAATATAGACATAAGTTAGCAACGATTCTCCTGTGGAGTAGAATGAGTGGTTTTTCAGCTTGTTTTCTGGGATTATTTTTCCTCAATGAGCTCACATCATGCAATAATTATTTTTTGCTAACTATACAAACTCGAGATTTAGACCATCGTAATCAATGTCGATTAAATGCTGTGTCCTGGGCACGAAGCCAACCATTGAGTTATTTTTGCTTTATGGTGTTGGTTTAACATTTTAAAACATCGGACACCCTTTAGATTTAGCCCCAGGACGTGGTCCAAAGGCCCGCTATTACCTCTCAAGTGCGGTAATAGGACAGACAAATAAGCAAGTGGCGCCGACCAGACAAACAGAAACGCTGCCAAAGCAAACATTTTCGTATGGGTCGGAGCAATACATCAGGGAAGACCACTGACAACGGCAGGGCCGTGCTTGCGGCCGCCCGACCCCAGGACGGGCGCCTCGGCTCACTCGCCCACCTAGGCCAACGCCAGGTGCAAAAGCGCCCGGGGCCAGCGGGCCAGGTCACCCACCCAGAAGCGCTCAAAGCGCCTCCCCGCGCTCCGCCTCCCGGGGCAGCAGCACAGGTGCCCCACGTGGCTCCTGGCGCCCCTCGGGCGGGCCTGCAGCGCCCCCTGGCCCGACCCAAGGCGCGCGACCCGCACTGCTGCCCGGCTGCGGGCCCCTGCGGACGCAGAGCCTCGGAGCTCGTCCCGGGAGTCCGGGCTCCGCGCGGGGTCCGCGTTCCGCACACCGCCCGGCCCGGGGCCCCAGCGGCTCTTCGTCTGCGCCGCCCGCGGACCCTCCGCGTGGCCCCGAGTGCGGCGAGCGTGCGGCCCCGCCGGCTTTGTTCGGCATTGTCCGCGCTTCACCTGGGAACGCGCCTCTCCGGAGAGTCGGGGTACCTACCCGTGGTGGAGCGCCCCCGGCGTGCGCCTCCCTCCCTGGGGCGCCCTCTCCGCTGGCGACGGGGTGAGCGCAGCCCTCACGGGTGCGGCCCATCTCGGGTGGCGGGAGCGCCTTGCTCTGGGGCGCCGAGCGCAGGTAAAGGGACACCCCGGGCGCGGGGGAGGGAACGCGGCTTGGCACCGTCGCGGTGGGCGCAGAAGGAAACTTGAGCCTCTGTGGATCAAGGTTTAACGGGGGACCTGGCCCAAACCCCCTGAGCCGGGTTAAAAACTTACGCAGGTATTCATTCAGGTTACTCGCCTGCAGTTGGCTCCAACGGGTAAGTTCTGGGGTGACTTGCCTTTGGGCTATGGAAGGTCCTGGGATTTGTCCTCCTTGGTGATTTTACATGTTGGGAGCCCCTCTGCCACCCCACCCTACTCTAGCAGGTCTCTGGTCCCTACCCTACGTGTGTGGTGAACTGAAGAGTCCTGCGCTTTGAGCCTTCCCAGGGGGCAACAGTTTAAAAGCACCGCTGGCAGCCAGGACTCCTTGCTACCCTTTTATTTTAAGGAGGGGTGCTACTCCAACCTGGAAGGGCTTTTGCTGGGGCACCGTGTCAGTGTCTTTAAATAGAATCACTAGAACCCCTTACACTCTTCAAATCACTCAAGTGTTTTCTATTGAAACCATCAAAGCCCCTCGAGCCCCAAGATGCCTTTATAAATGTAGGTCCAAAACTTCCAGGTCTGTTTGACTCCCAGTGTATGAAAATATGTTGAAAAAGTTTGAAAAAAAAGAAGGAAGCACAAGGAAGGAAAGAAAGGCCAGCAGGACCTCCTGCTGCAAAGCCTGCAACCCCCCCCCCCCCACACACACACAAAGCCTGCACCCTCAACCTTACTCAGGTCATGAATGCAAAGTGATCATGAATGCAAAGTGGCTGCTTCCAACATGCTACCAATAGCTTCTCTCCACCCAGCCAGCTTCCCAAGGAGTCTGCCCTGCCTCTGTTAGAACAGCTACAGCTGCAAGGTGTGGTGGGCAGACTCACTGGTTCATTGCAGTTGGGACAGGACAGAGTGCAGCAGCTGTGATGGTTAGACAGAGGTGGAGCACTGTCTCTGGATTGGGGTTCATTCTGTGTGCTTTCTCATCAGTCAGTGCTTCCCAGAGTCCCCAGACCATGAAGCTGGGTCTTTTCCAATATCAAAAGTCAGAATTTTTGTTGGAGAACAGGGAGATAGTCCAAGGTCTGGTATGCATAAGGCTGTGGTTTAATCCCCTGCACCACTGAGGCAGCCCTGATGGCTCCTCTCCCTGTCTAAAAGTTGTGTGTGTGCATTTGTGCAAGTGTATGCGTGAAAACACGCACACAATTTCCTTTGGAGAAAAAAATGTTTATTACCTACCCTCAGCCCCACTAGGAGTGATCTGGAGCTTGGAGGCAATGCGGTTTAAGCCTCTCTGCTCTGTTTTTGTCCTAACCTCGCAGGAAGCGAAGGTCACATTGTCCTATCCTGGATGCTGGCCTTTGGTTGTCATATGAAGGGCTGCATGACTTTCTGCAAGCCTTTCTTTTCATCTTAAACAAGCATAACATCCACTTCCCCAAACTCTATTTGAGTGAGGGTCCTGCCAGGTGCTCTGGGAAATGCTTATAGCAGTGGAAGGTGTCTGTCAGGGCCACAGCTCGTGGCTGTCACTCACCGCTGGGGCTCCCGAAGACGATTGCATCTCCTTCCTTATGCAAGACATGCTCTGCTCACCTGTAAGCCCAGGAAAGAACTTCAAGTTTCATTCCCAGCAGGGTGAGGGGACTGCTGAGGGCTTGGCTCACCAGGGAGGTGCAAGTTGTTTTATCCAGTAGTGAGACTTGGAGGAGCTGCTTTGTGCCAAGGCACTTATCTCCTCTCTCATCAGAAAAGATTGGAGGTAAAGTGTTTGCCTTGCATGCAGAAGGACAGTGGTTCGAATCCCAGCATCCCTTATGGTCCCCCGAGCCTGCCAGGAGCGATTTCTGAGCGTGGAGCCAGGAGTAACCCCTGAGCATTGCCGGGTGTGACCCAAAAACAAAAAAAAAAAAGAAAAGAAAAGATTGGGAAGAAAGTGGAAGGGTAGACAGAGGAGCTGAAGTGGCCCTGTGCCCTGCAAACCCGGCTCTTCAGCCAGCCCCCTCTGCTTCAGATAAGCTGCCTTGCTTTGCTCTTGGTATCCGCAAGGGAGATTTTGACTACAGGCCCACTTCTCTTTTGTGGCTGTCCTGCATAAAACCTTCTCAGCCCTTTTCCCAAATGCTGCCACTGGGTGCTGGGTATAGAACCTGGATTTGAAGACAACTGATGGGGCCAGGGGGCATCTGGAGAATCCAGAAGTGATATGCAGGATCAGCATGAATCATGGAACGAAAGGTGCATGCAGGTGGGGATGAGTGAGGTGTTCTGTAATGGAAAGCCAGGCAAACAGTGCAGCTGGAAGAACAGGGGCTGACCACTCCCAGCTACTTTGTACAAGAATGCAGAAGGTTCTGGAAACCTCGGAGTGCATGTGGGTGTTGCTGGCTTGTATGAGCTGGTGGGAAAACTGCCCCAAGGTAGGATTGTGGCCTGGCAGACTTTAGAGATGCTTGTTTTTCTCTTCTTCTCTTTTTGGGGCCTCCACTATCAGGGTGGCTGATTGAACAGAGCACCTGGAGGCTGGCCAGGGTGGAGTGTGCTGTTAGCTGTGAGGCCTGGGGCAAACACCTCATGTTCCCACGCCTCCATTTTCTCCTGTGTAGACTGAGGGTGGTGCTCCCCCTGACTGCTCAGGAACAAACACAAAGAACACGGCCTCCCAGTGAGTACCCAGCTTGCAGTACTCCCAGCAACACTCAAAACAGTACTCCCTCAGTGTCAGGGCAGCCTCTAGCTTCCTGCTGGACGTTGACTCCCCATTTCCACTTGGAGGAGTCATGGAGTATAAACAGGGATCCCTCCCCCACAGCTATTGAGTATGTTGCAGAAGTGGGAGAAGGGACTGCTGGTTCTGAGGAGTCAACTGAACTCCCAATAAGGTCATGGGCTTTACATGAGAGGGGCTCCAGATATCAGGGACTGAAAAGAAGGGGCCCTGAATATTAGGGATTTGATATGAAGGTGCCTGGATCCCCTGATATCAGGATGAGATGCAGCCTAGATATCAGGTATTAATTAGATGAGAAGGGGGCCTGAATATCAGGCAATGGCTAAGATGTGGCCCAGAGAACAGGCATTGGATGAGATGGGGCCTGGTTATGAGGCACTGGGTGAGGGCTCTCTACCACCATGGGACAGGAGTGCTTCTGATGGCCACACTCCTACCCTAAGTCAGTCCTCCCAGTTTCCAAGGAGTTCTCCCTTCACCCCCACCCCACAGCTGATCTCCACTCTGGAAGCAGCATGAGGAAAATGCACAGAGGATTATCCATAGGAATTCTGAAGCCTGAGACCTGGGACCACTCAGCACCATCCCGTTCTGGGCTTCATTTTTCTTCGTCCTTCATTATTGAACTATCACATATTATGGACATTGGTTCCTCAGTTCCTTCTCCAAGGGCAGGAATACACAGGCCCCAAGTTCATTAACTTTTTTGTGTTTTCATGTAAGGTCTGATGATAGTACCTGTTTTTTATTTTGATTCTGGTTTTCTTTTGGGTGGACACATACCCAGTGGTTCCCAAGTGTGGGGTGCTATTCCCAACTCTGTGCTTGGGATCTCTGTGCTCAGAATCAAACCTGGACCTCCCACATGTCAAATGGGTGCATTGGAACATTAAGACTCTAGTCATACATTGATGAGTTGAGTCATTGAGAAATTTTCTGCCACAGGCTTTGCTAGTTTTTATAGCTGCTGTGCTGAAATGTAGTGGGTCCTTTCTCTTCTTGCTCCTGGCAGTGTGTTCGCTTGTTGGCAGAAGAGAAAAATTCTTTTTAGTACAGGTTCAGCGAAAGGAGCACGGTGAGTGGCAAAAGGGGGGCAGGAAGCTCCTGCTCTGGTTTGGAGGACAGGACATTACTTGGGGAGTATAGATATGGCACCTTGTTCTCCAGGTCTGCCCTGCTTCAGGGTGTTATGGGGATGTGTTGAGGTTGAATTTGCTCCATGTGCTGCACCCTGAGATGACTTTGAGTTACTTCCCTCCTATTCTCTGTCCAGGGTCCAGAATCTGGGGTTCAGAAGGATATAGAAGGGGTCTCCCTTCTGTATCTTCTCAGGAATTTGTTTCTCTCGGGGATTCACTCCTGACTGATATCAGGGAGATTTGGTCAGCAGAAGACAATGTTAATGAGATGAGGTGGTAGCTTTGTCCTGCTTGTCCACTTCATGGTTTGCTTGGCTTTGTCATTTGGTTTGCAGTGCTCATGAAGCTTGGGCATGCTCCTAGTGGTATTTAGGGGACCAGGGTTGAACCCAGGTTCCCTGTATGTACTCAGTCTACTGAGTATTCTCTCCAGTACCAATCCTTTGTCTTATCAATGGGGTAGTTGACTGCTGAAATCTGGAATGCTGGGATTCCAAAGGGCAGGGGAAGATTTTCCTGAACTTATGTGGGGAGGTTTTTGAGCTCGTTTTCTGTTAACCTGCCCCAGTTGTTAGGGGTGGGGAAGTGAAGGAGAGTTTAAATTTCATTCCCTGTGACCCGACTGAGTTCCACAGTTCTATTCCTGCATGTACACATGTGACCAACTCTAGACTGTCTGAAATATGGTCTTAGCTTTGTGACTGAGGTGACCAGCTTGCATTAGGGTGGTCTCGGAGACTAGAAACAAATCTCATATGATGCCCTAAGCCTCAGCCTCTAGATTTTTTGTTTTGTTTTGGGACCACGTCTAATGATGCTCAGGGCTCACTGCCTACTCTGTATTCAAGGCTGACTTTTGGTGGGGTCCTGGAGATTAAGCATGGGTTGGTCACATGCAAGGCAAAACCCTACCTCAGGGGTCTCAAACTCAATTTACCTGGGGGCCGCAGGAGGCAAAGTCAAGGTGATCCTTGAGTGCAAAGTCAGTAGTAAGCCTTGAACATTGGGGGGTGTGACCCAAACAACTAAAACAAAACAAAACAAAAAAAGATTCCTCTAGGGCAGGGCCACAAATGTTGTACGAAGGGCCACAAATGGCCTGTGGGCCGCGAGTTTGAGACCCCTGCGTAATATCTCACCACTTCCTAGTCTCTAGATTTTTGCTAAAGAAACATTATGATCCAAGAAATAGCACAGTGGGTAGGGTGTTTGCCTTGCATGCGACTACCCGAGGTTTGATTCCAGGCATCCCATATGGTCTTCCATCACTGCCAGGAGTAATTCCTGAGTGCAGAACTAAGAGTAACCCCAGATCATCATTGGGTCTCTCCCCCTCCCCCCCCCCACCCCCGAGCATCACTAGGTCTCTCTCTCCCTTTCCCTCCCCCCTCTCTCACACACACATACCTACACACAAAGAAGAAAAAGAAACACATATGGTGGAGAAAATCAGTTAACTCCCAAAGTATAAGCATTAACAGTATTGTTTGAGCTTGGTGAATTTGCTAGAAAGGTTCTAGAAAGAGAAGACACTGGCAATCAGATCTGCATCCTGAGAGAAGGACCACAGCCAAGGGCACACACTGGTTAAGATTAGGCCCACGAGTGCTCCACGCCCCCCCCCCATCTCATCTCATTCACAAAGCAGCTCTCTGGGGCAGTCAGTGCCCCCAACTCTTAGCAAGATATTGGTTCACTCTGGTTACTGGGATGAAGCAGACTTTCTGCCCCATTCCAGAAAAGACTGGTGTAGTCTGGTTTGGGGCACAGCGAGGCAAAGCTTCTCACTGATGTGCTTCTGTCCTATAGGGCCGCCAGCATGGCCTGGCTCCATGTGCTGGGAGCTGCGTGCCTGTTCCTGCTGTGCCGAGGTGAGTGATTAGGGGCTGGCTCAGTCCTGCTGATTGTGGGGTCTGGGATTCTCACCCTTCCACTCGCCTCTTTCCACTGCTTCTGCCTTATTGGGATGTCTCCTCAGCATGACCACTTTAAAAACTGGCCTCCTGGGTGCCCTACCTGGATGTACCTGCCCCTTCCACCAGGCAGCCATGTCAAACTCCCTCCACTCTCACTTTCTGCCTGAAACTGTTTGTGTGTGCGTTTGTTGTTTTTTTTTTTGGGGGGGGGGGTCACATCCAGCGGCACTCAGGGGTTACTCCTGGTTCTGCACTCAGAAATCGCTCCTGACAGGCTCGGGAGATCATATGGGATGCCGGATTCGAACCACCTTCCATCTTGGGTCTGCTGCCTGCAAAGCAAATACCCTACCACCGTGCTATCTCTCTGGCCCCATTTGCTTGTTTTTATAGTGCTGGGAACAAACCCAAGGCCTCAAGCATGCTCTACCACTGAGCTATTTGTTTTCTCCCACCCCACAGCCTGAAACTCCAGTGCTGCTCTAGTACTTTTGGGCCACATCCAGTGATGCTTAGGAGTTACTCTTGGCTCTGCACTCAGGAATCACTCCTGGCAGGCTCAGGGAGCCATATGGGATGGCTGGGATCAAACCCTACCCACTGTGCTATTGCTTGAGCCCCTGCCCCACCCCTCTGTGCTCCTCTTAATTGGTACAGCTGACCTGGCTAACATTTCCAAGCTCCCTTTGACCTCACCCTCTCTCCAATTTACTTCATGGTCCTCCTAGGCCTGCCCAGCACATTTGTTCTTCCTCATAGACCCTTCAACCTAGAACACCCCCTCTCATGCTGGTAACCTTCTGTTCTTCCTGCAACTCCAGCACAAATCTCTCCTTGTCCCCTCCCTGGTCACAGATAATCTCGTACTAAAGTCCTTACTTAGCACAGGGAGAACTTGGGGTCAGCCCTCTGTGTGATTGTGGGCTCCATGAGAAGGTGTTACCCATGACTTTTTCACCCACAACTGGGGTGCCCCAGCCTCATAGATCCTCTGCTGTCCATGCTGGCTGGCTATGGATTCTGCCAACCTGGTTTTTTTCTTTTCCATACTGGGCCACATCAGGTGATGCTCAGGGACAATTCCTAGCTTAGTGCCCAGGGCTGTTCCCAATTTAGTGCTTATGGACTGTTCCTGGTCCAGTGCTTGGGGGTCTCTTGTAGTGCATTTTGATCTGGGATGGAAGTTTGGGCTCCCTGATTTCCTGCCCAATTAAGCCTCTTCCCCAACCTCTCCCTGTTACTGATATGGTTCTGAGCAACACTTCTGCTGGGAAGCAGTTAACTGTGTTTGGCCCCTGCCAAAGCTCATCACTTAGAATATCACAGATACTCAGAGTTTACTTTTAATTATTTACTTCAAAGTGCCCAGTTGCTGGAGTAATAGTCCGCTGCTGGGTAGGGCACTTGCCTTGCATGTGGTCAAGCTGGCTTTGATTATCAGCATCCCATATGTTCCTCAAGCACTGCTTGAGGGGCCCATTCCCAGCAGTTCTTGGCCAGCTGGGCTCACAGTTCACAGGTTACTGAACCCATCCTAGGGTGCTGGGGGGCCTCCAGGGTTGCACCTGATGCCACTCGGGGGCCATGTGGAATGGGATGGTCAACGTGGTTTCCAGTTGTATCCTGACCACTGCACTGTCTCGTCACTCCTCCACCTGGTCAAATTTAATGTCGTTATTGTTTGTCTTTGTCTCTGGCCTCATTCATTCCATTACTAAGGCAGGGGGGCCAAGACATCTTCCTGGGCCAAGCAATGAGCTTTTCGGTACTTCTGCTTCTAGTGCACCCCTCGTGGTCTCTTCAAGAACTGCATGTGAGCCGGGAGACCCTGGGGAAGATTGCAGCTGCCAGCAAAAGTGAGTTTCCTGCCACCTTTTCCAATGGGGGACACAGGGTAGGGTTCTAAGGATCCCCTCTCCTCTTCACACCGAGACACTGTGGAGTTATCCCCCTTATGGTCCAGTCGCTGTGTTGGATGAAAACCTGAAGAAGTCTCTTGTGCTGGAGTTCTTGTCTGTCCCCTGTGAGATGCTCCAGGTCTCTTCCCGCCTCCTCCCCACCCCTCCCAGGCACCTGGGGACATGGACAGCCCCTGGCCAGCTGCCTGGTGGGCATCATTTTTTCTTCTGCTGCTCCTGACTTGTACTCTCCTGCTTCTTTGGGGTGAGAGGAGGGTTGCTCTCGGGCCTGGATGTGAGTCCTGCCCCCACATATTGCCAGCTTAGAAATGCCACTGACCTGCCAATACAGTGGGCATAAAGCTCCTAAACCCTGCTGGTACTGAGGCTTTTGGGGGTGAAAGCTGAAGTGCAGGGTTGCTTTCCGTGGTGCTGGAAGGTGTGCCCGAGCTGACTGCTGTGAGGATAGGATGAGGAATGGGCCACAGCTCTGAGTAGATTACCATGGTCACAGTGTAGCAGTGCCTGCTACTTGAGTGAGTGCTTAATAAAGAAAGCTGTTAGACCACCACGGAAGTCTATGTCAGGGCCATTGTGAGAAGCAAATGAATTAGGAACACAAGGTATTGCAGGAAGCACTGGAGAGATGAATCATAAAATAATAGAAGTTGTTTCTGGAACTCTCCAGGAAGGTAACCCTAAGCCCTAGTGTCCCTGTCCTGTGTCCCCACTGACCTCTCATGAGGCTTCCTAGTGGTGTTGAATTAATCAGAACATTAAGCAAAGAACACCCCAGGTTGGGGAGCTGTGTACCAGGGATAGACATTTGCCCTTTCCTGGGGTTCCGGCCCCCGATGTGCTGAGCAGGACCCCAGTGCTGGACCAATACAAGGTCCTTTCTGTCTCCTGGAAGTGATGTGGTTCTCATAGCCCATCTTACTCGCATCCTGTCTCCTCCAGTGATGCGCTGCTCTGCTGCAGCAGACTTTCTCTTCCTGCTGGACGGCTCACACAGTGTCGGGAAGGGGAGCTTCGAGAGGTCCAAGCACTTTGCCATCACAGTGTGTGATGCGCTGGACATCAGCCTGAGGCGGGTAAGTGCAGGTCATTCATGGAGTGTGGGTTGCTTGGAGGCAGGAAGCCCATGGAAAGCTGCAGGGAGACATTCACTGGCTTGTGGAAACTGGGGTGATGAATGGGAGAGTCTTGGATCACTCATTCTGCGTGTTTGTTTTCCTTCCCAGGCAGCTTGCTTCACTCCATATCATCTCTGCAGCTGTAACTAGGGTTGCAGGTGAAAAGAAAGTTCCAGAATCCTGGGGAGGGCACTGGGTGGCCACTATAGCTCAAGTCTCTTGACCAATAAATTACAATGAACAGTCAAATAAATGAGTGGAAGGAAGTGATTGGCCAGAGCTGAGAGTCAGGGGCTCCTCACCAGATTAATGTGGAAATTACATTTGAGGAAAGGAAAGTTAGGAGTAAGGAAAAACAAACAAATAGAATTTCCAAGGGTAAATCTCCTGGGGGCAGGAGAGACCATTGTCTTCTTGTGAGGCTCATATCTGACTATCCTTTGCTGGATAATCATTGCAGATTTTGTGCCTTTTTTTTTTTTTTCCAAAAAAGTAGGACCATAGGTCAGAGCCATAGTACACCTTGGAGGCTGTTTGCTTTGCACATGGCCAACCCAATTTTGCTTCCCAGAACTCATATAGTCCCTGAACCTTACCAGGAGTGACAGCTGAGCAGAAAGCCAGAATTAAGTCCTGAGTACTGCTGGATATGACCCAAAAACCCAGGGGGGAAAAAAAGTTGGGTTGTTACTATTCTGATGTTTTTAAGAATATTACAGATTGGGGACAGAGAGAAAGTACAGTGCTTGCCTTGCATGAGAATGACCTGGACTTAATCCCCCGGACCCCATCTGAACCCTTGAGCTCCACCAGGGGTCAGTCCTGAGTACTGTTGCATGTGCAGCCCCCAAATAAAATAACAACAAAAAACGAAAAGGAAAGTAAAAAAAAATTGTCAAAAGTAAGGAGCAAATGGCAGATATACTGCTTTCTGTGAAAAATGATGGGAGGTGAATAGTTGTATATTTGTGTGTGTGTGTGTGTGTGTGTGTGTGCGCGCGCGCACGCGCGTGCATGTCAGAACTGCAGAGGGATTTTTAAAAAGTAAGAAGGGGGTTTCATGTTGGGGGGGGGCTTTTACAAGGCACAATTTTACACTTCTTAATTTTTCTGAACCTGAAACCAAAGGTTTCATAATACTGGGTCTGGAAAGCTGTACTTACTGACTAGTTGTGCACAGGTTGGAAGGAAGTGGTTTTCCACGCTGACATTCCTGGACTAATCCGAGGCAAAGGTAGCTTTTAAGGAGGGCAGGTTTTCTTCAGATGCCACATCATTCCTGAAGGGTGAGCACAGTGCCCTGCTCTTGAGGAAGGGAATTGTGATGCTTCTCTGAGGACATTGGAGCTACAAGCCACTCCGAAGCTCAGCCCATGATCTCAAACAATCACAATCACAGATCGAAAGAGGGCTCCCCCAAAGGACATGAGGCTTTGGGATGTCTCACTGGAGGTTCCTGGGGGAAGAGCTGACAAGGACAAGCACTGGAGGAGACCTTGGTGTTGATGGAGCCATTGTCCTAGATGCCCCCTAGTGGGTTGAAGTGGGAAAATCTAGGCTGCGTCTGCATTTGAGCTCTACTTTCCCTAACACTAGTTTTCAGGGAGAGCTCAGAGTGAAGGCTTTTGGGGGTTCTCTGGCTTCTGGTGATCCCCGGGTGTTTGAAGGTTTCACCCATTCCAGAGGGAAGCACTTCAGGTGAGGCTCGGGCATCCGTGATTACAGTGTGATGAGGAATCAGGGCGTGTTTGCTTCTCAGCAGACAGTCAACAGAAGATAAAAGGCAACTATTTTGTTCACCAAACCGCCAATTAGATTAAATGCCTTAACTGTTAAGTCAAGCTTCTTTCCTCTGGATTTGTTTGAAGCTGCATCCTTCCTGTTTGCCCCCTAAATAGGCCCAGCTGCTGGTCTCATGGGAGTTCTCTGCTTTGTTTTTTTAAAATAAGGAATTTGTTCACAAGGTTCAATACAACAGTAGTCAGGGGTAGGGAGACAGTTCAGTGGCGGCTAGGATGCATCCCATGTCCCATCCCCTGCACCACCAGGAGGCTCCCTTGAGCATTGAACATCACCCTGTGGCCCTGGAGGTTCCCTTGGGGTGGCCTGGGTGTCCCGAACACTGCAGGGACTGAGCAGCTCCACGTTCTCATGTGCTGAACTGGCCAACTAGGAATTGATGGCCAGGGTGTCCTGAGTACCACTTAGAATGCCCCCTAAAATTAATCAATCAATGCCATCTCAGATGAGAAGCCTCCCTCCTACTTACATTTTCTATTTTCCTAGTTCTTTTATAGACTTCCTTGAGTATTCTTTCAAAATTGTTTCAGGAAAAGATAAAGCAAAAAGGATACATGTATGTATATTTCTCCCTCCTTTCTCATAAGTGCCAGGAATGCTGTTCTATCACTCGCCTTTTCTTTTTCTTTATCTCCTCTTGGAGGTCATTTCTCATCTGTCACAGGTATATATTGTTATTCCCAGCTGATTACATTTCCACCTACATTTGGTTAACGCCCAGTTGATGGGCAATTGCTAGTACAAAGCTTGTGTGAGCCTGTCAATACATGGTCTCACATTTGTGATAGTATCGTTGAAATCCCTTGTGGCTAGAGGCATTTGTCAGTATTGGGAAATTGCACTCCAGTGATGCTGTAACTTTTGTTCTTACCGGCATGGTAGGGGACACTTTGTCCTCTGCAGCATCATCTTTTTATATTAGTGTAAAGCAATTATAGAACAAAATTGAATTTCCAATTCTTGTTCTCTACCATATTCTTTACTCCATTTTCTGGTAGATTGTTGGTCTCCTACAACTTGTTTCTAGACATGTATATTGGAGAAACTACTTTTTGGAGGGCTCTGTTGGCAGTTGAAGATAATGTTTTGTTTGTTTGTTTGGGCCATGTCTCGCAGTGTTCAGGATCTACTATTACTCCAGGTGTGGTGCTCAGGGAGAGTTTGGTAGACCATGTAGGGCCAGACATTGATGCTGGGCCTTCCAAAGGGATAGCTTCTGCTTGTCCAACTCTACCATCCAGTTTGTCCATTTATTTTATTTTATTTTATTTTATTATTTTATTTTATTTTATTTGCTTTTTGGGCCACACCGGTGATGCTCAGGGGTTATTCCTGGATATGTGTCCAGGAATCGCTCCTGGCTTGGGGGACCATATGGGACGCTGGGAGATCGAACTGCAGTCCGTCCGAGGTCAGAATGTGCAAGGCAAATGCCCTACCACTATACCACTGCTCTAGGCCGTTTGTCCATTTTTATTGCTTTATGGGACATTACTTCCAAGTTTTTTTTAGAACTTTTATGGTTACATTTTCTTCTTCTAAATCTTGAGTTGGTTTGTAGTATCATCTTTGTTCTTTGGCAGAGGGCTATTGGGTATCACTTATGCACTTTCCCCCTAAAGGTTATATGTCTTCTTTATCACAGCCTAAATTTGTACTTTTCCCCTAAAGGTTATATGCCTAAATTTAAAGGTAATTTAAAATAGTCAAGTTACCTCAAGTTGCCTCAGAGCCTTTCTAAGCTTCTGTGCTCCTGTCTTTAATACATGAATACACACATGTACACATACAAAGGCACACACACAACTAATCTTCCAATTTAAGATACCCATTAACTCCTCCAGCCAACTTCCAGTGGGAGGCAAGCCCAGTGGGAATGGGGACCATTTGTAGCAAAATCAGCACCCTGGTGAGAAGATGCTTCAGTCAACTCTCAGCACCAGTCTGTGTGGGGAATTTGGGTCACTAGCAAAATGGAGCAACTTGGAAGGGCCAGAGCAATAGCACAGCAGGCAGGGCACTTGCCTTGCATGCGATAGACCAGGCTCAACCCCTGGTATCCCATATGGTCCTCTGAGCCCACCAAGAGTGATTCCTGTGTGTTAGGAGTAAGTCCTAAGTGCCACTGGGTGTGACCCAAAACTAAAAAAAAGTATGACTCAACTTAGATGGGACCCCCCTGACTTTAGTAGGACCCTCCCCACTTTAGGACCCCCCACCTTAGTAGGACCCCCCCCCCACCTTAGTAGGACTCCCCTGGCATTAGAAGGACTTAGTAGGACTTAGTAGGACTCCTCTTATACAGGACTCAAGCCCTCTGGCCATTGTGACTAGCTTTGGGGCTCAGTCATGAGAATGATAAGTGGGGCTCCAGTGTTCTGACATTAGAATATCAGTGTGAGGTCCTGGGCCTGAGCTGGCCATATAGGGGCCTGGCTGTTAGCACCTCACCATGAGGCCCAAGTGAGTCTTTTTTTTTTTTTAATTTTTTTTCCAAGTGAGTCTTAGGCCTCCCTGAATCTCTGTTCTCAGTCCTGTCTCCACTGTGCCTGGCCACTGGATCTCCATGCAGGCCTCCAGCAGATCTTCTTGAATCTCCCTCCCTCCTCTCAGAGGGACTTTCTCAGGTTAGAGTGCCAATGGTTCCCCAATCTGGAGTGTTGGTCTTGTCCTCATTGGGGAACTGTGATCTGGAAGAGCTGTTCCCTACTCCTCAGCCCTGGATGAGCCTGTATGGCTGTTAACTTCTATGGCCCCTTGGCTGGTCAGGAAGTAGAGGCCCATGTTGGCTTCTCAGGGGGCTGAGGGGATACTTGAGAACCAACCCCCTATCCTCCCAGCCCTGGGCCCCTTCTCTGCCCTACATTTCCCTTTTCCTGTGGGTCTCTGGGGATTTGATCGAAGCCCAGAAAACCAGGCTCCACACAGCACAGCACCCAGAGGCATTCCCAAAGTGGGTGCGGGCCAGCCTGGATGGGCTGAGAGAGGGCTTTGGAGTTGAGGTAGGGTCATGAAGCTTGCCCTGAATGATGCTTGTAGAACAAAAGCAGACTTTTGTTGTTATTTGGGGGCCACACCCAGCAATGCTCAGGCTGACTTCTGGCTCTACACTCAGAAATCACTCCTGAGGAGTGATTGGGGGAACATATGGGGTACTGAGGATTGAACCTGGGTTGACTGTGTGCAAGGTAAGTGTCCTACCTGCTATACTATCACTCTGGTCATGAAGAGAAACAGATTTACCTCTCCCTTTCCACCTTGCTACCCTCCACCCTGCTCTTTCAGGGGGACAGGAGAACACTGGGCCTGATGTTCACTGGTGGCTGAGA
Source organism: Suncus etruscus (assembly GCF_024139225.1). Lineage (NCBI taxonomy): Eukaryota > Metazoa > Chordata > Mammalia > Eulipotyphla > Soricidae > Suncus > Suncus etruscus. The sequence goes on from NC_064864.1 coordinate 60,665,868, forward strand.
GCAGACAGGTTGTGCAGTGGTTCTCTCCTCTTAGACACACCATGACCACTCTTAGGCCCTATATGTCTCCGCAGGTTCGAGTGGGAGCACTGCAGTATAGCACTGCACCACGCCTGGAATTCCCTTTGGACTCGTTCTCCAGCCGGCAGCAGGTGAAGGACAGGATCCAGAGGATGGTTTTCAAGTATGTTTGATCAGAAACCACATTGGCAAAAAAAAGATAGTTGAACTCATTCTGTGTGGGGTTCACTTTGCCAGGAAAGAGCCTTATCACTGTACTATGTCTCCCCGACCCCTCCAGTTTCTTCTTTTGCTGAGATGGGAGAATCCTGTGGTTGAGAAGTGGCAAGTGAGGTGTCTTGACCTCTCATCCCCCAGAGAATTGAGCCTCTTCTCTGCTTAGTTGCAAGTCAGAGTTCAGGACTTGAATGCAGTGCTGAGAATGTAGGAAATTCAGAAGCACACAAGGAATGGGCCAGATGAGCCCCTGAAAAGAGAAATAGCCTCTTCCTGTGCTCAAACAGTATCACCTCTGCCTTGGGACCATGTCTGTTTAGCATTAGGGCTCCTAGAACAGGGCTGTGGACCTAGGTCGGAAATGAGAACCAGAGCAGGGAACATCTCTTTCGGGCAGTGACAGGGCCGCTAAAGACCCAAAACCAGAGGGCGCTGTTAGAAATCAGAGTGGCAGGATGTCAGCCAGTAGGAGAGACAGCTTCACTTCCCAGGCTTGTAGAGTTGGAAGTGCTGGCCAGATAGGGACATACTCCTCTCCCCACACGTAGCATAGCTGCTTCTCCAGGCCACAATGATCATCTAATGGTTAAACATCCCTCTGAGAGGAGTTCTGTTGGCCACTGGACTACAAGAAGTTGAGAAATGGTTCAAGTCAGGCTTACCAGTATTAGACCCCTTGACGTTAATGAGAACAGGGTCAACAGGTGGACCCCAGAGACTATTCTGGGTGGTGGCCTGAGCCAGTCACTTATCTCACAGCTACACAGCTCTGCATTCTGTGTGTGGGCTTTATTTTTGTCATAAACTCCATCGACACCTTTTTAGACTTTATTGTCCTTAAAGTAGCTCTAGAAACATCCACATGGCCTCTTGCCCTTGCATACTACTTTTGGTAGCTTCCTCTGGCTGCTTTCAAATTACAGGCACCTTGAGATGTGGCTGTGAGAATAGGCAGCATCACAAAGCATTTGGGCTCTTTTTTCACTTACAGTGACAATTTGGTAGGGACTTTTGTGTGAAGCTATATTTTTATGTTGATCTTTTTATTTTATGGTTTTAGGGTAATTCAATGAATCTAACTATGTTACAAAGTAAGCCCTTGAAGGATCCATACAGGTTGAGAGGTTCAGTTCAGAATTTTTGTCTTTTGCTTTAAACATAAAGTAAATAGCTGAGCTCCGTCAATGGTGCCTGTTCCTGGGGGATAGGATTATCATGGGCATATGAGAGAGGATGGAGTGGGACTTGACCCCTGCTCTGATCTAGCAGCTCTGATTCTGGGAATGACCCTCCTTAGGTGCCCGCTACAGAGTCCTGTGCATATTCTCAAAGATTCTCAGCAACCTCAGTGACCTGGTCACCCCCCACTCCAGGAGATATTGAGCCATAACCAGGTGGGGAAATAGAGAGTGGGTTAGACAGAGTGTAGCCCTGAGCTGTGATCAGAGGAGAGCAAGCTTACAAGTCCACAAGGAACCCCATTCAATAAGGCCTTATTATCATCATCGTGGGGTAGAGGTTGGCTGGTGTCTTCAGAGCTCCAGGTCTGCTTACCCTTGGGGGTGCAGGATCACTGACTGTCTCATTTTCCTCTTTTTTCGGGAGCTCAGAGGTGGGCGCACGGAGACGGGACTGGCCCTGAAGTACCTTCTACACAAAGGCTTTCCCGGGGGCAGAAATGCATCTGTGCCTCAGATCTTGGTTATTGTCACGGATGGGCGTTCTCAAGGGCAGGTGACCCTGCCAGCCAAGCAGCTAAAGGAAAGGGGAGTCTCTGTGTTTGCCGTGGGGGTCCGCTTCCCAAGGTAAGCTTCTGAGTCACAGCCCCAGCACCCAGGGGATCTGGGTAGTGAGTTTGGAGACCAGTCTTTGGCTCACTTCTCTGTATTATTGCTGGAGTCCAGGGTATCCTACATCTTCTGTTTGAAGGTTTGCATTGTTGTTCTTCTATGTTCTTGGTTGCAAGTACCAGAAACTAGACTCAGGTTGAATGTGGGTTTTTTTTGACTATATACCAGGGAGGGGAAATGTATGGGCGGGGGTCCCTCAGAAGGCAGAAACTTCAAGGCTATTGACCATATTACTACCCTAATAAAAAAAAGGATGACCTACAACAAGAACTACAAGACTAAGACAGACAGAAGTTCACATATGTCTGAATTGGCTCAGCAGACAGAAAGGGCTCCACCAGCTTGCTGTGCACATTGGCTGCTGCTTCTGTTTGGCTTTTCAGGGGATAGGGGGAATGGCTTGGGGAGCACACACAGTGCTCAGGGCTTACTCCTGGCTCTGGTCTTAGGAATCACCCTAGCCAGTTCTCACAGGACTGTATGTGATGCAGGGTATCAAACCCAGGATGGCCACATGCAAGGCAAGTGCCTTAACTCCTGTCCTATCTCCAACCCTCTGTGCTGGCTGTCATCTGTGCTCTTGACTGGTTCAGGACTTGTGCTGGACTGGGGCAGGCATGGGAACTGGGCCATAGACTGCTCAGATTGGCAGGGCTGCAGAAGCAGGAATCCTTCACAAGGCTTTCCAGGCTTCTTAACCCCCTTATCTTGTGAAAGGTCAGGGCACTGTGACCAGTGGTTCTGAGTCTCCCCAGCTGCGTCTTTGGGGTGCTGGGTATCAATATCACCCAAATTCACATGAAATTTTGAACTTTGATTTCCTTTAGTGGGTCCCTCCATCATTCTGCTGCTTGCCAGTGTGCAGCTCAATGAAGCTAAGAGCCTTTGTGCTGGTTTTGTTATTTATTGAACCCCCTCTCTGGGGTTCTGAACCTTATCTGAGCCTCAAGGCCCCCAGGGAGCTGTTAAAAAAGGCTTGTAGGGTCAGAAGGGCTCTGAGCAGAGCCTGGAATGGAGTAAAGTCACTGTGTGCTGGACACTGTCCAAAAAAGGCTCCTTGTGAAAGCTTCAGAAGAGAATAGAGAGTTTTATGATAGTGAATCCTAAAAACAAATGGCGTTTTCACCCCATTGCCAAAGTGTGATGCATTTTGATGCATTTTTGGTGGACCATATTTTAAACACATTCCTAATTGGCCTGTCTTAAAATGAGGTTTCTTGGGCTGGAACCATAGCTCAATGGGTTGGAGTGCATGCTAGCAAACAGGAGGCCCAGTTCTGATCCCCCCAAACACTGCAGGCCCTAGACGAAAACAAAGAGGACTCCCAGCTTTATTTAAGTCTTTTTTTTTTATGCCCTAAGGTCAGTATCCCAGACATCTATATTTTGGCTTCTCTCTTAGTGCTGAAAACACCCTGCATGCCCACTAATATTTGGCCAGGCTGCACAGTTCAGTTCTGTGATACCCAGAGGTGCTGCAATGTGATACCCAGAGGTGCTGAGAGCAGGGATGTCGGGAAACATGGTGCCAGGGATCAAACTTGAGCCTTTATGCATGCAATTCAGTCCTTGAGCCACCTGACTTTTTTTTTAGTGGGGGACACACCTAGCAGCATTCAGGCTCTGCAGACATTACTTCTGGCAGGCTTGGAGGACACCTGGGTTGGTGTTCAATGCCCTACCCACTCTCAATGCCCTACCTATCTCTCCCATCACTGTTGACTCCTTTACTTTGTATCCTCTTGACTTGCTTTTGTCTCTGCTTTGGGGTAGTGACTGAACCAGATGGTGCTCTTAGGACCGTGGAGTGTGACAGCAGAGCCACGGGGTTCTAAGTTGAGGGTCTCCTAGGGGGAGTTTTTGGTGTGCATGGGATGGCACATCCTCTTCTCTGACCTGTTTCTCAGAACTGTCCTGCATACTTGGGACAGACAGAGACTGCTGCAGAGAGGCCTCAAGATTTGTGGGGTGGTGCTGAGTGGGCACGGACGGGCGCATGGGCAGACAAGTCCTGTCCTCTCTGTGGGCGGCCACAGGTGGGAGGAGCTGCTCATGCTGGCCAGCGAACCAAAAGAGCGACATGTGCTCATGGCAGAGCAGGCGGCAGATGCCACCAACGGGCTCTTCAGCACCCTCAACAGTGCCGCCGTCTGCACTGTCACCAGTCCAGGTATGTTCCAGTGGACTGGGGGAACAGTGTGGTGTGAGGGCTGGGCTCAGAGGCAAGAGCTCAGGATGCAAGGGTCTCTTTGGGGGTGGTAAGAGGAGTGGGTACCTCTGAACTGGCCCAGGAAGCAGATTGGATATCAGGTCTTTCCCCGCTGGGGGAGAATCAGGCCAGCTGGCCCAAATCAGTCCAGGTCTTCTCTGTTCCCATCCCCTGCCGCCCTGGCCGTATTCTTGGGGACATCACATGGTGTACCCATGCAACCCCATCTGCTCTGCCTCCCCCTGCAGACTGCATCACGCAGCCACACCCCTGTGAGCGCCGGACACTAGAGACAGTCCAGGAGCATACAGGCCATGCCCCATGCTGGCGAGGATCCCGGGGCCCTGGAGGTGGAGTGCTGGCCACACGCTGCCCTGTCTCCAGGTGTGTGCACAGAGGCCTGGGGAGCCTGGCTGGGAGGGTGAGGCTGGAAGGGTGGGTGCTAAGGACCCAAAGGCTTTGGGAATGGAGCCAGGGACAGAGCTTGTTTGGGCTGCTTGGAGTCTCTGATACTCTAAGCAGAACTCAGGATGCCGGAGAGTCTCAAGTTTGACTTTCCAGGAGTTGGAGAATTGCAGTGTCCAGTTTCTTGGAGCAGTTTCCAAGGTGGGGTCCATCGAGCTCTGGCACAGAAGATGGGGTTTGCATCCCACTTTGTTGGGCTCTAATGACCTGGTGCCTTTCGAGCCCAGCTACCCCCTGGAAGATAGAGATCACAGTTTCTCAAGGGAACAGAGTAGACACCAGGCTCATGGAGCCAGTGGGATTGGTCAGCATGTCAGCAAACAACTGGTCTTGGGGCTCATGGCCTAGCTGTTGTTCTGTTGCCCCACCTGTGGGCTCCCATTTACTCCTTTGTTGGTTATTTGTTATTTGTGTATCCTCAAAGGGCTCCCAGAATGAGAAATTGATTCCCGTCCTCTTGTCCCCTTTTGGGGGAGATCTTGGTAATATTTATCTGCAGCAAATAATCCACACAGACAGGAGGGTTAAGGGGTAAAGGTTGGGTGAAGAGAGTCCTTTGTCAGCCTGTTGCTAGCACACCTAGAGCCAGCCAGCCAACTCTGGCAAAAGACCCTGAAAACCTTACTCCCAAACTATTTATTTGGCTTTCAACAGCGTCCCCACCTGGAAGGTCAAGGTGGGACAACAGGCAAAGAATAATTTTATGGAAATGTTTTCATATACAACAGTGTTCAGGCCCATTTGAGCTGCAAAATGAGCTTCATGTGCACACAGGTGATCCAGATCACAGTGACTATATATTTGGAGTTCAGGGGTGAGGCTGGGACCCCTCAGGCTCCTTCCTTTCCTCCAAGGCTTCATCAGAACAGGAGAAAACTCGAGGAGTCGCTGTAGTAAAAAGGTGACCAAAAATGAGGAATAGTCACTTGCTGGGTCACAAAGCTAGTCCGGTGGGCACTGTCCAGGCTCCCTCCCCACTAAAGTGGGCTGGTCTAGAAAGGAAGCTGCATTCATGGTCATGTTTTGAACACATTTATGACTCTTGACCAGAGAGACCACATACCTTATTTCTTATTACTGTATGTTTATTGTCTCTGGGTGATGTGAAACTGTCCCTACAATATATGCAGGACAGATGGGGCCAAGTTCAAGAGGTCCAGTACTACATGACCCTCTGGGCATTGCCAGTGGAGCTCAGGGATTTCCTAAATATAAGGGGTGGCCTCCATTCTTTTAAAGTTAGGGGTAGGGGCTGAGAGATAGTACAGTGGTTAGAGCACATGCATATACCATGCACTCTGCTCTAGTTTAATCCCCAGTACCACATAGTTCCCTGAGAAACTTGATGCAATCCCCATGTACCTCGCATCCCTGGCATTACAGAATCTGAGCAATGTTACATTGAACTAATAGCCGGTGAATGAATATGGGTTCTTGGGTTCTCTAAGCATCAGTGGGGAGGCCTCCCAGAAAGCTAGGTTGGAATCCAAAAGAAAATGAGAATTTATTTCTGAGGGGTTGGGTTGCCCACAAGGCATCTGTGGGATTCGTTTCTGAGTTTGAGGGTTGCTCCTGGCAGCACTGTGATTCTTGGGAAAGAACCTGAAAGGTCTTAGACCATATCCACTGGTGTTCAGGGAGCTACTACAGGCTCTGTGCTTAGAGGACCATAGGTGGTGCCAGGGACCATGCCAGGGTGGGCCACATGCAAGGCAAGTGCCTCAATCCCTGTTGTATCCCATGAATGTGTTTCTGTTTGCTTCTGCACTGGCTCTAGATGTTCTGAATAACCTCCCTGTGTCCCTCTCCTGTTCAACCCTGCCCCTTGTCGCTTGTTTCTATGCTGTGCAGCTGGAAGAAAGTGTTCTTGGCCCACCCCGCCACCTGCTACAGGACCACTTGCCCAGGTACAGTCTGCCATGGGCCTTCTGCCAGTCTGGTCTCTTAGGGTGTTTGCACTTTGGGGGTAAGTGGGTGGACAACAGCTCTAGGGCAGGTAGGATGAGCTGCCAGCACCAGAGATGCATGCCTACCCCCCACATTTGTTCAGGCTTTTTTTGCAGTAAGGTGAGAGCAAAGGTTATGGATGGTGTTATTGGGTCATTGCTTTCTACCGACAGAGCAGGGGCCTTGAGCGGCACAGCTCTGTCCACAGAAAGCCTCCTGCTGGGTGTTGGTGACATCACCCATTCCCTGAATCTCTACTTCCTCCTCTCTGTTTGTCCTCATCCAGAGTTCCACAGGGCACAAACAGACAAATAATTCATTTATTGGGGAGATGCAGAGAGCAGGTGACCTTGTCTGCATTTTGCAGCAACCAAGGAGCTTGCTGAGCTGAGCCATCAAGCAGCAGGGGTCCTGAGCAAGATGCTTCTTTGCAGGCTGTTTGGGCTCATGTGGTGGTTTGCTGCATAAACTTCCTGTTTGAAGCAACCCCCGCCCAGACTTTGCGCCTCACTCCCAAAGTCAACCCTGAGTGTCCCAGTGAAGAACAATTGCTTTCTGCAGAGATTTTGTACAGATCCTTCCCAGGATCCTCAGAGTCAGGGATGATACCAGCCCTGCTCTCAGTTCCCTTTTTACATGGAGACATGAGAGAGGCTTGTGAAAGTGTCCCAGGAGACAGAGCCATAGGATAGGCAATGTTCTGGGCCATTCAAAGTGGGCAGAAGAAACAGTCTGAGCAGCATCCATGGGCTCTCTGAGGCTTTGGGTCTGGTGAAGGCAGTGAGTCCTTCATCCTTGTGATTCTGAGCAGTTGTGCTCTGGCCAAACTCTCCATCTGTTTCCCAGGACCCCAGAAAGCTGAAACCCAAGAATCATTGTTTCTCCCCAGGCTGGAAGCAATGAGTCTTGTAGAGTCTGTGGGAATGGGGTGAGGATGGGGGCTAGTTCTTATTAGGTCTCTGTCCAGCTGCAGGGGTATCTCCTACCTGCCCCCCATCCTAGGCTGGATACCCCTTCAGTTTCACCCTTGTCTCTTCCTCTTGTGACACTGTCTCACTGTGGTCATGTTGGGTGACAACCCAGTGATCCTTCATGTCCTCTCTGAAGATTTTACCTTTAATGGTAAGGAATGGGGGTGTAGGACTTAGACCTATGAATCAGGAGGGGGCCGAGTCAAGCCCATTGCTCAGGGGCCTAGTGCCAGCCTCTCTAACACACCCCATGGAGCCTGACTCTGGCCCAAGGCTTCTCCGACCCATAGCACCAGTCACTCCTATGCCCTGTCCTCTACCCTGACTCTCTGTACTGTGGGGCTGCACTGAGTTTCTCCTGGTTTCTTTGGATAGAGGAGCTGGGTCCCAGGAGGTGAGTGGCCTGCAGGATTCATGCCTCTGGCCCTTGGGGCTGCCATGCCAGGTAGGTGATGGGCACCTCTCTGCCAGGCCCATGCGATTCACAGCCCTGCCTGAATGGAGGCACGTGCGTTCCAGAAGGCCGTGACGGCTACCACTGTCTGTGCCCACCACACTTCGATGGCTCGGCTACCTGTGGTATGTACTGTTGGGGCACGGACACACCACCCCCTTTTTATCCCCATTCTTTGAACTATAAGGCAGAGGTTACAGGGAAGGGCGAGAATCTCTGGATCCCTGTAGAAAGAGGAACCAGGATTGTCAGGCCTGTGTGGCTGTATAGGTGAAAGGGTTTTAGGAGTGTAAGGGATCCAAGATGAAATTCTCAGCATAAAGTGACTTAATACCTTTTGGAGAAGGACCAAGGGGGGTTGGGTTCTGTGCTTGGGGGTCACTCTAGCAGTGCCTTTGGGACTATACGGTGTCGGCACAGAGTACAGGCTTGTTGAGCTCATTCTGGCCTGGGGTTGATAACTTTTATACAGTGTGTTGCAGGGTACATTGGAGATGTGTCTGGAAAAAAATTAATTTTCACCCCCTTCTTGTTCTACATTACTGTATTACCTCAACAGCAGTCCAGCATCAGCCATAAAAGGAGTCCACCCCTTTTAAGAATAAAACCACCCTTTCTTACACATGAACACGAAGCTCAGATCTCTCCTACAGCTCTGTGTCTTAGGATGGACAGTTAAGATTCTGGAATACAACTTTAGGTCTTCACAAACACAAAGGAGTCAGGGATTTCTTCAGACATAGAAAGTCCTGACTATAAAATGAGTAATGTACAAAAAAGACGGTAACTTTTTTGCTTGGAGCTGCCAATACCTGGTTGTGCTCAGGGCTTACTGTGCTCAGGAATCATATGGAGGCAGGAATCAAAATCAGATCAGAAATGAGACACGTACAAGGCAAATGCCCTGCCTATCAGAACTATTTTTCCTGACCCCTTCCCAATTTTATTTTTAATTTAAAAAATTTAAATTTTATTTTAAATTAAAAGTTCATTTGTTTTAATTTTTAACTTTAAAGTTTTATTTTATTTATATTTTAATATTTGTTTTTGGGCCGACACTTTGGCTTTGTGCTCAGAAATTACTCCTGGCAGGGGATAGAATCTGGCTGCGTGCAAGGCAAACAGCCTACCTGCTGTACTATTGCTCCTGCCAGTAAAGGTTTTTTTTTTTAACTCTTTGCAATTTTTATAAAAAGTTACCATGGTGGGGTTGGGCAGAAACTCAAGAGTGCTGGAGCAGTCCTGGCACCACAAAGCCCCCGTCTGATCCCCCACCAAAAAAAATAATAGGTTCTAGAGTGATAAAACAGGGGGTAGGACACTTGCTTTGCCCATAGCCAACCCTGGCTCAGTGAGCTATGCAAGCAAGAGTAAGTCCTGAGCACTGCTGAGTGTGGCCCCAAACCAGAAAGTCTTAGCGTAATCCTTAAGAGGCAGAGTTATATTTTATTAAAATTTTTTTAATTGTCTCACCATGAGATTCATAGTTACAAAGTCCTTCATGATTGAGTTTCAGTCTTACAATGTTCTAAAGCCTTCACCAGTGCACGAATGTCCCCAGCCCTCCTTCCCCCAGCCCCAGGCCTGCCTCCATGGCAGTCATTATTCTGTCTGTCTGTCTGTCTGTCTGTCTATCTGCCTGCCTGCCTGCCTGCCTGCCTGCCTGTCTGTCTGTCTGTCTGTCTGTCTGTCTCTGGGAGAGTTCTGAAGCCACCCTGCTCACTTAGCCCCCCTATGCCTCAGTTTCTCTGCCTCATCCTCCAGAGATCTGTGTCCCCCTGCCCCAGACGGTGCTAGGCACCCCATGCCCACACACCCGGTGATGGTCACTGTAATTCCCTAGCCCCGAAGCTGGGCCTGGACTGCAGAGCCGACATCCTCTTCCTGCTGGCCAGCTCGTCGGGTGCCACACTGGAGGGCTTCCTGCGGGCCAAGGCCTTTGTCAAGAGGTTCGTGCAGGCCACGCTGAGCGAGGAGGCGCAGGCACGCGTGGGTGTGGCCCAGTATAGCCAGGAGTTGGAGCTGGCCGTGCCAGTGGGCGAGTACCCCGACGTGGCCGACCTGCTTCGGAGCCTCGAGGGCATGCAGTTCCGCGGCGGTGCCACCCTGACAGGCAGAGCCCTGCGGGAGGCGACTGAACAAGGCTTCAGGAGCATAGGCCGGCCAGGCTGGGGCCGCCCACGCCGAGTGCTGGTCCTGCTCACTGAGGCACCCTCCCAGGATGAGGTGACCGGGCCCGCACGGCACGCCAGGAACCAGGACCTTCTCTTGCTGGCGCTGGGCAGTGAGACGGTGAGGACGGAGCTTGAGGAGATCACAGGCAGCCCCAAGCAGGTGATGGTCTACATGGGCCCACAAGACCTGTTCCACAAAATCCCGGAGCTGCAGACAAAACTCTGCAGTCGACTGCAGCCAGGTAAGGACTCCGGCCCAGCCTTGGCACCTATTTTGTTTGGAAACCACTTAACCAGAGCCTTGGAGCTCCATCCTTCTGCTGCATGCTAGTTCTGTGCTAAGTAACTAGGCATTATGCTGCTCTATAAAGTGGGTCTGGGGGCTAGAGCCATAACACAGTAGGTAGGGCATTTGCCACACACGTGTCTGACCAGAGTTTTATCTCTGGCATCCCATATGGTCCCCTGAGGGCCACCAGGCCATATGGTCCTCTGAGCACCGGGAATGACCACTGAGTGCAGACAGGAGCAACCCTTTAGAGCTGACAGTTGTGGCCCCAAATTAAAAAAAAAAAGGTTGGAAAAATACTAAAATGTTTGCAAGGTCAGAGAAAGGCGCACTACATGGTAAACTCAGAACAAGAGCTCAGTAAGTAGCATTGCTCCAGATTCTGTTCGCTGTTGTTGATTATATAGATAAGAATCTTTGACTACTGCACAGGCTCCAGAAGAGCATCTTCAGTTCCCACTGTATGTCCAGAAACTGTGTTCCCAGGACACAGGCCTTTGCACAGATTTGCATGCATGTATTTTCTAAACATGAAACCTGTTTCATGGGTTTTCTAAACCCGTCTCTTACCTGTGCTGTGTAAGAGACATTTTTATGTAGCATCATAACCTAGGAAGCTGGTTTCGTAGAGCACCACCAGAGGGCGCTCCAGAACTGTCCCCCATAGAATGGACATGGGGGTGTGGTCCTTAGGATGGTGCTGGGCGCAGGGGCTACTGTGGTGATCATAGAAACATCCTTGAGAGGTACCCCCCGACTCTACAACAAGGGGCCGGGGCCGGGAATAGCATCTGAAATTGCAGCTCAGATATTTGCAGATATGAGAACTGCCTTTCCACAGGGCTCAGCATTGGTCTAGTTTCCCCAGGACCAACGAAGTGGGGCTTTAGAACTGTTTAAGGGCTGGAGAAAGTGGGGTAGGGAGTGACAGAGAGTGCACAGGGCTTAAGATATTGGCCTTGTGTGTGGCCAACCTGATTGGATCCCTAGTACCGCAGTAGTTTATCTGCAAGCACCTCCGGCAGTGAATCCTGGGCACAAAATTGAGAGTGGCCCAGAAACACTGAATCAAAAATTCTTTAAGATTTTCAGAAAAGGGCTGAGAGATAGTATAGAGGTAGGGCGTTTGCCTTGCATGCAGAAGGACAGTGGTTCGAATCCCGGTATCCCAAATGGTCCCCCAAGCCTACCAGGAGCGATTTCTGAGCGTAGAGCCAGGAGTAACTCCTGAGCACTGCTGGGTATGACCAAAAAAATAAAAAGATTTTCAGAAAAGGGACTGGAACGATAGTAGAGTAGATAGGATATCTGCCTTGCAAGCAACCAATATGGGTTTGATCCCCTGCATCGTGCATGGCCCCCTCAAGCCTGTCAGGAGTGATTTCTGAGCGCCGCAAGGTGTGCCCCAAAACACAAAAATTTTCAGAAAAAATGTGACCCTAATAAAGCCCCCCACTTTCTGTGTTTCTTTTATAAAATGCAATTTGCAACTGTACAGTTGGGAGCTGACATTGGTACTTTACATGTCTTTGTTCAGGAGTCACACTAGGGGGCACTCAGGTGTTACTCCGAACAAGGTGTTCTGAGCTCAGTGGTGCTCAGGGGTGGCCTGCAGTGCTGGGGATTGAACCTGGGCCTGACCTCTCACAGAGGATTGCAGCCTGGGCCAGTAGGGAACTTCACCTCTGGGTCAGGTGGCAGGAAAGAAAAAGATGCACCTGGTTTATTAGTTTTTTCCTTCTCCCCTTTATAAATGTTTTGAGTCGCTGTGATTTCCAGCATTGTTAGTGCAGTTTCCCGTGTGCATAATTCCAGCAGCACACTCAGCATTGAACAAAAAGAACTTGGAAGGTGGCCGCCCCACCTAGTTGGTCATGTAGCTGCCCCTCCCAGCCCTGTCTCCTGGGAAGTGGTCCAGCCAGGCGTGCTTTGCAGTGTCTGGTCTGGGAGACTGATCACTCTGCAAACTGCCACCTGCTGTTTGCTCTTCTAGGCTGCCGGGCACAGGCCCTGGACCTGGTCTTCCTGCTGGACGCCTCGGCCGCGGTGGGGCCCGAGCACTTTGCACGGGTGCTGAGCTTCGTGCGGGGTTGCGTGCTCCAGTTTGACGTCAACCCCGACGTGACGCAGGTGGGCCTGGCGGTGTACGGCGGGCACGTACTCACGGCCTTCGGGCTGCCCACCCACGCCACCCGCGCCTCCGTGCTGCGCGCGGTCAGCCAGGCCCCCTACGTGGGGGGCGCGGGCTCGGCGGGCGCCGCCCTGCTGCACGTCCACGACAGGGTGATGACCGTCCAGAGGGGCGCCCGGCCCGGGGTCCCCAAGGCAGTGGTGCTGATCACGGGTGGACGCGCAGCCGAGGACGCCACGGTCCCTGCCCGGAGGTTGCGCAACAACGGCGTCTCTGTGCTGGTGGTGGGCGTGGGGCCCGTGCTGGGGGACGCGCTGCGGAGGCTGGCGGGACCCCGGGATGCCCTGATCCACGCAGCGACCTACTCGGACCTGCGGCAGCACCAGGACGCGCTGGTGGAGTGGCTGTGTGCAGGTGAGTGGGGATCCCCGCTGGCCTGGCCTCAGGTCCATCATTGAAGGATATACCCTCGGTTGAATCCCCCAGGCAGAGCTCTGGTTAGTAACTCAAGGGGCTCCCCTGAAATATTTTGCCATCTCATGTGCAGAAATGGACAGACCATAGATACTGCTTCCCAGATGGCAAGGTTGAATTTTATTTAACCACTCATTTTCATTTGGGTGGGTTTGGCGGTGCTCATGGTAAGATTCTGAGGTTGAAAATGGAACCCCTGTAGGCAGAGCACATGCTCCAGCTTCCCATAGATCTGATATTGCATCTATTTACAGGACACCCTCAGATGCTTAAGGGACTAAGGACCCCAGGATCACATAGGCCTAGAGGTAGTAAAGGGCAGAGCTAGTAGTTTATACAGCCAGGTCAGCCTGGCCCATTTGTCCTCCCCCAGGACACTCTTTCTGTCTCCTAGAAAGTACTCGGGTCACCAGAGAGATAGCACAGTGGATAGAGCATTTGCCTTGCACGCAGTCAATTCTGGACAGCCTGTAAGGTCCTCTACCAGGAGTAAACTCCTAAACACCACTGGGTGTGGCCTCAAAACAAAATTATTGGGGCCAAAGGGCCTGCTAATGACAGGAATGACCACACACACAAAAAAAATGAAGTGAATCAAAGCCCATGGACTTTTGACTCAGGACAGGATCAATAAGAAGTGCTTCCCCCATAGCATGTAAGGACTCCCAATGCACAGAGGTGAGATGGGTGCAGGTGGGGTACTCAGGAAGCACCAACCACTGGCTGCCCAGGTTCAGAGTTCACAGATCCCCTAAAGGATGGCCGTTCCCATAGAGCCCTCACACCCATGCTGTGTGTCCTCGGTGTTGGCTCTTTGGGACTCCCTGGAACATTCTCGCTCTAGAAGCCAAGCGGCCCGTGAGCCTGTGCAGACCCAGCCCCTGCCTGAACGAGGGCTCCTGCGTGCTGCGGCTTGGGAGCTACCGGTGTGAATGCCGCCCAGGCTGGGATGGGCCCCACTGCGAGAACCGTGAGTGAGGCCATGGGGTGCCTGTGATGGGGTGTGTGTGAGCAAGTGTGACGGTGTGTGGCGTGTCCCCCATGGAAGGAATCTCGGGGTAGTGGGCCCTTTCATGCAGGAGATGCATTACGGGTGTGGGACTTACTCTGGGAATCTAACTGAACAATCCTTACTCTGGGGATCAAGCTGTGCCCCAACCCTACATGGGCAAAGGGGGCTTCTCAAAGCTGGGGAGTGCAGGCAGATGGGAGTCAGGAAACCCCTTCAGTGTCCTACTGTGTGGCTGTTTGAGCAAGCGCCTGTCATTGGAGGGGCCTGTGGGCAATTGGTGGGGATGGGACAGTCCTCAAGTTTTCCAATTACACTTCTTTCACAGGGGCCTTGAGAGGTGATGCTCCCCAGGCACTGGGCTCTCTCCCAGACCCAGCAGAAGGGCCACAGCCGGACCCATCAGAGCATCGACCCTGACAGCCTGGGTGTGTGGGTGCTGACAGGACAGCTGCCCTCCTGGGGCCCATCCCCTCTCGCTAATCTTCTGGGGCCACATGAAGGGCAAGCGGAGCTTCTGCTGAGAGGGTTCTGGCAGTCCTGGAACACATGCCAGCTGCTTTCCATGCCTACTGGTTCCCTCTTCACCTCTAGGCCCCTGCCCCTGGGCAAAAGCAAAGGAAGGAGCCGGGAGACTCAGTCTACATCTCCCACTGCTCAGATGGTGTTATCAGGCCCAGGTCACCTCAGTCGCCACCGACTCAGCTTTCTGGACAGCAGCATTCCCAGGTGAAAAATGCAGCCCTTCTTCCAGCTCTCCCCCTGAGATGTGCAAGAGATACTCGCTCTCACCTCATAAGGAGCCCTGAATGGCATTTGTAGATGGGACTTGGAGTTTGGTGGAGTCTGGGAAAGGGCCCCGGATTGGGGTGACACCAGGTTTGCGGCCTGTTGGGACACTGTGGGAGGGCTGAGAGTGCAAATACCTCACCCCCTGCGAGTGGCACAGCGAATGCAGGACCTCCTCTCTGGGCTCCGAGAGGGGAAGAATCCTCAGTCTCCACCCAAATAAAGCGAGTGGGGTTGGCTTTGCTGAATAGGGCCTCTGGCGTCTGGTTCTGTTTCGGATTTCCGCCATATTTCAAAGGGGCCTATGATCTCACAGGAGAGTTTTGTGTCTGTTGGGCAAAGTG
Source organism: Suncus etruscus (assembly GCF_024139225.1). NCBI lineage: Eukaryota > Metazoa > Chordata > Mammalia > Eulipotyphla > Soricidae > Suncus > Suncus etruscus. Next base: position 60,681,211 of record NC_064864.1, read on the forward strand.
AAGTCTGCGACATCTTTTCTGGCAAATGTAGTACTTCCCTGCAGAGTTTAGAAATCCACTCTCCCCTCTGCTATGCTGTGTTTTTTCTTTTTGGGGGGCAGAGGTAGAGGTTCCCTGGGGGAGCTCAGGGAGGGGGACCAAGGGGGACCAAGGACCAAAGGTGTTCTACCCACTCTGGACTGACCATGTTGGCATGTTGGCAGTGAGGGTCCCCAGAGTGAGGACCCTCCCTCGGGTTGTACTGGGGATCAAATCCAGGTTTACACATATATATATATATATATATATATATATGTGGATCTTCACCCCAGTACTAGCTCCTGGCACCAAGTTTTTTTCTTTTCCACACTTTGTAGAACTTTGATCTAACCCAGACACTTTACCAAAGCTTTTAATTAACTGTTTTGTCACCCAATATCCACTTCCTTTGCTTTGAACACCACTTTGCTTTAAGCACTGAAGGGTGTTAATGTATTTAAGGGAATTCGTCAAGGTGTCTTTAAAGGGTGATGAAGGCCCCTGGACTGGGATATGTACCCCCTGTAACGGACAGTTGCCTAAGTATAAAAACATAAAAGCCTGGCAGTTAATACCAGAGCAGAATCTGCTAGCAGCAGAGGACCCAGAGGCCCATGCTCACCCTCACCCCCAGCCAGGCCAGATTTGAAAAATAGCTTCAGCAAGACACTCTCTCTCTCTCTCTCTCTCTCTCTCTCTCTCTCTCTCTCACCCCCAGCCAGGCCAGATTTGAAAAATAGCTTCAGCAAGACTCTCTCTCTCTCTCTCTCTCTCTCTCTCTCTCTCTCTCTCTCTCTCTCTCTCTCTCTCTCTCTCTCTCTCCCCCTCTGTCTCTCTCTCTCCCCACTACACTCCCCACCATTAGGCTAAATTGCAGATTGCTACATTTGGCGGCCCTACGTGGGCTCTGGCATTAGGGGAGTCCCTGAGGGGCTCTCGCCAAGGCCAACAACCCGTTCTCCAAATTAGAAGCCATTTGGTAGGATTGGCAGCTAGAGGGTGGAGAGAAATTCTCATTTCAGCCCTTCATGGTGCTAATGGTCCCAGTCCTCCAGAAACTAGCCCACAGGAGAACTGCTTCCAGATGGGGTGGTGGTGGTACTGCACTGGACACTGGCAGTGAAGGCCCAAGGATCCATGCAGGGTAAACGGACAGTTCTGCATGCTGAGAGGGTCTGTTAGATATCATTGGCAGAGGCAACTCAGAACAGGACCCATGCAGGGGAGAATGTGGCTTGAATCAGTCCCTAAATTAACAGCAATCTCATTGTTTCTATGCCCTAAATGCTTGATCTCCTTCGGAGCTGATACCTGGATGTCCATGTGAATTGTTTGGACAATTGTTTAGGATATGGAGATGGCTTGAAGACATGCCTTCCATGTATACGACCCCAAGTATGATCCCCACCACTTCCTGGTAATGGAGACCTGATATCTCCCAGCACCAAAACATCTGGTCTGGTATGGCAGTATGGCAGGAGTGACCCCAGAATCTGTTGAGCCTCTTAAGAGGTTACCCCCCAAAACAAAACATTACACTCACAAAATTGTAGGCCCTAGGCTTATATATGTGTTTGGGGTTTCCAATTCTGGAAACATAAAACCTTCTGGAGTAAAGCTGTCACTATTTAGTTAGTAGCATCAGAAAGCGTTCCCTTGGGACTACCAACGTTTTTTAGGGAAACTGGCTTTTGCTCATAGAAGTACAAGTAAGTTATTTCTGTCTAAGTGAAAATGGGCAGGAGTTGTTAAATCTTTTCTTGGAATGACCCTGATTTCAGACAGCCCAGGTTCTAATCTAGTTCTAATTCACTGAATGGGATGGAGCTATGTTCTGGCCTTTCTAGAAAGGTCTTACATGTGATGAGGCTTCAGCTCTTCTTTGCTCTCAAACCTCCCAGAGTGTGGTTTTCAATGGGAGTGGTCCACAATGACAGGTAGGTTCTGACCAGAAGCCACTGGCTTCTCCATAGCTCCCATTCCTTCCTTGGAGTCACTCTGTCACACTCGAAGGGCTTTCCCTTCCATTTCTAGATAACAAATGTTTGTCAGTATTGATATTTGGGATACTGCTTGCCTGTGCCCTTTAAAGATGTCCAGTCACACTCATTATGTCCACTTGATGAATGAGCCAGTAGCACTTTTCCAATTTCTACCTTTGATATTTTGAAGACTATTTAGCCATAAGACCCAATTCTTTGAACTCCCTGACTTGCTTTAGCAAATATCAATGCTTTCTATGTACACCCCCAAATGAAGTGTTTTTTTTTTCTTTCAAGCTGCTCAAATTTATAGCATTTTTGTAAATTTTCCTTAAAATATATTTTCAAATTCCAGAGTGGTGTGTGGCTTTCACTTCCTTGATTCTACACTGACCAGCTATCCACTGTTTGTTCTTATATTCAGAACTATAGCGCTTTCAATCCAGCAGTTAAGGCCAAGACAGACAGGATTTGAACAACTAATATGCCTACAATTAACCAAAATGTTGCCCCCTTGAGGTAGTAGATTGCCAGGCCTTGCCCCTATGCTTTTCCATGAACCATAAAGACAACCCAAAACACAATGAATATTTTTATTAAAAAAAATTAACTCACCATTTGGTAAGGAGGCACCCACTATTTGTGACAACAGAAATAAATGTCCTGGGATTAGAAAGACAAGAACATATAGACCTTTAGTTCTCAAGGACCAGTGTCAGAGGGCTCTGAGAACCCTCAGTAATGAGGCAGAGATGAGAGATGAAATGTTTCAACCTGTGTTAAAAATAATAACAATAATAATAACAATAAAGCCGGCAGGAAAGCAGCATGGTTCCAGGAGGGGGCTACTGGGCTGAATTTGCCGCTTGGAGGGCCTTGGACAGGAAACAACTTTAGAAACAGATTCGGAGTGTGGCATGAAATAATTTCTCTAACATGGTCTGGCCACAGGACTGAATCTGTAAACACAGGCAGAGTCCATCCACCCCTACCCCTGGTGATATAAAAAAAAAGTCAAATTTCCAAAAGATTCTTCTTGCCTGTATAATACAGCATCATTGAACATTTGTGTTTTAGATGTCTAGGCCAGTCTATCTGTGTTAAGCTAAAAAGAGTCCGTCTATATTGGGGGCCTGGCCTCAGTTTGATGCTTGCCCTTAGGATGTTTCTCAAAAAGCTCAATGACTACACACAGGAGAGCTCCTGAGGCTGCTGAGAAGCCCAAAAGGCGAAGTGTGACCTGCTTCCTTGTTGGTGAGGAGAAACTTGAAGGCAGGGGCTGTCTGGCCTCCCAGGGGCTGAGTTCCAGAACAGGGGTGAAGGCCAGGGAACTCACAGCATCTCTGACCAGGGTGAAGGGCCATGCTTTCTTGCTCCAAAGTCTCCATGTCAGAAGCTTTTCATACTTAGAAGGGGTTGGTAAAACAATGGGCAACAACGTCCCAGGCAGAACCGAACCCCTGGAATACAGCGCAATTGGGCATAGAGAAGCCCTCTGAACTGTCTGCGCTGGGTAAGAGGTTCATTTCCTTTGGCTCCGAGGTCGAGTCCCCTCTTGGTCGAAGCTTCCCATGCAGAGCGTCCCGGTCCTGGCTCTTTCTTCTTGAAGAACGGACAGATGTGCCTGTCAGAGGTGCTGTGTGGACGAAGACGTGGATGAAGCAAGATTGTCGCTTAGACCCATCTCGACAGCAGTGGCTTTCGGGGAAGTTTCTTTCCTAACTGGCACCTTTCTTCTCCCATTCCTGGGGTAGCATCCAAACATTCCCGCAGCCCCAGAGAGAGAAGAAAGTTAGTTAATCACCCTCTGTCGCATCCTCCCTCTACACAGACAAAAGTCAGCAAACGATGGTCTTAAAGCAAGATGTGCAGAGGAGGGGTGACAGGCTCGTTCCAATGCCCTGGAGAGCCCTGAACTGTGGGGCTGCAGAGAAGGGGCCCAGCAGGAGCAGGTCGGGAGCATGTGGGGTCTAGGAATGTGGGGCCCTGAGTTTGCTCCCCTGAACCTCCAGCACAAAAGTCCAGGAGAAACCTGGACCATCTTTCCAGCATGGATGGGGGGTAGATTCAAGGAGCAGAGTGTGCCAGAAATAAGACACACCTACCATACTTTGTTGGATTTTGGTCTGATTCATGCCTGGTAATGTTCAGGGGGACTATGTGGAGTCCGAAACTCAGTCTGGGCCCCTGTATGCAGAGTCTGTGCCCAACCCTAGTAGTCTCTCTCTGGCCCTGGGCCAAGCTCTAAGGGGCCCAGGACCCCTTTCTTCTAGCCCTCTGAAAGAAACCCAGGCCCAGCACCCCCACTCCTGGCTATTCCTATAACAACCGACCTGGGGTCCCCTTGGCTGCCTGTTGTGTGGGCGCTGCCTGCTTCTTTAATCCTTCAGCACCACCGGGGTCTGGATAAGACACAATCACACATGGCTGATCTCTGCCTGGGGAGCCCATGGGTCCCCATGGAGAATGCAGGGCCCCAACCGCACAAACTAATTTCTCGGGGTTTGTGAGCCAGAGGCACCGAGCGGGAGTGACTGAGCATCAGAGGGGCCATTGGGCACAGGGTGGGGACCGGGCAGTTGCCATGGTGACCACCTACCTTGGCTTTCTGCAGGACAGTGCCTTTTCCTGTGACCATGACAGAGAGGGGTCTGTTCTTGAGTGCTGTGGCTGAGTTGACTGGGGTACTGTCTAGGGCAGGGGTGCAGGGGGTGGCAGGTTTGGGCTGCGGGGACATGAAAGAGGGAAAAAGTCTGAACTCTGGGCAGAAGAAGGACCCTATTTTCCCCCACAGGTCTCCCAGGACGCAGGCACGTAATCAGGAACTTGTGTATGCATACACTCACTCATGCACACAGCAACACATGATAAGAACATGTGTGTGTACACACACATAGAGACTCACCATGCACACAGGGAGGCACGCCACACACAATCATGCATGCACACACAACCACTCATGCACATATACACATGCCACCATGGACACACATACATGCATGGATAGATACCATCACAGGCACACACTACCACACATGCATATATGTACATATACCATCATACATAGATCACTACACATGTAGACACCATCATATGCAGACACATGCCATCACACATGCACACATGGACACGGACTCACTCTGGGGCTGGTGCTCTCCAGGTGGATGGTGTCCACGGTGGTGCCCAGTGTCACAGGCCCCGCCTCAGCCTTCTTAAGGTTGTCCTTCACGTCCACGATGCTGAGCTCCAGGTCCACTCGCCTGCGCTCCTCCTCGCGGCACTCCTCGTCCACCTCGCGCAGCTTCTGCTCCAGGCTGGCCAGGACGCCCTTGTCTGCCAAGAGGGGGAGTGGTTGTGGCTGTAGGGAACAGAGTGGGCAAGGTCCCACCGACAACGGCTCCATCGTACAGAGGCCCCTGGGCATGAAGGTGAAGGCAGTGGCCTCTGGAGCGGCTCCTGCTGAATAGCAGTTGTCCTGATGCCCACTGCGGTGGCATTGAATGGCCTGGCACTGTCCATCATCCCCAATGGCACCCTTTGGCATCAGTGCTTCCTTTGGGGGTTCAGGGTCCCAGGGTCTCAGCTTGCCAGGTGTCCAGTGGGGGATCCCCACTAGAAGGAAGACCCCAGGTCCCACAGTGCTCCCTACAGCATCCAAGGCTGAACAGCTCCGGTGGAGGCTCTGACTCAGCCCACAGTTAAGGAACATTTGCGAGAAAAAGGAGAAAGCCACGGTAGTGAGGCATGGGGCCCAGAGCTCAACGGTCATCCATATTTAGCTGCCATGAGCAATGCTTTGGGGATGGTTTTCCTACCATCCTGTCAGCCCGGGTTCTGCCGTGCTCACTGGCCCTGGGACAATATGGCTGTGTGGGATGTCCAGGCATGGATGTCCCTCATCCTGGGCTAGTCCTGGGCCTCCTTGCCCTTCGCCCCATACCTGCACAGCTGGAGAGACTCTCCTTCAGCTCCCGCTTCTCCCTCCGCAGCTGCGCCAGGTGCGCGCGAATTTCCTCCTTCTTCCTCTCCAGCCGCTCCTTCTCCTCCGTGTAGCGCTTCACCTCAGCTTCTGTCCTGTTCTTGCCAAGTCTGATCTCTGCATACCCAGAGCAGGACACCCAGGTGAGCCCCAGTGCGGTGGAAGGGCCGCCCCCAGGCTTCTGCGCAGTGGATGGTAGAACAAACACCAGGCACCCCAGGCAGAGAAGGGGCCCGGCCCCAGGCCCCTGGCCATGCAGGGAGATCAGGAAGGCGTGAGCTCCTGGCCTCTAGCACCCGACCCTGTTCCTGCCTCTAAAACTGGGAGGAACCAACAAGGCCCGACCTGCCCAGCCCTGCTGCTTGCTGCACAGGTACCTGTGGAGGCCACCTTCAGTCTGTCCCTCACCGCCGGGCTGGTTCCGCCAGGGGCAACAGCGGCCACGTCGGGGCAGCTCAGCGGAAAGGAGATGTTCTGTGGCTCCAGCTGAATCTTCACGGTGGCACTTCTCAGGGGCGGATCTCCGGGCTCGGAGTCCCCAAACTGCACCTTTCATGGAAGGAACACGGCAGGCATGAGCGGGACCAGTCTTGAACTTTTGGTTCAAGTGGGATGGGGGGGGGGGCTGGCCCCTACCTGTGTGTCTCTGCAGGTGGTCTCTAGTGGGGGTCCAGTGGGCTCATCCGAGGTGGGGTCCTGGTCTGCGGGGACAGCCTCAGTGGGGAGTTCTGGGCCTGGTGGCGGTGGCAGGGAGCTGGCCTGGGCCTGAGCACCCCCTGTGCTATGCAGGAAGGACTTTACGGGTGTGAGGTCCAGGTACACACGGTCTGGCTCGCTCTCCACGCAGGCATTTGTGACAGGGGCAGCCGCCTCGGGTGGCTCCACCTGTTGGGGGTGGTCGTGGCTTTCAGCTGCCATCACCTTCACCCTCTGCCACTATGAGGTGCTGGCCTGCTTAGCGCTCCCATCCCTGCCTGTAGCAACCCCCACTCTGCTGGAAGGTTCAAATCTTTGGTTTGTCCCCCTAAATATGAGTGACCAGAGGTTCCATCTGCTGCTTTCCAGTCTGTAAGGAACTCCTAGATATGGCTGAGAGGAATGGGGGGACAGCCCAAACCCCAGCACCTGTAAGAGACCCTCCCAGCCCCACACCCAGCATTGACCAGGGCTGATAACCAGTTATGGGGGAGGGCTCAGTACATGGTCAGGATGGTTCACTGCTTTGACAATCCAAGGACACAGAACTGGAGTACTACAGCCCCTCTGGGGTGGGGGCAGGAAGTCACCCTGGGAGGGTTGCTCAGAGGACCCTCAGATGCTGAGATTTAAACTTCTGTTGTTGTACCCAGGCCCCCAAGATCTCTCATCTAAATAGGCCCCTATGTCACCTCAGCATGGTGACTCAGGAGGGCCTGCTGTCTGCATGGTAACCCTGGAGAAATCCCTCACTCTTGAGGAAAGCCCAGGAGCCCCAGTGCATCTGTCCTCACCACAGTTGACAGCTCTGACACCTCCACGTCATCATACAGCAGCTCGGGGCGGGCCCTGCTGGGCAGACCATCGATGTAGGCATTGGGCTCTGAGAACTTCCGCTGCATCAGCCTGGAAGACCCACAGGTCAGGCTGAGAGACGGGGTGGGTGGGGGCGCCTCCTGGTGAGTGTTGGGGGTTCCGAACACCCAGGGGGACCCTGGAAGTCTCAGGCTGGGCCTCATGAGATGACATGAGACTTCCTCGTTTCAAATGCTCCCATCTGGTTTTTGGTGGGGTAGGCAAGGGGGCCCTCTCCTCTCTCACCAGAATGCTCAGCTCCAAGTTTCTCTTCTAGAATGAACCATAATCCTACTTTGCCCCCAATCTTGCCCCCTTGCCTCCCTTGTCCCCAATCTTAGCCAAAGTTGGGCCTGCTCTCTCCCTTTCATGATCCCTAACAACAAACTGCAGCGACAAAGGCCAGAATAGTAAAGCCACCTTATGCCTCAAGCATAAGGCATAGTCCCCACCAATGCAGATGGGCCTCACTGGGCTCCTTTGGCCCTAGGTAGGAAGTAAAAGTACTCCAGCACCTCCTGCACCAATTCCAGGTGCCTGAGACCCGTGGGAAATGGGGTGTTGAGGAAGGCAGATAGGCACAGAACAAGAGCTAGAGACAGAGCCCAGGGGCTGGGATGCTGCAGGTGTGAGTTCACTGGGACCATGGGGATTCAGCTGCCATCCTGTCCTGACCGCACAGTCTGAGAAGCAAGGGTGGGTGTATGTATGTGTGTGGGTGCAGGGCAGTGGCTACATACTCACAGCAGCGAGGTTTTGGCTGCGCTCACGATACAAGAGACTCGGTCTGCGTCCACATAGTCATAGGTGAACTCTTCGGGGTCGGTCCTGGAGCCTGACTCAGATAGCAAGAGGCCCAGCCAGTGGCCCATCTCCTCAGAGGACTTGGCCTGTGGGGGAAGGAGCTGGGCTGCAGGGTGCACACCTCCCCAATGTTCAGCCAGCAAAACCTCTGAGAGCATCTGCATTGCAGCACCCCAAATAATACATCCCAGCCCCCCACATCTGGCTGTCTGGTTCTTAGCCAAAGCTGAGCATGTACTGGAATTAGTTCCTGTCCTACGGAAGCTCCTGGGAATCCCCAGGTCTGATCTTCTGTCCTGGGTACCTTAGCTCTGCCTCTCCCTTCTTGGGTACCCCAGCTTGTCCTGGGATGATTTTATACACATGAGGTTTCAATGCATTCCCTAATCAGCAGCTGAAGGAAGCATCTCCAAATCTAGTGCCCAAGTTGCTGCCCTCTTTAGTGACTGCTCAGGTTGTAAAGGTGCCTGCGCTCCTTATCATTCCAGCTTCATGCATCCCTTATCTTTCCAGCCTCATCCACCCCTGTCCTCCGGTCTCATGTACCCCTGCCCTCCTGGCCTCATGCACCTCTGTCTTCCCAGCTATCTATCTCTGCTTTCGTTGTCTCACACTCCCCCTGCCCTGCATCCTCATACCCTCTGCCTTCCCAGTCTCTCACACTCTCTCCCTTGTGCCCACCCTCCAGCCCAAGCTCTGCTGCCTCCCAGCAGCTCTAGCCCAGTGTTCAACTAGAATGTGTATCGCCCAAGGATAGGCCACATCATCCCAATATTGAATGGTTTTCCATTATTGGACAGGACACTGGCCTGTCCCTGAGGAGCAACTGGGTTAGACTTTCAGCCACCAGGGGCAAAACTGAGCAGCGTGATGAATTGTCAGCCACCAAGGGAGATATTGAGCAGCATGTTGTGCTTTCAGCCTCCAGGGGACGATACTGAGCAGTGTGTTGAGCTTTCAGCCTTTGGGGGCGGAGGGTGATACTGAGCAGCATGTGGATGAAGACTCATGAGAGGGACTGGACTGGCACCAGGGACCCTGCTGTCCATTTCTGCAAAGCAGCCAGTTTGGGGCCGCCAGTCCACATTCCATCCCCCCTTTCATAATGTAGCATCAATGAGACCCAGGGTGAGGAGCAGTGGGAGAAATGCCTCTCTCACAGAATCAAATTCCTCCCCAGGCTGAAACCCGCCTGCTCACTTTGATGAATGGACTCATCTGGTGAGCCACAGCTAAACCAACTCCACAGTCCATGGAAGGCTCTTCCTGCAGCTGAGCTATAAATGTTCCCTCCCGCCCTGCCGGAAGCTGCTGGTTGTCTGGTCCTATAACTCAACCACCCTGAGGTCAGGAAGGAGATGGAAATTTTTTTGAATGCCAACAATCTTGGGCAAAGGAAGTAAAAATAACACAGAAGCAGCCAGACTGGGCCCAGTGGGATCATGGGGAGCCAAGGGCTGTGACCTTCACCCTACTGTGTCTCCACACCCAGCTTTGTCTCCACATCCCCACTGTATCCCACATCCTGCTGTGTTCCCTTATACCACACTATGTCCCCACACCCCGCTCTCCCCCCACACCCCTATACCTCCAGCTTGGCCATCTCTTCGCCCTTGTGGAGAATTCGAAAGGAATAGAGGTGGTCGGGACTGGGGTCAGGGACCACCTCACAGCCCCCCAGGCTGAGGGGTTGCTGGGCCGCCTTGCTCCGGTTCCGGTCCTGGTAGAAGTGCAGGTGACTATCCCTCACAGAGCACCAGCGCGACCTCCACTGACCATTCACCAGCACGTTCAGGTAACCTGGAAGGAGACTTGCTTCAGGGGCTGGCTGCTGGCCCCAAGTCCCCCCAGTCTCTGTGCCCATGTTACACACAGGGAAAGTGGGTGGTGTCCTCTGAGTCTAGGGAACGTGGTCCATAAGATCCCGCCTGTGTCTTGGACCTCCTAGCATTTAGACCTGTAGCAGCCTCCTGCCTCAGTGGGCCCTATAGGACTATATCTTTGATTTCCTCACTGCACAGGGAACCCTTTATCCCCCAGCTAGTGTCCTCAGCCCCCAGCATCCCTTCCTTCCTGTCACAGGCTGCCCCATTAATTCCATTTACTTTTGGGGTTGGGCATCACCCGGCAGTACCCAAAGCTGACTCTAGGCTCTGAGCTCAGGAGTCACTCCTGGTGGGCTTAGGGGACCCTCTGTAGAGCCAGTGATCAAACCCAGATTGGCTGTGTGCCCGATCCCTGTGCACTCTCCTGACCGCTGCCCCTGGGCGACAGACCTCAGCAGACCCTTTGGGGAGAGCAACAGGACCTGGGACTGTGTGCCTTGGATGGCCTTGTCCCCAGGACCAGAGGAGAGTTGACACCAAGATTTGGGAGTCCAGTGCTCAGGGCAGTTGCCCTGACCAAAGGCCCATGCATGCCAACAATGTGGACACTTCGGTCCGAGGGCCACAGCACGCTGCCAAATGTCCCCAGTCCCATGCTGGACACAGTGCAGATCGGGGGTATTCAGACTCACACATAGTGGGACTTCCACCCCTGTGGAAGGCTGGGAGGATGGGGGCCCAGGCCTCAGAATTGGTATTCACCTAAGATGGACCTGCTTTGACACACCTAAGGTGAGAGTGGGAAGCTGAGTCCCAGGAATGCAGTTGCAAGGGAGGGGGTCAGTGCCAGAGCTGCAGGAACCTCTGGCTCTCAGGTAATGGGTAAGAGGGATCCAGCCCCAAACTGAGCAGGGGGTTGAGGTGCCCCCAAGGCACCCTAAGGCTAAGCTGTACTGTTCTCTGGTGCCCTGACCAAAGAATCTGGAGACCCACTCCGCATTCCCGCTCTGACCCCCTGCCTAGTTCTCTGCCAGGAGGTGCCAGCCCTGAAGCCTTCAGTCTCACAACACAGAGCCCAGTAGGGACTCCGGAGTGGACCCAGGACCCAGACAGGCATTCAGAGACTGGAAGGGAAGCAGGTCCACTCAGTGCTGACCTGTCCTCAGGTTTCGGGAAGGAGTCAGTTTAGACTGTTGAGTGCAAATGTTCATTGTGTTCCTGAGTCTGGTGAGGATGGAGCACTAAAGGGCAGGAAAGTCTGCACAGGCCTGAAGCCATTGGCCCACCCTGGGCTAGGGCACTGGCCTGGCACACCAAGACCAGGTTTAATCCCAGCACCATCACACCAGGTGACCCCTGGGTGCTGACCAGAAACGGCCCTTTAACACTGCAGGTGTAGAGTCACAGTCCTTCGTCCAACATCAGGCCAAAGGACCCCAACTTCCCTTAGCCTGTGAGTATCAAAAAGACCCAACCCAGGTTCTCTCAAGACCACAGGGACCATAATCAATGCCCCTCGGCCTCCCGGGACAGGCCAGCCCGTGTCCTTACTGGCCGTCTCCAGTGAGCGATCCTGCGGTTCCAGAGAAGTGGACTTCTTCCGGCCCAGGTTCATGAGGTTGCTCAGTTTGAGACCAGAAGAACTTTTCTTCTTGACTGTACAGAGAAGGAAAAGGCGTCGTGTCTGTTGGCCCCAGGGAATGAGAAATGCCTTCCATTCTACACATGCAGACACACATGTATACATACAACATATCAGCAGGCAGATACACAGGCATGCCTTTATACAGACACATGGGCACACATTGTGCACACATGCAAAAGACCCAGATGTAACACACAGATGCACACATGCACCATGCAAGCAGGCAAATGCATGTGCACACATGCAGACATGCACGTTATCTATGTGTGCATATAGATACACATGAATTCATGCATTTCCTCACAGAGACACACATATGTGGACATGGACATAGGCACACACATGCAGGCACAGACACATGCACAGCCACGTACACATAGGAGGCACACACAGATGTGTGCATACGTACACAGGGTATGCATGCAAGGCAGTGCACATGTGAATACACATATGCATTTGACACATGCATATGGGCAGGCATGTGCACTGGGGAGTAGCATCCTCTTTAGGAAAGATGCCAGCAGAACATCCCTAGAGTGAGGTCCCAGAGACGGGGCTGAGTGCCAATGGGCAAATCTGAGTCACCCCACCATCCCTGAGCCTTCCTGAGGCCATGGCTCCTTCTGCCCTGAGCAATTCCTCCCCAGAAGTATGTTGGCATCAGCTGGTAAAACCACTTAGGCTCATGCCACAGCATGGTCCTCCCTTCACCCCCCTTCTCCATGCTGAGACTCAGGGTGCTTTTACCATCTTTGGTCTCTGGGACATCAAAGTGGCCGTCAGCGGTGCCTCCGTACTCAGGGCTGGACAGGTACTTCTCTGTGATGTCAGGCTGTGGGCAAGGGCACCGGGTCAGTTTGTCTGGGACAGGTGGTGCCCAGAGCACTTATTGCAAGTAGCAGCCACTTCTGGGAGTGTAGACCAGGGGAGTGGAGCTTGGCTCGGGTTCAGGTCCCAGGAAGGAGAAGGACTTCCCGAAGACTCTGGAGGACCTGCCTTAGTTCATGTTTCTGAAGTTCCTTCCCATGTTCCAGAATATTCCCCCATTTTCTGCCCCCCATTCATGAATGCTCCGAAGTTCCCTGATGGACAAGCATTGGGGTCCGTGGGAAGTCAGGAAGTCAGCTCCTGGGGTCTTGGATGGCATTAAGAACACAGGGACCTATGCGCAGTGGCAGTGAGGATGGCTCTGGAGATCTGGCAGGGAGTTCCCAGCCCATCCATCAGGCAGGGGCCAGACTCTACTAACCTCATAGGAAGCACCTCTGGCCAAGTGAGGTGCAGTAGCAGATCACCCTAGACTTCCGGGCACTGAACCAAGTCTCTGGATCTAGCTAAACTCCTCCTAGCTAAACTCATCCTAGGAAAGCCCAGCTCCAGATCTCCAGGAATCGTGGGGGAGGGTCCCCTGACTTTGAGGGGTCTCCCTGTAGCTAGAAGCCCTTATGTTCTGTCCCCATCCACAATACAGAATGTCAGGGTTGGAGGACAGTACTCTGTCTCCACTCTAGAGAGGCTGATCTGTGCCTGCCCCCACAATAGAGACTCTATTCTGCATAGACATCCCCCTGCCTGAGTCTGGAACCCTGCCATGAGACACTGTTCTGTGGACACACAGGCTGCCAGGTTCTGCCCTGCATGTACTAGGAGTCTCATGACACACCAGAACCAAGAGTTTTACAGTCCCCTGCAGATAAGGCCCTTGTCTGACACCAACAGCCCCAAAACTCCTGGAGAGGAGGCGAGGAAGAGCTTAGAATAAGAAATAGCCTGATGGGGCCAGAGAGAGAGCACACTGGGTAAGGCATTTGTCTTGCATCTGCTTGACCCAGGTTTGATCCCAGGTACTCCATATGGTCCCCCAAGTCTGCTAGGAGTGATTCCTGAGTGCAGAGCTTGAAGTCATCCCTGTGCATAGCTAGCGTGGCTAAAACAAATAAAAAAAATCTAGAAAAACTAATCAAGAAAATCACTTGCCAGAAATGAAAGCAAAATCCCTGTGTCCCAGAAAGTGCCACTCCATGCAGCAAGGACATTCCCCAAGCTGGACCCATTCCACCCGTTGTCCTGCCAAAGTCACACCAATGTCCTCTCCAAGGCTGGCCACTGCTACTGTGGCAGAGCTCCGGGCAGTGGCAGCTGAGTGGAAAGGCAGCTGCTTCCGGGCCGAGAGACCCACCTTCTGGCAATTGAGGCGCGGGGCATCTGGAGTATACTGGTTCCCTTCAGACATGCCCTCAAAGGGCAGGCCGCTAGCCTCCTGAATGACCTGGGGAGAAAAAGGGGCAGTTCAGACGGGCCCTGGAGAGCCTGGAACCACTGAGAGATGAGGCCCCTCCTGCCCTTTATGTGGGGCTCCAGGGCCAGCTGGGCAGACGTGGTGGAGACAGGGCTACAGCTTCTGCCCCCACTTTCCTGCACCCATGCACAGTACATTTAGGATGGGAAGGGAGAGTTAAGAGGTTATAACCAAGCCCAAGATCAGCTAACTCTGAGCATGCCAGGCCCCTTGGGTCTCATCCAGCACCAGGGGTGTCTCTGCTGTTGACATTTCTGGGGTCCTGGGGTGCTGTCAAGTGCCTTGGCCCATCACCCATTACCTACCCTTGGCCCACCTAACCTCTCATCACTGTCCACCTTGGGGAAGGAACTTTTAACCAGCCCCCAAGGGGCTGGCCTGGGGACACACCAGCAAGTGGTACCTCCCACTTCTCTAATCAGCACCAGCTTCTGAGCTGGGGCTACCTGCAGGATTCCCAAGGATGACGCCCAGCACAGCTCACAGTGCTGTCCCCGAAAGGCCAAGCAGAGACTCTGCAACTCCAAGTCTCCTGCAGGCTCCACCTAGGTGGGCAACCTCCCCTGGCAGAAGAGCAGAGCCAGGAGGGAGCTACAGGTACAGTGGACCAGGCCTGCAGACAGCAGAGGGTGTGGTGGGCCTCAAGGAGTGGGTGGAGAGGACGAGCATTTCTAGGGGCACCCAGACAGCAGCGCCTGGGCCCAGGACGCCCACTGGTTGGTGTGGACCAATGACACACTGGGTACTCCCCTTGGTGAGACTCGCTTGGGCCTTTCTCCCTTGGACTCAGGCCCCATATCAGTGTCCTGGGAGTCCCCACTGTCACTCTTGCCCATTCAACCTGTAGGTGCAGGTGTGGCTGGCCTCATGATCCGGAGCCCAGGCCTTCCAGAAACTTCCATGCTTTGCAAGCAGCTACAAGACTGTAGGGGTGCAGGGTCTCAGGAAGAAGATGGGAGAGTTGGGATGAGGCAGGGGGTGGGGCCAGGGGCTTGAGAGAGAATCAGTGGCTAGAGAAGAGAAGAAAGACCAGACTCGGGGGAGTGGTAGGGCAGAGATTGCGTGTGTGCATGTCCATGTGCTTGCAAGTCCCTGATGTGGACACGAAACTATGTCCACACAAGGCCGTGATCGTGAGCACAGGAGGAGAAGAGGGAGGGGGTGTGGCTGTAGCCCTCCGGTCTCACCCTGAGCCACTGTTCTGCCTGGTCCCGGCTCTGTAGACCCAGCACAATGACATCGGCGTTCATGGGTGTGATCTTGAGCTTATGTTCCTTCTTCCGCACCTGCTTCTCCTTGTGCACCACGCTGCTGCCTAGCAGGCTCACATCCAACTGCGGGCTGTGGTCCTTGGATGACTTGTAGCACTGCAGGCAGGAGTAGCAGGTGCTGAGAGCCAGCAGGGGTGGGGACAGGCATCCAGGAAAGCTTGTCCTTTCCTTCCCGCCCTTCACAGCCTGGTAGCGAGTCCCAGGGCATCTGAGCAATTCTGGGCAGCCACTGGCACTGAGGGAGAGCTGCCTCCCATCTTTCTGCTCCCCCGCAGGGCCCAGGAGATGAGAGACAGGAAGGGTGAAGGCAGACCCCGAATTTGCTGTTAATAAAGTGGGGGAATCCCAATGGACTTGGACGGGGCTAACACTGGGCTCCACAGTGGACAAAAAGAATCTCAAGCCACCACTGACTTTAAAGCAAGTCAGAACACCAAACATGGACCAAACAAGAAATAGTGCCAGAGAAAATGCTCCTGAGGCCCTTATGGACCCTGCAAAATGGGGTAGATTCTAGGTTCTAGAATCTAAGAGGTACCCGAGGTCGGCCTGTGGCATTACCAGAACCAGGACCCAGAGGAGATGCCCTGGTAGGCTGGCAGGCACCATACAGCATCGACATGGCCGGACCAGAGGAAGCATCACCCTCTTCCTACACCACCATGCAAAGGTCCCTGGAAACCTCCTCCAGGGGGCAGGCTCGGCTCAGCTATCACGGGTTTCCCAGTTTCAAAAACCGCTCACTTCCGGGCCTGAGACTGTCCTCAGTGGAGGGCTCGTGCCATGGTGAGGCCCCAGCACCACCAGAAAACTGACCATAAGCCTAGAGTCCTTGATGACACACAGCTGCTTGGCCCACTGGCCCAACCACTTCTTTCGCCACAGGAAGGCACAGATTCGGACGTCTCGCATGAGCTCGATGCTGGCCTCGGGCGAGGGCCACTGGTGCGGGGTCAACTTGCCCTTGCTGCTCTCCTCCTCATCGTACGACTCATAGGAGCTGCTCACGGCCTCCCCATCCTCTGCAAGAAAGACACGTTCAGTCCTGGGCCTGGCACCACTGAAGAAGCCCAGTTGGTCCCAGTCTCTGTTCTGGATGGCTCAGGAAGGAGCAGGCAGCAGGGGAAAACAGTGGGTGACTCTGGGAGTCAGCTCTCCTCACTCAGCTGGGTCTGAAACCAGGTCCAGCCACCTGAAGCCACAACTTCATTGGAGCCCGGCCTGGGATTGACCCAGCCCTGGGACTGACCCTGCAATACCACCAGCACGGGCCAAGAGTGGCCTGAATAGCCAATGAGCTAAGCAGCAGCAGGAGTATGCCCAGCCTCTGATCACTGTATGGGAGGCTCCCCACCTATCAACTGGGTAAGAGGTTCTGTCTCAACCCATAGCAGAATCCCCGCTTGCTAGCACACAGGTCCATGCTGCTGGGCCCGATCCAGCCCTGGGGGACAAAGGGCTCTGTGGATGGGGCCACCACCCCTTCCTCCTAGGCCCCCTTCCTTCTTTCCTCCTAGCCCCCCTTCCTTCTTTCCCCACTGCCATGCCCAGCATCCGCTTATCTTCTGCCACTGAGGCCAGCACAGAAGAGAAAGCCCCCGACCTCAGGCACCAGCCACCTGTCTAGTTATGTTCTACTCCAAAGAATCTTTTTTTTTTTTTTGGTTTTTGGGCCACACCCTGTGAGGCTCAGGGGTTACTCCTGGCTATGCGCTCAGAAGTTGCTCCTGGCTTCTTGGGGGACCATATGGGATGCCGGGGGATCGAACCGCGGTCCGTCCTAGGCTAGCGCAGGCAAGGCAGGCACCTTACCTCCAGCGCCACCGCCCGGCCCCTACTCCAAAGAATCTTAACAACACATATGCACCACTTATACACAAATGCACATACGTACATGCATACATGTATATAAACATACCCACACATGCACTCACACTACTGCCGCCCCAACAGCCCCCTGAACACTGCAATTCTGACTATTTCTGCACCAGTCGAGGGAACAGAAACAAAGTGAAGAAGAAATGGGACACCATCCCCAAAAGCTGGATGCAGATAAGAACCTTGAGTGACCCACTTCACTTCGTATAGGGGTCCCGTCCACTGTAACTTTAATGCTGTTCCAGCATCTGGTTGATTTCCCTTGTGGATGGGGGAACTCACTACCTTAAACTTGTCAGATACTGACTTCTATGAGGCAGCTCCAAATAGTTAGAAAATGGTTCTATATCTTTTTTTTTTTTTTTTAATCTTTTAAAGGAAGGTAGATTTCCACGTGCAGCATCTCATTTGGATGTGTCTGGAGTCTTGGAAGATCTCCCTCAAATGGACCTTGAGAGCTTGTTTGGAGCTACTTGTATACCCTCCACCGAAGAATGGTCTGTCTCTATAGGGGAAGGCTGCCCTCTTGGACCAAGCATGCAGCTTTGGGAGGGATGAACATGGAGTGATGAGGGAGGAAGGGGACACACGCCTAACCAGCCAGATCAGCCAGATCAACCCTGGCAATCAATGGGGTGACAGATGTCGCAGTCAGATGGCCTCACATCCAAAAAATGGTCCTATATCTTCTACTGATGGGTGCTGCCCCGAGTGAAATGTTACTCCTTTCCTCATGATTCCGTCATAAAAGAGTCAACCTATGGAGGCCTGGCCTTCTCTATTCAGAAGCCCTTTGTGATGAACAGAGCCTCAGTAGGGTGGAAGGGAGGACAGTGCTAAGGACCCTGCTGAAAGCCCAGCTATAGTCCAAGGAATGGGGTTTTGCTTTCTTTCTAAGAATCACACTTCAGGTGCTGTACAATCACTTTTCTGTTCATTTGTTTTTGGGCCACATCTGACCATGCCCGGGGGTTACTCTTGTCTCTGTGCTCAGTAATCATTCCTGGTAGATTAGGGGAACCATATGGGTTTCTGGGAATCAAACCTGGGTCGGCCACATGGAAGGCAAGCACCCTACCCACTGTACTATCTTTCTGGCCCCTTAAAGAGGCCACTTTCCTTTAAAAGAAACATGCGTTTTCTGCATCTGTGCAGATTTAAGGAGGAAAGTCATATGGGCTGTACTTGCACCTCAATGAGGGGGGTACCCAAGCTCCCACATCCTGGGGAGGGTTGATGTCGCTCAGTCCAGTAAACAACTCAGAAAATTCCCTGAAGCCTGCAGTTTGAAGAGCCTTGGAAGCACCACAGGCTCTCAAACCAGTAATCCCAGGCCTGGGAAATGTACTGAGTGAGGCAGGGTGGTCTCAGCAGGAAGTGAATCCTTCAAAGTCGCAGCCTCAGAAAAAGAGAGGCTCAGGGGCTTCCATGCATCTGCTCAGGAGGGCACCAAGTTCCTCATCAGGAGAAACCAGACCCATCTGCAGCCTGATGAACAGATGCCTCATGCCGAGGCCAGCCAGAGAGTACAGCATGCTGGGTGCAAATATCAGTCAGGTCTGCTGGCAGGGCTGTCAATGAGGCCTGGTCAGAAGTCAGAGTGGGCTTCTCCCATGGGCCTCTCCACATCCTTTATTTCCTTCCTCCCTCCTTTCCTTCCCTCTCTTCCTTCCTTTTTTCTTTCCTCCTTCCCTCCCTCCCATCCTCCTTCCCTCCCTCCCTCCCTCCCTCCTTTCCTTCCTTCCTTCCTTCCTTCCTTTTGGGGGGTCACACCCTATAGTGCTCAGGCCTTACTCCTGGCTCAGAGATCACTCCTGGAAGGCTCAACAGATCACATGGGATGCCAGGGTTTGAACCCCCAGCTCACACAGCCAATGCCCCTCCCTGCTGTACTATCTCTGCAGCCCACAGCTGGAGCTTTTACGTACACACAAGGGATGCTTTGCTCTCTGGAACACTGTGTGGCCCCCAAGAACCCCAAGATCAGGTACAAGGAAGGCTCCCTAAATCATTATGGTCCCCATAATGAACAGACCCCCAGTGAGGTCAGCAGGGCTGACTCCATCATGCAGATGGAGACAGATTTGAAGCTCAGAGCTGAGACAAACTGAGTATCTGGGTCCTCATGTCTCTGTCAACAGCTCTAGGAGTGCCCGGGAGACAGGTCCTGGCTGGTATTGCCACACCTGGCACAGGAGAGGAGCCTGGGGGTGAGTCACCAGACAGCAGTGCCGCACCTGCCTGGCAGCCACCCCAAACTGGTGATGCCACCACACAAGCTTCTTGTTGTCTGGCTGGGTGACGCGGACACCCACCACACTGGGCTCGGGGGACAGTGGCCCCTGTGCAAATAGACACAGCCCCGCATGGTCTTGGGACTGGAGTGTAGGGTAGGGCGCTGGGAAATAGTGGCTCCCACATGCTCCTGGATCTGTTATGGGGTCGGAGCCCCCCACAGAGACAGATGCTATGGGCAGGAGGTGGGTCAGCATCCAGGTGGGGTGTCATGCCATTTCATTCGAGGCCTTTCCAAGTTCTAGAACCCAGGACTTGAGGCCTGTTCTGAATTGTCCCTGCAGCTGAGAATTCCTTGGCTGAGAATGGCCAGTGTCTGGCTGAGCCTGAGATTGTGCAGATATGTGGGGTCAGGGATAAAGGGTCGTGACCTCAGACTTGCCTTAAGTTACTGAGCCAACCTCACTGAGGGTCTTTTCTCACAGCAGGGCTTGCTGGCACCTGAGTGAGGTCAGCAGAGGACCCTCAGACTGTCTCTGTCCCTCACCTTCCATGCGTGACCTTCTAGCTGTTCCTTCAACCGGCCTAGAGTGCCCCTGCCCCAGGGCCTTTGTACACACACTGAGCTTGCTGCAGGTCTCTGCCCCCACCTCCCAATCCACACAGGAATCCACTCCAGGTTATGCAAATAGACAAGTAAGCTCCTCACTTCCTTCAGACACCCCTTAAGTTTACATGCTGTTTGTTTTGGCGCCTGGAAGCAAGCACAGCCCATCTTGCAGAGACTGAGGCTATGCAGGGAGTGAGCTCTGTGTCAGCAGCACTGTGGCCACTCTCCTGGTCCGGTCAGTTCGTCCCATACACTGTGGTGCCAACTCGGGCAATGCCAGACAGCTCCCAGGGCTGCCACACTTCCCATGCAGGCCCTGCCATCAATGGCCAGCAGGGCCCGGCTCAGGGGCCAGTACGCAGCACATGCCCACTTCATACACACATACATACATACAACATGGTGGTTCAAGGGAGCCCTGCCAGAGGTACCATTCAGGGACGTGTCATAGGGCTCAGCTTCTTCATAGTAGCCCTCTGGAGCATCAATCTTCAGAACAGAGAGACGTTTGCGTTCCGGGACCTGTGGCAGAAGCAGATCAGTCAGCAACGTCAGGTCCGATGCTCATTACAAGGAGTGGGAGATAGCAAAAGGGAGCTGCAAAGGGGAGCACAGGGCTGGGCGAGACCTACAGGAAGGGCATGGGGGAACCACAGTAGGCAGCATGGGACACACACACAAACAAACAGCACAGGCACACAGACAAAGAGCCATGCAAATACTTGCAAATACACACAAACAGACACACACATATAAACACATAAAACATATACAAGCATAAATATAGACACACAAAAACATACATGCAGAAACACAGATATATACATGCAAACAGACACATAACATATATAAACATACATACAAGCATACATAGACACACAAAATACATATAAACACATACCACCACACAAACACAGACACACAAGCTCATATAAACACATAGTGACACATATACAGACATACACAAATATAGATACACAAGTTCATATAAACACACAGAGACACACGTACAAGCAAACAGAAACAGGACAACTTCAACAACACACACACGGCCAACACACAGCACACATCCCTCAACAGTACACACAGCTCATATTCCTATACCCCTATGTGACTGAACCACCAGTGGCACTGCACTGTCTCTGCAGAGGACCTGCACATCATGTGCAGAGTAGGACTGTGTGTGATGCAAGGCACTCTGAGGAGCAGGAGGCTGCCAGGCCTTGTTGGCATCAGAAACACACACTTTCTAAAAGCTAAAGGTGTAGGCCAGAAAGATGGGGCAGCCCTAAGGTGGCTTCCCAAGAACCCCTGTTGGAGGGCAGCTGTCCTATCTGGGGAGAAGGTGCCCAGAAGAGAGTCAGGCTCAGCCATAAATACATCAATGGGCAGCAATGCTGGAAGGCAGAAAGGGACCGTAGCTGAGGGCTGAGGCTTGGATCCGGACACCAAAGACAGTAGTGGGACTCAGGTTACCTATGTGACAGGTTAGGGCTAAGTCCCAGCTGTAGCTGTCCCTGGAGACCATGTAAGTACTGACTGTGCAACATTACTAAATCTGCAAAAATATGAGAGTTTACTTCCCTGAAAAACACCAACTAGGGGCTAGGAGATTGCATAAGAGTAAAGGCGCTTGCCTTGCACACAGGGTCAATGCCAGCATCACATTATGGTCTCCCTGTCGGGTCAGTGGTGCAAAGTATAACGCATCTGACTACGGATCAGAAGATTCCAGAAGTGACCCCTGAGCACAGAGCCTGGAGTAAATCCTAAGCATAACTGAGTGGAGTCCCCACTCAAAACAAACAAAATATCAGTCAGGGGCTTGAGAGATGGTACAGGGATTAGGGCTCCGCCCAGCTAAGACACTGGGCCACCTGCTCTGCCTGCAGGGCCCAGTTACAGGACAAAACAAATGATGGCTCAGCAGGAAGCCACCAAGTACTAGGGCACATGGCCAGGCTGAAAGGTCCCCAGGGCTTAGAATAAATCAAGGGCTGCAGCCTCAGGCCTTGTCATCTCCGGGAAAGTGAGGTACGGAGCCACATCAGGGTCAAAGGGCAGATGCCTCCACTGAGAGATGCAGCTACATGTCCCTAAACTTAAAAGACAGAAGCAGGCACCACAGCAGCTCCTAATGGTGATGCTCAATCCATTTGACTTCCCTTAGACCACACCAAGGGGCAGGACAAAGACCCGAGGCAGCAGCCACTGTATTCTGTGCAGAGAAGCCAGCCCAGGTGCAGACTCAAGTGGTTCGACTCACAGGCCCCACAACTACCTGGACAGACCTCCAAGGCCACGTCCTCCTTCTCAGCCAGCACTCGTACCCAAGTGTGTCTGGCCCCAGGGGAGCAGCGTGAAGGTGACCCAAGGGCCAGGAGCCCACCAGGCCCAATGAACTCAGCTCTGTATCAGTTCCAGCAGCACCAGCAGCCCACGAGGTCACAGCTGCTGGTCATGGCCACACACATTACTGCACAGAGGGATGGGGTCATAGAGGATGCAGAATCCAGGCTCTCACAGACCGTCCCAGCCTGGGGACCCAGCAGACCACCAGCCAGGAGAGGCAGAGCACGGGAGGGGATGTGGCATTCAGGTTGGAAACCAGGAACCAGTGTGTGCCTGGAACTTGGAGCTTGGGGGCTTGAGAGGAAGGAGTGTGGCCTGGGGACCTGACAGGCTCTACTCACTTCCCACACCCCTACTCCCTCCCTCACCTAGCTCAGAGCCAGAAGACATGAAGTCCCAAAAGGCAGCAGTTCCAAATCAAACCCCACCCTGACACTCTGCCACGGTGGCCAGAGAATAAGACAAACTCATAACAGAGACACTCACATTCCTTCCATAAAAATACCAGGAATCAAGGGTCCTAAGATCTCAAATAACTTGTTCACAGCTAGAAGGCAGCTTCTGTGATTTCTCCATTTCCTCCATCCACCCATCATTCTTCCTATCTAGCTTCATCATCCATCCTTCTAGCCTTCCACAAATCAAGCCATCCTTGAATTCATCAATCCATCCATACATCTTTCCTTCCATCTCTCCCATCCAGCCTTCCATTCATTTTTATACATCTTTCTTTCTTCCGTTCATCCATCCTTTCTTCTATCCACCCTCCAATTCATCAACCTATCCTTCTATCCATGCCTCCATCCATCTCCCATCTGTCCTTCCATCCATCCATCCATCCATCCATCCATCCATCCATCCATCCATCCATCCATCCATCTCTCCCATCCAGCCTTCCATCCATTGTTCTATCCATCTTCTTTTCCTTCTTTTGTCATCCATCCATTCTTCTATCTACCCTACAATCCATCCATCCACACTTCCTTCCTTGAGCACATATGCAAAACCTGCCTTTTGTGGGAAGGTAGAGACATAGGAGAACACAGTTCCTGCCTTGGTCTGGGACCCTGTCTCTGGTCTGGAGACAAACAATACCCAAGACCGTTTCATGCCAGCATGATGGTGGGGGTAACTTAGTGGTAATACAGACACACTGGCAAGATCCTTCTGTAGGCTGCCTAGTGAAGGCCTCAGAGTATCAAAGACATGAACAGTGAATGTTAGTGCAGAGCCCCCTAGTGCACCCTTAAAAGGAAACTGGTGAAATAGGAGAAGCAGTCAGGAGGATCATCAGTCCACGGTTACAGGAAAAATGGCTGACGGTTTTCTTGTGTGTGTGTGTGTGTGTGTGTGTGTGTGTGTGTGTGTGTGTGTGTGTTTCTTGCCAAGTTCAATAAAAGCCATGGGGATGGGGGAGGGAGAGCCCAAGCAGGAAGCCCTCTGTGCTGATTTATATTATAAAAGGTCATTGAGGTCCACCACTGACCACAGGTGCGCTTGCCCAGCCCCCATGCTCAGGGTGTGGGGCAAAGAGGCTCTGTCACAGGGACATGTGAGAGAGGCCCCTTGTAGCCCACCCTCTCTCCCTTCAGTCTTGCATTCTGCAGCTCAGAGCTGAGGTCATCCGCAAACAGCACCCCTGCCCCCTCTAGGGTCTTGCACACAGAAACACAAAGGTCAGACATGTGATAAACAGACCCAGTGAAAAACACCTGGAAATCCCAGGTGCCCAGGTCAGGGCAGTCAGGGTTCTGGGCCCAACACTTACGATCTTAGGTGGTGGGAGGTCTGGAAGGCTCTTCTGAGGTGCCGAGGAGTGCTGGGCGGGTTCCCCATTGGAGAGTGGGCTTGGGTCCTGAGGGGCTGAGGGTAATAAACAGGAGAAGGCTCTGAGGGGCAGCCTGGCTCAGGCCCTTATTATCCAGGAATGTCTGGTCAGCAGCCCTGGAATTCTATTTGAGCAGGTGCTAATTAACACAGGTAGGCGGCTGGGCCAATGTGGTTTTCCTCCCGGAATAGTGTGTGCTACAGCCTGTCTCCTGGCAGCTTCCTCAAGGGACCCTGGTGGGGATTTCTGGCAGGCACTGCCCCTTCTCCTCCACCTGCCCCTGAGTCCACAAGAATGGTCCCATCACAGGGTTTCAGTTCTGCAGAGAGGCTGGCAGACACTATATTGAGCCGCCCTTGACACGGACCCTGTGATTACAGTCCTTCCAATCCCATTTAGTTTGAAGACCTTGGGTCCATGAACAGCTTTTTCAGGATATTCTGCTGAGTTCTGGGCTACTAACTCTTTCTGCTTTCCTGGAAAAAGTCTTCAGGGGCAGGTAGGCTCAGGAGATGTGACCTGGAACTCCTGAGCTGAGAGTCTGCAGTGAGGTCTTGAAAGTGGCTTGATGCAAAGACTCATTGCCATAGGGTGCTGTGTTTTCCCTTTTCTCTGTGCTTTTGCAGCACAGGACGATGCACAAAGATGGGATCTAGGCTCCCTCTGCCCTGTAACTTCTGGGTTACTCCCTGCCAGGTACCCCCTTCCACCCATATTTTTTCAAGAAAAACAGAAGGGGAGGCAACAATCCATCCCTATAGTGACAGCCCCTATGTCAGTCAGGGGGTACGTCTGTGAACCAAACTTCTGCGTGTTTTGGTAGCTGCTGACTCATCCTTTCCTCTCCTCCTCAAGCCACCACAGCCCCCTAAAACCAGATCCCACCAAATAGTATCAATCTGTCCCCATGGGACCAAAGCTGTACACAGCGCCGTCTCAGCCCCTTTGAGTTACGACTTCCCATTCCTGAGGGTGGTGGGAAAGCCGAACCTCTGGGGACGGATTCCTCATCCAGGACGGGGACACACGAGACCTTTAAGAGCCTAGGAGGTGGCTGGAGGAAATGGCCCCAAAATACATCAACCCAAAATACCATCGACCAAAATGTGACTTCCAAAAATAACTCCGTGAGGCCCATCTGTGGGGCTGGCGGGGACGAAGGGGGATGGGGAAGGCCCCACACTGACACTTCTTGCTCCTGGGAGGCGGTCCCAGTTCCATATACCTCTGTCTGGGGCCTCCACATTCTGTTGCTTGGTGACCGGCGTCACTTTGTTCATGTAAATGTATTCCTCATCAGCACCTGAGGATGGAGAAGGGAAGACTAGATTGTGTGTGTGTTTAGAAAGGAAAACAATGCAGAAATCCAGAGAGACAAGCAGGCTCCCAGAGGCCTTGTCATCTGTCTGGCTCCTGTCAGAGCGCACATTTCAACAGAGCTGCAAGAGCCCATTAGAGAGAGTGTCGACATATTTCCTGTTCCCACCCCCAATATGCCTTGGTGCTCTTAGTGTTTTTTTTTTTTTTTTTTTTTTTTTTGGTTTTTGGTTTTTGGGTCACACCCGGCAGTGCTCAGGGGTTACTCCTGGCTGTTTGCTCAGAAATAGCTCCTGGCAGGCACGGGGGACCATATGGGACACCGGGATTCGAACCAACCACCTTTGGTCCTGGATTGGCTGCTTGCAAGGCAAACACCGCTGTGCTATCTCTCCGGGCCCGCTCTTAGTGTTTTGATGGAAGAAACTGGAGCTTGGAAGGGAGCATTGAGGAAGGGGGATGGGTGAGAGAGATGGTTGGGATTTTCAGGAATGAAAGTCTTTGTTTGTTTGTTTGTTTTGGGTCACACCCAGTAATGCTCAGGGTTGACTCCTGGTTTAGGCTCAGGAATTACTCCTTTCAGTGCTTGGAGGGTCCCTATAGGTGCCAAGGATCGAATCCAGGTCAACTGTGTGCAAGGCAAGGAAGAGTTCTGCTGCAGTATTATGACTCCTGCCCCAGGAATGAAAGTCTTAAATGGAAAAACTCAAGAGCCACCTCCTTCCCCACAAAGGGGAACAAGAGCTGCCTTCTGCCCCACAAAGGGAACTTTCTCCGGCTCCAAGCAGCTTCTTTTTACCTTGGCTGTCACTCTCTTCCTAGCCTGAATTAGCTGGAGTTGTTCAGTAAAGCAAAGCTAAAAAACAGGCCCTCTAGGTAGGGTCCCTGTGTGTCCCCCTCAGTGTGGCCCGCAGCTGCACGGCCCTTCTGCTACTGGAAAGCCATTTCTGCAGAAGCCACTTCGCCACTTCACCTCTGCAGGGCTGGCTCCACCAGAGGCTCCCAAGAGGCTTGATTTCTCCGAGTTTATCCTCCTAAAAACCTTCATTCATTTCTTCGAAATTCCTGAATCTGGCCAGAGAGATAGCACAGCGGTAGGGCATTTGCCTTGCACACAGCTGACCCAGGACAGACAGTGGTTCATTTCTCGGCATCCCATATGGTCCCCCGTGCCTGCCAGGAGTGATTTCTGAGTGCAGAGCCAGTAGTAACCTCTGAGCGCCATTGGGTGTGACAGCCCCTCCCCCCAAAAAAGAAAAGAAATTCCTAAATCTGCATTTCCTCGAAACTTTTGGCTGATAAATTCCAGTGTTCAAAGAGCATATTACTGAGCCAAGGAAGCTGGTTCCAATGCCCTGGGAAAGAGGTGACTTGGAATAAATTTCACCACAGACCGCTCACACTCCAGTGCAAAGGAACCCTGAGAATGAGAATCTAGGGGAGAAGAGAGCATCTCAAGGGACATGTATTCTATCACCTGCCCTGGGCTTGTTACCGGGTGCTTCAACCCTGGCTGGGACAATCTGGAACTGACCACAATGCTCAGGGCCACGGCAGAGTGACAGGGAGTCATAGTGTAAACAGAGTTAGCTACAAATTGAAGACGTTCAAATGGTGGACAGTCCAGGGCCATGCCTGCCCTGAAGGGGACCTGGGGAATTATGTGCTGTCACAGATGGCATAAAAAGGGGGACTTTGGGCTATACATCGCCATGGACAGTGTGACACTGGACAAGACACTATCCTGGCTGCCTCAGCTCTCATCTGCACAGTAAAGAAGACATGGGTGACAAAACAGTGCTTTACCAAAGAGATGCCAAACTGTGAAGTCTAAAGAATATAAAACCCTGGGGGCCAGAGAGATAGCATGGAGGCAAGGTGTTTGCCTTGCATGCAGAAGGACGGTGGTTTGAATCCCAGCATCCCATATGGTCCCCCGAGCCTGCTGGGGGCGATTTCTGAGCGTAGAGCCAGGAGTAACCCCTGAGTGCTGCCAGGTGTGACCCCTCCTAAACAAAACAAAACCCCCCAAAAAGAATATAAAAGTCAGATATTTAGGGTATTTGAAATAGGCAGATAAACACTCAACAGCAATGGAAGTAAATGAGTCTAAGACACAGAGCATCCCCTGAAGGGAAACAGTGACATGAGACACAACAAAGCATGGCACATGGCTCTGATAACAGAAGGGCTGGCAGAGACTGGCCAGCATGATCACCCCAGAGGCAAGGTGATCTAAGCGTTCCCAGTATTTCTATTCAAACTAGGAGTTATTTTATCCCTTATTTGTTCCAGGCCCTACATTTCTGTTTTTTCAATCCTTTCTGGGATTTTTTTTTTAAAGAAGTGGGGAATAAGCAGTGCTCAGGAGGCCTGAGAGTCCCACCAGCTCCTACTAACAATTCTTGGCAAAATGGGCTGGTGATTCAATGCAAAGGTCTGAAGACGGGTACTGCTTGGGTCCTGTGGTGTGGGGGATGCTTGGGTTATTCCCTTGATGCTAGAGGTCTCCAGGGCTACACCTGGTGATGCTCAGGAGACCAGGTGGTGCCAGGAAATGAACCTGGGTGCACACATGCTAGGACTATGCCCTAAGCGCTGTACTATCTCCTCTAGGCCCTTTGTGGCTACTGTTTCTCCTTTGCAGGCTCCTCTTCATTCCATTTCATGGGGGGTGGCAGGAAGGCTCCCAGAGACCCAATCTGAATGGGATCTTGACCACTGTTGCACTGCTTTGGGGCTTTGTCACTTATATGTGCTCAATGAAGCAGAGAACCTACCTCTGGACCCTATGTCCAGTATGACTCTCTGTGGTGAAGCCAGTGCAGTGATCACCTGGGACTTCCTGTGGCTGCCAACCAGAGTCCACACCCCCGGTCTGTCTTGAGCAGCCCTGCCAGCCCCACTTCTATAAGTAGGGAGAGACACATGCTATTGCTTCTAGAGTGTGATGTTGGTTAGACGCCTTCTGGTTTTTCAGAGAAGCAAGTCCAGGATGGCCTGGGAAGTCTCAGTATCTAAGAGTGAACACCAAGATCTGAACTTCCTGATCCGTGTGACGTTATAGGGCTGAGTGAGCAGCAACCCTGAGGCCCCTTATGGAAAGGGACACAGAGAGGTCACTAAGATTTCTTGGGATTTCTTGTGCCTAGTCTGAGCATTTCCACTGCCTAATGCCTAATTGGCAGTGATAGTCCAGCACCGGGCAGGACATTTGCCTTGCATACAGCTGACCAGAGTTCAATCTCTTGTGGTTCCCTGAGTCCTGCCAAGAGTGAAAAGCCAGAAGTCAGCCTTAAGCACTGCCAGGTGTACCCCCATACCCCTGAAATTTATCCTGGAGATGAACTCCAACAGGTAAACACATTTTGAAAGCCTTCATTAAAACATGAATTTTAATACACAAGTTGCTTTGTTTTTTAAATTAAAGAGCAAAAAAGATAAATAAATGCCCACTTACAGGGACTAACTGGATATCAGTGCCCATCCATCAATGGACAGCACCTCATGAACATGGTGAATCTGGCTGCTGTTTACAGAGAGAGCCAAGACTTACCACCAAGGAACCAAGTTTCATCACAGCAAAAGGAAAAAAAAAAGTAAAAGAGGAGAGAGACTAAGACACTTGCCTTGCAGGTTTGGTCCTTGGCAATACAAGACCCCCCAACACTGCCAGAATAAGGTCCTGAGCTCATCCAACACCTCCTGCCCTCCATCCCACACCATACACAAACAAGTATGTAGACTGTCAACACAGGGAAATGTGCACATTCGGCAATTTCAGGGGTTAAGTAACATAAAGCAGAAAACAGAGGCAAACCACATCCATACAAAAATACCCAGTAATGCAGAAAATGATCTAAATTGGAATAGCAAGGAGGTGCATAAACACTGTTTAATGTTTATTTTAGTGTGTTTTTTTCCTATTGTTGACTAAGCCAAGACACCCCTACAAAAATATGAAAGGCAAACTAGTTTTAGGGCTTTAACTGGGACATTGGGAGCAGCTGTTTCTTGTCCAAAGCAGGCAATTTATAAATTACACAGACAAGCAGATTGCCCACCTACTGAAAGACCATGGAGCCAGACAGATGTGCTGTACCTTCTGGAAGATTCTAGAGCTCAGCATGGAAGGTCATGCATTTTCTGTAGGATTTCCCTACTACTATTACAAAAAAAAAATGATTTCCCTGTCACAGAACAGGAGACTGGGAGAAAAAGTTGAAGCCTCACACTGGCTCCATATGGCGCTGATCATTCCAGAAGGTAGGGAGCTGAAAGGGAAATAACAGCTCCTCCATGGCACTTCTCAGTCTGAATCTTGGCTCTGACCCTTCTGACCAGGGTCTCAGAGAGATGACTCAACAAGTTGTACATTCCAGTAGGACAAAGCGGGGACCTCAGCCTTTCCCCAAGATGAGCAATGGACATAGATGATGTCAAACCCACCATGCAGAGAAGGGCCAAGTACCTGACAGACAGGACCACCACCATGGGCTCCCTGATCAGCCCAAAGCAGAATGTTCCCATATGGTGTTGGTGAATTTCTCCTGAGTAATTCCTGACCTTTCCCCTAGCCTAACAATAGCCTCCCCAATGGGAAGCTCATCCTTCCAGGCAGCGGGCTGTGGGGCTCAGCCTTTGACATGGCAGCAAAGAGGGGCTGGAGGGACGTCTTGAGCAGTTCATAAGTTCTTGGTTGTTCATAGGGGCTTCGACTTCAGAAGGCAAGAGGGGGCCATAGGCCTCTGGGGGAGGCCAGATACCTTCAAGTAAGTGAAGGTGCCCCACGAGTGGGGAGCCCCCTGAGCCATCCTCCAGCAGTCCTGCCTACCACAGAGACCACAGTGGGGGGGGGGGAGGTTTCTTTATCAGAAAGAAAGGTACAAAGACCAACCCACCATAAGCCGCACAGCACGTGAACCCCCAAAAGGGGCTCTGATAAAGGACCAGAAGAATCAAGGTAAGACCCCATCACAGAGGGATTCTTCAGTTTCCCAATGAGGGTGTGTGCTTTAACATCCCACAATCTATCCTCACTGGTCTGGGGGTGAGCCATCACGAACATCCCCCAGGGATGACTCACCCCAAAGCCACCTGCCTCATAATGCGGATTTCCCACAGGGCTGTCTTTGATGTGCCTTGACCAGAGCCCAGACCAGGGACTAGCCACGCTCACTACAAAGCCAGGAGGGGCCTGGGAACCACAAGGCAAGGAAGGCTGGAAGGCTGCAGTGGAGGGGCTCCCGGAAACCAGCCCTGATGAAAGGCAGGGCAGCTCGAGGGTCGGGTCATTCCACCAGAAGCATGTTTCAGCTTAAGGACCTCCACGCCCACTGTCCCAAGAACAGAGGCAAAGCAAGGACGAGGCCTTTGAAAGGCAGTCGGGGCATGTCCTGGCTTGGAGGGCGGCGCCAGGTGCCCTGCCTTCCCCGTTGCTGGCAAACATCTGCTCCACTGGGCAGAGGCCTTCAGAAGGTTCCTGCCCCCAA
The DNA here is from genome assembly GCF_024139225.1 of Suncus etruscus. Lineage (NCBI taxonomy): Eukaryota > Metazoa > Chordata > Mammalia > Eulipotyphla > Soricidae > Suncus > Suncus etruscus. The sequence goes on from NC_064864.1 coordinate 60,712,298, forward strand.
ACACCACTTCGAAGTCTCAAACATCCGGTGTAAAAATAAACTCAATGATGCTGCTGGCACTTCAAGAGAAATTTTTCTGGTTGAAAAAAAAAAGTCAGCACGTGCCAGAAATGAAACCATCTGCCCCAAAGAAGGCTTGTTCAGGGCAACCTGGTTATGTGACCCACCAATCTCGCATCTGTGAATAGTTCGCAGCTCCTGGATGGAGACTGGGGGTTTCCTCAGTGCCTCAGTAACACACCAAGGTCTGGCTCCATAGGAACCAACCACACACAGCCCACCATGTGTGCACACAAGCATACACACAGTATGGTGCCACTCACTGGAAGTTAATGAGGGTGCAGGAAATCCAGAGTATGGCTGCCTCAAGGGTGGGACAGGGAGGGCCAAGAAAGAACTTTCTGGAATGACAGCAATGCTGTCTTGTTTGGGAAAAGTGTCCAGGTGCATACAATTAAGGGTCAGCCCTCATTAAATTCACTGAATACTCAAGGCCTGGATACTGGATGATTTTTTTAAAAAATTGACTTTAATTAAGACAGAAAATCAGCAAAGTCAGGTTTGTGTGATGTACAGAATTGGGCCACGACATTTTCCAGATCTGGCTCGAGGCCACAGGGCAAGTCACTCAAACTCTCTGGCCCCATGTATTCTCATGTGCTTCACCCCTGTGACTCTGCAGAGGGCCTATAAGCTGAAACCAGTGAGGGACCTTCAAGCAAGAAATGCCTTGCTCTCATAAAAGCTGACTGTAAGACCAGGGGTGGCTCAGAGCAAGAATGACAGACAGCCTCAGTGTGTGTGAGGTCCAGGTTCCGTCCTCTGAGAGAACACTATCAGGGGAAAATCCTGAGCACAAATATTCGAGCCACACCACTAGGTGTGGCTCAAAAATATAGCTAGAGTTTATTAAGGCCTGGGAGGTGCCTCAAAGGGATCATGCATAAGTGGAAGTCTGGGGTTCAGCCGCAACACAGCAAAGCCCCCGATGAAGGGTCTGGAGTGTCCCCTGAGCAAAACAGAGTGTTTATTAGCCCTTGCCCACCTCTGATAAGTAGGAAGAGATTTAAAGATACTTGGATGAAACCCTCATTGATGGGCTGCCTTGTTGTTGTTGAGTGCTGACACAGTTCTCGTGTCTCTATTCAAGTATGTCACTCTCGCCTACTATAGATCAGCTCAGTATATGCTGAACTGGGTTTCCTTAAAATTCTTAGGCTATGTCCTAACTCCTGAAACATTTCTATAACTATTTGAAGAGTGTTCAAGAAGAAAATTGGCATTAAGTGAAGATGTTTGGACCCACAGACACTGCCCAGAGGGCAGCCAAGACAGGGAAGATGGAAGACAATCAGCCCTAGAATATGTGGCTTTGCCCTGGTAGTCCCTGAATACAGGTCTGTCTGTCTCTTTCCCTGGGGACCTGCCTATACTCACTGCTGTATTTTATCTTCTTTGTTTGTTTGGGTTGGGTTTTTTTTTTTTTTTGGTCACACCCAGGGGTGCTCAGGGATTCCTCCTGGCTCTGTGCTCAGAAATATCATTCCTGGCAGTGCTCAGGGAAGTGGATGGGATGCCAAGGATCGAACCTGGGTTGGCTTCCTGCCAAGGCAAGCACCCTCCCCACTGTGCTGGGGCTCTGGTCTTGACACTCACTACTGGTTTTGATGTAGAGCCGGAGGAGTTCGGCCAGGTTGCTCTTCTTCACCAGGGCAGTGCTGCTCAGCTTCTCCTGCTCGAGAATCTTCAGGAAGTCCTCCAGCTCTGTCAGCAGCTGCTCCAGGGCTGAGGGAGAAGCAGAGAATGGTGTGAGGACACTGCTTCTTCTCCCCCAAAGGCCCAGCACAGATGCATGGCCAAACCCCAACATGAACTCACTTGTCTAGGTGGAGGCTTAGCAGCATCAGGAGAGCCCTGCCCAGACAGGGGATCCCAGTGATAGGCTTTGATGAGGAACTCAGACAGTACCCTAGAGCACCATGTGCTGGAGGAACACTGACCACACTCATCAGCCACTGGAGTCTGGATACAGGCTTTCTTCCTCCCTAAAGGTCCATTTTTGTGACTTGGGGCCCAGAAGCAAAGGCACAGATCTGAGCCTCGGCTCCCAAAGTGTGTGACTCCTTCCCAGCTTGGGGACACAGTCGCTCCACAAAGGCCAGAGATCTCACTGTCACCAGAGGGCTATAGTGACCATCACAACTCACTGCTCAGCTAGGAAAAAGCCTTTCTTTGGGCACTATGTCCAGCTTCTCTGAAGCTGATCCAGGATCCCAATACCTCAGATCTAATGGACCAATTCAGGGCTCCTTACTCTAGTCCTGGGAGAGGTGAAGGAGCCCTCTGAGTCCCCCTTAGGCTGTTCATGCACCTCATTCTCTAGCCCATGAAAGCTGAGTGAATCATGGTCAAATGCCTCCATGTCAGATGCTGGCTCTGGCCCTAGCGACAGGCTGACCAGTGGTGGAGAGGGGCCCAGGAGATGGAGGAGAGAAGCACCTCAAAATTCTTCCACAGAAAAGTCCAGGAGAGACAGACCTTGGGCCACTCACATCCCAGACTGAGTGGGCCTGGCAAGAGTACCAATGAGGTCACACAGAGGACCCCCCCCCCCAGTATCTAAATCTAAATATCAAGTTCTTGCTGGACCTTCATCCTAATGTTTCTGGAAAATGTCTTTAACTTTGGGGTTTCCCAAATAGTGCTCGTGAAGGCCATGTCAGCCTCAGGGGCCTTCAGGAGTGAACCTGGCAATAGGGGGTATAGAGGGGGAGAGGGGTACCATGTGGTGCCGGGCACCCACCTGGGCTCTGTTCCATGCCAAGCAGGTGTCCCAGCTCTCTCGGGCACCTCCTGGATCATGTAAGGGAAAAACCAGGGCCGCAGGTTTGTCCAGCAAAGCTGGGGACCAGGATCTAGGAATCGGATGGAACTTGGGGACTCATGTAGGTGTGACACATGTTCCCCGCTAAGCCACTGCCCTTCCCTGTCCCCTACCCTCTGTAAACACAGTGTAAAATAGGATCAGCCCTGGAGAAACCGTTTATAGACTGGGCAGAATGAAGATCAGACTTTGCATGCAGGAGCCCGGAGTTGGATTCCAAGCCCTGGGAGTAAATCATTGAGTCAAGAGCAACTCCAGAGCACTGCTGGAGGTAACCCCAAATAAATAAACAATAAAGAAAAAAGCCCAGGAGGTATTTGTAAACCCACTACGCATCCAAGGAGTTGAGAGAGGTGTCTAAGAGGGCCCGGAAGGCTTCTGGGAAGAGGCGGCCACAGACCATGCCTTGGGTTGTTTTTGTTTAGTTTTGAACCATCATCAGCTTCCTGTTGGCTGCAAAAGCTCAACTGGATGTAAATCTGAGTAGTGGAAGGAGTTGGAGGAGAGGAAAACAAGGCAGCCGAAGGCCACGCCGAGTCCCTAACACCACAGTAAACAAGGGTAGGCCTTGTGGGGCAGTGAGGCCTGCAATGCCTCCCGACCCCTCCAGCTGGGCCGGCTGCTGCTTCTGAACTCACAAAGCCAAAGCCCAGCAAAAAGTACCAAAGAAAGCGCCTCTCTCCTTCCATGTCCTCAGCTCTTCCCCAAAGCCAGCCGATTCCTGGAAAACAGCCTAGGCTTGTTTTCATGCCGCAACCCTGGGGCTCAGCCTAAGGGCATATGTCTGGATCTGGGGAGACCCAGGTGACCCTCCTGTGCTCCCAACCCTCCCAGGGGCCTCAAGCCTGGAGGGAAGGGGTGAGAAGAGAATGAATTTAGGAATGTGCACTGGGCCCAGGAATGCATTGAGGAAACAGACAGACTCTGGGGTTATCAGAGAGTGGGGGCTTTATCAGCTGGTCACTGAAGAATGCATAGGAGTTCACTGGAAGCCGGTGGAGGAGGGCCAGAAAGAAAAGGCAACACAGAGGTCACAGGCCTGAGTGCAGGGGGAGGACCTGCTACACCCCCACAGCGCAGCTGGCAGTGGAAGGAGGTCAGGAGCTTTGCCTGCCTTGCTGAGGAAGGAGGAACCGCTGTGGCTCTAGGCCCTGGCAAGGATGGCGTGAGGCTGGACTAAGGCTGGATGGCCAGGCTAAGACAGAGCCGCTTTGCAGCAGGAGGGGAGAGGGGACGGGTGAGGGGCAGCTACCTGGGGGAGTTGGGGTTCAGGCAGATGACTGTGTAGGTAGAGGCATGGCCTCAACAGCAACTGGGTACTGCAACCCCACCTCCAGTTCCTCAACACCCCTCCATGTGCACAGAGTCTGGACAACAGCCCTCATCCAGGCCCACAGGGAGTAGGGATACTTAGACTTGCACCCAAGGGTGCCCTGATGCAGAGAACTTGGAGTCTGCTGGCCACAAACTGGAGCAGGTCTCAGGTGCCAGGGAGGCTTATCTGAGTCTCTGCTTCCCACCAAAGCCCATAACACAGAGGGATGGGTGGCAGAGCAGGGCTTGGGGCCACTCCCTGAGGGCAGGGAGGAGGTGCCTTAGAGGGCTTCGAGTAGACCACCCCTAGATCCTGGGCCAGAGGCCAACGCAGTCATCCTAGCAGCTCCCTGCAATCAGCAGCTGATGGACCAGGTGAATGGGGGTGCTGAGAAGGCAGCAGTACCCCCACCTTTTGCTCTCAAGATACTGTTGCTCTGGGATAAAGATTGGGCCACATGAGACCCAAAATGACAAGAATGCATCTCCTATTTCTTGACCTGGCCATCTTGTGCCACAGCATCCCTACTGCCAGCCTCTGTGCTGCCATCTGCCATCTAGAGCTAGGGCCCTTCTCACCTAGAGCAGCCTCTGAAGGGCAGGGTGAGAATAGGAGGCGCTCATTCACTCCTAAGCACACCCATTCCCACCAGCTCACAGCTGCTCACACCCACTCACACCCTCTCATACCTGTCCGTATTCACTCACACCTGCTCACAACCACTTACACCAGTTCATACCTGCTCAGACCCACTCACACACATTCACACCTTTTCACAGCCACTCAGTCCTGCTAACACCTGCTCACATTCACTCACAGCTGCTCATACCCACCCAAACCTGCTCACACACTCACACCAGTTCACTCCCTCTTATCTCACACCTAACTACACCACTCGTTCCTACTTTTTTTGGGGGGGGGCACACCTGCAGCGCTCAGGGGTTACTCCTGGCTATCTGCTCAGAAATCACTCCTGGCAGGCTTGGGGGACCATATGGGATGTCAGGATTTGAACCACCGTCCTTCTGCATGCAAGGCGAACGCTCTACCTCCATGCTATCTCTCCAGCCCCTCATTCCTACTCCTGACATCTCACACCACTCATTACCTGCTCATATCCATTCACTTCCATTCACTCCTGCTCTCCTGTTCACACCTCTTCACACCTGCTCACTCCCTCTTACACCTGTTCTTCAGCAACAGGCTCCAGGCAACCACATTCAAGAGAAACGGAATCACAAACACTCTGAGGGCTATTGTCAGTCCCTGGAGCTGAATGGGTGTGTGGGCGACCCTGGGCCTGTGTGTTCCTGGGACCCTGAAAGACTCACCCCTTCCCGCCCCCCACACACTTCTCCTTTGGGTCTCTTCCTCATCCTCTGGTGGAGGGAGGGAACATAGGCGTGTTGTTCACTCTGGAAACTGTAGGCCCTTGTGCAGACTCTGCATCCTGGCTCTGTTAAAGTTCAGAGCTGTCTGCGCGGGCCTGACGGACCATCAATAAGATTCTTGTTCCTGACTTCCAAGGCCCACGCAGAGTAGCATTCTACAGTCCAATTCATCCCCCAGGGCGGCCACGGCAAAGCCGCACCCCCCACCCCCCATCTTCCTCTTCAGGCAGCCTGGCTTCTGGTCTCTGGGTTCCCCCAGAAATGCCTTCCCGACATGCCCTGGACCTGCTCCCCCACGCCCCTGCTGTCTGATGCACATTTTTATTCATTCAGCCGCATTTGGGGAGGTCTGTGACAGAGCATATCTCTGCCCAATGAGAAATTAAGCAGACTCTTCTTTTTTTTTTTTTTTTTTGGTTTATTTTTTTTTTGGCTTTTGGGTCACACCCAGCCGCGCTCAGGGTTTATTCCTGGCTCTATGCTCAGAAATCACTCCTGGCAGGCTCGGGGGACCATATGGGATGCTGGGATTCGAACCACCAACCTTCTGCATGCAAGGCAAATGCTTTTACCTCCATGCTATGTCTCCAGCCCCAAGCAGACTCTTCTTTAAGAAAGAAAGTAGACTCATCCTCCCCAACTATTCCCAAGATCTAACCCCAGAACCCGTCTGCGGGTTTGGCGGGGGACCCACCAAAGTGATGAACTGGGGGTGTTTCTACAGAACTACAGCATTACACAATGTGTAATGGAGAGGGGGGGGGCTGGAAAACACCAGAAGATATTTCTAGATCTTAATGCTGAGGGAATGTCCAGACTGCAAGAGATGCATGAGAAATCACATGCATGTTCTGGCCCTGACCCATGATTGGACAGACATGTGTACTTCCTGTGGGCTCTCTGGTGCCTGTCTGCCTGTGCCATAGGGCCTGACAATCATATCACAAATATCCAAATGCCACTTGGCAGGAAATATGTTCTCTATCCCTGTATTAAAACCAAGTTCTCCAAGATGAGACTTCCAACTTTACTCCAGCACCCAGAGGAGACACAGGGTTCAACCCTCACTTTGGACTCTACAAGGAGCAAGACCCACAATATGGTCTACAAGGGCACAGAAAGTTAGTTTTTCTTTGCTGGTGGGAGCAGACAGGTAACATAAAATATGGGCTGATAAGAGTTCACAACATGCCCTGAAGATGGCCAATCCTTGGCATCTCAATGCCAGGAGTGATCCCTGAGAACAGAGCCAGGAGTAAGACCTAAGCTTTGCATGTGTGACAACTCACCCCTCTCCCCAAAAGACACAATAGCTGCAATGGTAGCACAGTTAAATGATAGTAATTTGCCTTGTGTATGGAAGTGTCTAGTCTGATCCCAGGCACCACTGGTCCCTCAAGCACAGCCAGGGATTACTCCTGAGTTCAAAATCAGGACTAGTCCATAAGAACTCCTGAGTGTGGTCCAGAAACCAAATTAAAAATGGTAAGATGTGTGACTCCTTAACTACATTCAGATCGACATTTCTGTGATATGTTTGTTCATAACGAACATTGTTGTTATTACAATCTAACTGATGAACTTTTCTTTGTTTGGGAATTACTCCTGGGTCTGCACTCAAGAATCATTCCTGGCAATTCTGGGAACATTGGTGGCAGGAAATATGCACTGGTGAAGGATGCTGGAAATTGCATGACTGAAACTCAATCATGAACAACTTTGTAACTATATCTTATGGTGACTCAAGTAAAATTTGTATTTAGAAAAATACAAACAAACCCAAAAACAAGGTCAGGGCTTACTACCAAGCTACATCTCTGGCCCATAAGCAGTGAAGTTTTCAGAGTCCTGAAAACTGAGACCAAGGTACATACAAGATTAAGAATCATTGGTAGAAGGGTTTGGAGAATGTGGTTCTGAGTGATCAAAGGGTTGTGCTACATGTGCAAATCCCTCGGCTTGATCTCCGGAGCCACAGGGGCCCCCTCGACAGCATGAAGTGTAGACGGCCACAAAAACAATTTTTTTAAGGACCAGAGAGATAGAACAGCAGGTATGGTGCTTGCCTGGCACACAGCAGACCCACGTTCAATCCCTGGTGTCCCATATGGTCATTTGAACACCTTCAGGAATAACCCTGAGCATTTCTGGGTTTTGGTGATACCAAAATAAAAAATTAAATTAAATTAAAAAATTACCAAAATAAAAAATTAAATTAAATTAAAAAATATCAAAATAAAAAAAAATTAATCAGGGCCGGTGAGGTGGCCTAGAGGTAAGGTGTCTGCCTTGCAAGCTAGCCAAGGAAGGACTTCGGTTCAATCCCCCAGCGTCCCATATGGTCCCCCCAAGCCAGGGGCAATTTCTGAGCCCTGAGTATCAAACAGTTGTGGCCGAATAAAACAAAAAAAAATTAATCATGAATAGAAATGACAATGGTTATGCTATTAAGTTAGGGTGAATTATTGCTTTTATAATTTTTAAACATCTATTTATTGAGCTTAATAGGCCAAAACACATGTTCTGCATGCAGGAGATTAGAATTTGGCCCCAAGCACCAAATGTGGGTCCCTGAACCCCACCAGGAACAACCCACAATACTGGGCTGAAAAAAAGCTCAGAACACTGCTAGTTGTAGCCCTAAACACCAAGAACACTGTCTTATAAAATTATCACTCCTTTAAAACCCAAACTTCTAGGACCAGAGAGAAAGTTGTATAGTGATAGGGCAATCATTTTATACTCAGCAAACCTGGGCTTGATCCCTGGCACCACATATGGTGCCTATAGGCCCTGCCAGGAGTGATCCCTGAGCATCAACTGTGGCTCCCAAACAAACTTCCATGTGATTCATAAAACAAACTTCCACACGATTCAATTTTGATTTGTATGCAGACTTTCCTAGTTTCATGCTTATTCAATAAAGTCAGATACACTTGAAAATACATCCTTCAGCCCTACCCCCCCCCCCCATAGACATTTCTCTTCTGCCAGCAGAAGGGAATCTGCCCTATGTGACAAGGACCAGATTATCTGAGATTATATGAGATGACACAGCATTAGGCCCTCTGGCCTGCTCCAGCACAGGGGAGCTCTTATCACTGCCAACTAGTAGCTGAAGACTCACAGGCGACCCTGGTCTCAACTACACAGCGTTGGTTTTCCCTGTTGGGCCCCAGAGCTGGCGCCAGGAAAGTAAATAACTCTCCAGGACAAATACGCCCGGACTTTCTCTTGATCTCATCTTCGAGATGAGCCGGCCAAGGAGGGTTCTGCTTCACTGCTGCGCACCGTGGGAGTGCAGAGCTGACCGTCCCAGGCAGCTGGTCATGTTTGCATCATCTGCCCCGAGCCTCATCACTAAAAAACACTTTCTCTGCATTCCCGAGTTCACTGTGCGGGCTATTTGTTGGCTTAGCGGGGGCCTGCCCTGCAGGTCACACATAGCTTGCGGGTGAACCTCTTGGATGAAGAAGACCCCCTCACACACCTAAAGAGCAGAATTTTGAACTGAGTCGAGGACCTAGATGGAACTAGATCCCCTGAGAGCCGTTCAGAAACGTCACCACTGGCACCAACCATGAGACCCCCAGGTGCTCTGCCCCCAAGCCAACTAGAAGTACCACTCATGCATTAGGGGTGCAGTATAGTACTGCTGAGCCTTCAGTTCCTGTGGCTTCTGCCTGGCCCATGAACACAAGTCCTTGGTCCTCAGTGGCTCTGAAAGCTTAGAGCAGAGAGGAATCATCGCTTTTCTTCTGGGTTCCACTGTGATTCAGTGGTGCTTTGTTCAAACTCAGCACTTGAAAATACCTGGTAGCTGAAAGCTCAAGACAGACCATCACAGAGCACACACACAGATAGCTTTGTGAAAGCGCGTCCAGTATAGCCTACCTCCTAAAAGGGTCTGGGTCGTTTCTGCAAAGGATCAGGTACAACAAGGCCCCACTAGGCCTTGTTAACTGATTCCCCATCAATAAATCGGTCCTGATGGTCTCTGGAACCAGAGGTCCAGGGGGCTTCTCATGTCTCATGCCTGGTCAGGCGTTGACTGTGAGAACTTTCTCTAACATACAAATGGATGGGATCTAGGGCAGCTGCTCCCCTGGGCACCAGGAATCCAGGGCAGGACTGACCTAAGTCAGAGCATAGGGGTATCTTAAGAGCCCCTCTCCCCAGAGGTTCCAGCAGAGTCCAGTGGAGACAAAGAGGTCATGGGGCCTGCTGGAGGAGGGGCATGTTCCCTGGCCAGTGAGAACATTCCTTAAATGCAACCCGCTAGAAGAGTCGCTTCATTCAGGCCAGTTCTGCAGGCGGGAGGCATCCAACGGGGTGGATCTGAGTGGCAAGTTACACAACTGGCAAAAAACGTTCAGCCGAGAGCCAGAGGCTGCAGGGGGTCACTCCAGGTCACCCCCAAATCCAGGCAGTACGGGGTCTGATGGGAAAGGGAGAAGGCAAGAGGCAGCAAGGGAGAGGCAGCAGCTGGTCTCGGGGTTCTTTCTGTTTCTTCTCTACACCCTCCCTCATTCTTCCCACAGAGCAATGAGTGAAGAACACACACACACACACACACACACACACACACACACACAGCAAGACACACGGCCCTGAGGCTTTGGGTCTTGACTGCAATTTTAAGCTTGTTCCTGTTCAGCAATTATTTGCTTTAAAGGGAAAAGAGACACATACTCAAGACATAAGAACTGAAAAAGATAACAGCACAGATTCCCCTGTTATTTCTAGCATGTAGCCAAAGTAATAAAACCCTACTGGATGGATGAGCCAGGGATGGGGCTGGTGGGGGTGAGGGACCTTTAACTCATTTCTTCCTGGACCCCAAACTGATGGCTGAGGCTTCCAAAAAACTCAGAGTCAGCCTAAGAATTCCAAAAATCACCACTCCCGACTCTGATCTTAGAGTTGGGGGATATGGAAGCCTGCACCCTGGCCTAACTCAGGGCCCCAATAAGGAAGAGAGGCCTTGAGACCCCACAATCGCTTCACCCGGACTGCCTGTTTGTTGCAGGCTGAGGAATGTGGCGGTGACTGCTGACACAGTCTCCCTCCAAACTGCCCCCACAGCTGCGAGGTGGGGGGGTTTTGCAAGTTTTGCACTGAACCCCGGAGGCTTCTAGACCTAAGAGGAGGCTGAGTCTTCCATGCCTGCACTCAAGAAGAGGTTCCCAAAATGTTTGGCCCTTTTCAAAAACAAAACCCAACCCACTCAGTGCCCTTCCCCAAATCTAATCTGGAAGAGAACAGACAGCACCTCCAAACTGTACCCAACATTATCCCTTCCTTCCCTGGCACTGGAGGGGCCCACTTTGGGGAACACACCTAGAACCCTGTGAGGGGGAGGGCAGGGAGAAGCTACATCTTTAGATTAAATTTTGCCACTAAATACTGTGTATCTTGCTTCCCCTTTGGTTTTGGAATCTACTGGTTTCAGGAAATTAGGGAGCTGTAGTTCTCCTCTCTGGTCCCAGTTTCTTCCTTTGCAAGATGAGGTCCATAGCAATATTTATCTCAGGGCTGGAGGAAAGATCAAAAGATAGTGCCAGAAGCTGGAGTCACTGAGTTCAATGAAAGTCCTTCTCTAAAATGGAAGTCAATAGGCTGAAGCCCTCCACGTTCTTTAGGCATGCACACACACAAACACGCATGCATGCACACACGATCACACACATGTCTGGAACCTACTTTCTGCTGCTTTGCCACCTTTCTAGAATGATGGAGAATGACCATGTGAAAGTTCTCTAGGCTTCCTGCAGTGCTCAGTCCAGGAGCATCCAAGATGGTGGTTACCAGAGACAGGCTAACCAGAGCTGAGTCTGACTATGGTCTGAACAGAAGGGCCCCACTGAATGCTGCCCCCTTTTTTTCTTAACCTCACCCCATCCCCCACCCCCTCAGAATGCATCCAACACTAACCCTTAGGAGCACAACACAGCTATCTGCAGAATAACCCATGTTCATAGCACAGGTCTCTTCTTATCCCCCTTAAGTTTCCTGGTGAATTGGGAATGTGGGGGGAAGTCAGTACCCCCAACTGCTTTACCCAAATGCAAGTGTGTGGCTCAGGTGGTACTGTAATCCCATCTCAGCCTCCAGGGGTAGTGCACAGTCATGGGACCTTGGACCAAACCAATCAAAGGCACCACCTCTCTCAGCAAGATGGGAATGGAAGGAACCTTTCTCAATATAGTTAAGGCCATCTACCACAAGCCAGTGGCAAATATTATCCTCAATGGAGAAAAACTAAAAGCCTTCCCTCTAAATTCTGGCACAAGACAAGGCTGTCCTCTCTCACCACTCCTATTCAACATAGCACTGGAAGTACTTGCTATAGCGATTAGGCAAGAAAAAGATATCAAGGGAATCCAGATAGGAAAGGAAGAAGTCAAGCTCTCACTGTTTGCAGATGACATGATACTCTACTTAGAAAACCCTAAAGACTCTACCAAAAAGCTTCTAGAAACAATAGACTCATATAGCAAGGTGGCAGGCTACAAAATTAACACACAAAAATCAATGGCCTTTCTATACACCAATAGTAATAAGGATGAAATGGACATTAAGAAAACAACCCCATTCACAATAGTGCCACACAAACTCAAATATCTTGGAATCAACTTGACTAAAAATGTGAAGGACCTATACAAAGAAAACCATAAAACTCTGCTCCAAGAAATAAGAGAGGACACACGAAAATGGAAACACATACCCTGCTCATGGATTGGCAGGATTAACATCATCAAAATGGCAATACTCCCCAAGGCATTATACAGATTTAATGCTATCCCTCTGAAGATACCCATGACATTCTTCAAAGAAGTGGATCAGGCACTTTTGAAATTCATTTGGAACAATAAACACCCTCGAATAGCTAAAGCAATCATTGGGAAAAAGAATATGGGAGGTATTACTTTCCCCAACTTTAAACTGTACTACAAAGCAATAGTTATCAAAACAGCATGGTATTGGAATAAGGACAGGCCCTCAGATCAGTGGAATAGGCTTGAATACTCAGAAAATGTTCCCCAGACATACAATCACCAAATTTTTGATAAAGGAGCAGGAAATCCTAAATGGAGCAGGGAAAGCCTCTTCAACAAGTGGTGTTGGCACAATTGGATAGCCACTTGCAAAAAATTGAACTTAGAACCCCAGCTAACATCATGTACGAATGTAAAACCCAAATGGATTAAAGACCTCCATATCAGCCCCCAAACCATAAGATATATAGAACAGCACATAGGCAAAACACTCCAGGACATTACAGGCATCTTCAAGGAGGAAACTGCACTCTCCAAGCAAGTGAAAGCAGAGATTAACAGATGGGAATATATTAAGCTGAGAAGCTTCTGCACCTCAAAGGAAATAGTGCCCAGGATACAAGAGCCACCCACTGAGTGGGAGAAACTATTCACCCAATACCCATCAGATAAGGGGCTAATCTCCAAAATATACAAGGCACTGACAGAACTTTACAAGAAAAAAACATCTAATCCCATCAGAAAATGGGGAGAAGAAATGAACAGACACTTTGACAAAGAAGAAATACAAATGGCCAAAAGACACATGAAAAAGTGCTCCACAGCACTACTCATCAGGGAGATGCAAATCAAAACAATGATGAGATACCACCTCACACCACAGAGAATGGCACACATCACAAAGAATGAGAATAAACAGTGTTGGCGGGGATGCGGAGAGAAAGGAACTCTTATCCACTGCTGGTGGGAATGCCGTCTAGTTCAACCTTTATGGAAGGCGATATGGAGATTCCTCCAAAAACTGGAAATTGAGCTCCCATACGATCCAGCTATACCACTCCTAGGAATATACCCTAGGAACACAAAAATACAATACAAAACCCCCTTCCTTACACCTATATTCATTGCAGCACTATTTATCATAGCAAGACTCTGGAAACAACCAAGATGCCCTTCAACAGACGAATGGCTAAAGAAACTGTGGTACATATACACAATGGAATATTATGCAGCTGTCAGGAGAAATGAAGTCATGAAATTTTCCTATACATGGATGTACACGGAATCTATTATGCTGAGTGAAATAAGTCAGAGAGAGAGAGAGAGTGAAATGCAGAATGGTCTCACTCATCTATGGGTTTTAAGAAAAATGAAAGACATTCTTGCAATAATAATTTTCAGACACAAAAGAGAAAAGAGCTGAAAGTTCCAGCTCACCTCAGGAAGCTCACCACAAAGAGTGATGAGTTTAGTTAGAGAAAGAACTACATTTTGAACTGTCCTAATAATGAGAATGTATGAGGGAAATGGAGAGCCTGTTTAGAGTACAGGCGGGGGTCGGGTGGGGAGGAGGGAGACTTGGGACATTAGTGATGGGAATGTTGCACTGGTGATGGGTGGTGTTCTTTACATGACTGAAACCCAAACACAATCATGTATGTAATCAAGGTGTTTAAATAAAAAAAAGAAAAAAGAAAAAAAGGCACCACCTCCCCATCCCGCCCCAGTGATTGGCTTAGGGGATGGTCTTGTGACTAGAGTTAAGCCAATGAGCATTCAGCAGCATCAGGCCTTTTCCCAGAACTGGTAGGAAGTGAAGGTTTTCTTTCCAGTGTCTCAGAGCTGCTAGAATGTCAGTTCTGAGGGTTGTAGGCATCTGCTTGTGGGTTGTGGGGCAACTGGTTGAGGGTTGTGGGCATCTGGAACTCAGATATAGTCTACCTGAGACAGAAAAGAAAGCTTAGAGATAACCTGGTTTCAGCCTCTGAAATGAGCCACTAACCAAACTAGCTCTTCTCCACTAGTTAGTTTTGCGCAGCCAGGGCAGCCCCCGTTTTTAGCCTGAGTGAATTTGTTTCCTTTACCTGCACTTGGAGGGTGGACTAACACAGCACGTTTATTTTTGAGCCTGCAAGAGGGTCAGGCAGTCTGAGGCTCTAACTCCAGCTCATCTTGTAAGACAAGCATTATCACTCCCTTTTCCCAGAGGGGAGATCTGAGGCCCACAGAAGTAGGGGACACAGCCCAAAAGTCAGCGCCCCAGACACAAGTCTAGAATTCATGCTGCTCAGCTGAGCCTGCCGTCCATCAGTAAAGAGTGGCTCCCTAAAACTGACTATCCAGAGATTGGAATTCAAAACCACTCCTAGGTAAGATATCCCCACAGCCTGTGGGGAACAGCAGAGCCCACCTGGACAAAGGGCAGGGAAGACCATTTCCCACTATCTCGGGAACTAGCCCAGCACCAGGGAGAAAGTCTGAAGGCTCAGAGAGAATCAGAGCAGAATATAACTTGGGAAAAGGAACCAGTGCATTCTCACCTGTACTGATACCAGCACAGTGGCCTGGAAGAGAGCATGGAGGCTGCATTTCTTCCCGCTGAACCAAGCTGTTGTAAAGAGAACTCTGACCCTGACTCTCTGATGCCTCCACACCAGGGCCTAGACTCTAGGATCAAACAGCTGAGGAAATAAATGTCAGGGGTATGGTAGTTAAGGGAGGGGAGAACACAAGATCAGGCTTACTAAAACGGCCCTGAAGGGGGACTAGAGCACAGCAGGGAGGGTGTCTGCCTTGGACAAGGCTGATCCAGGTTCGATTCCCTGGCATCCCATATGGTCCCCTGAGCACCACTAAAACTAATTCCTGAGTGCAGAGCATGGTGTGTTCCTCCTCCACCCTCCAAAACAAACAAACAAACAAACAAAAAACAACAAATAAAATGGTCCTCAATAATCAGAAGAGCCGAAAAGCTAGACTAATCCTGTTACTATCATCAGAACAACTTCAAGGATAAGAAGTGAGATGCCGGGGCCAGAGAGATAGCATGGAGGTAGGGTGTTTGCCTTTCATGCAGAAGGACAGTGGTTCAAATCCTGGCATCCCATATGGTCCCCTGAGCCTGCCAGGAGTGATTTCTGAGTGCAGATCCAGGAGTAACCCGAGCGCTGCTGGGTGTGACCCAAAAAGCAAAAAAACAAAACAAAAAGAAGTGAGATACCAACAGGGGTCCTTTAATGATCCTGGTATGTGGTCCCTGTGGGCCTGAAATCCCTTTTAAACCCCCAGGAGTAAGGAATCAATAATGAATATCGATTTATTTTCTGAGCCTACTATGTGTCTTTTTTCAGGCAATGAAGACACCATGCCAGATGATTATGATCTGGCTAACACCATCACCCTCCCTCATTTCACCTCATCACATACTACCCTAGTCAGAGGAAGTAGGGATGTCATTGAGATGAATTCCAGCAGGGCCAGGATTTCCCGAAAATGTGCTTCAGGAGCATTAGGAGAGAGGTGACAGTTAAAAGTCATGCATGAGTACCCAGTCCAGTCTGAGGATGAAGCCAGTGCCTGGAGGGGCACAGAAAGCTTGGCTCCACTACCAGAGCCTCGGACTCCTTAATCTCCTGCTGACCACTCTCCTCACTTCCTAAACCAATAGCTCTTCCATTTTTCCATCACCTAGTTGTTTTTTATTTAATAATAATTTTTATTTGATCAAAGTGGATTACAAATCTTTCAAAGTAATATTTTAGGTACATATTGACATTGCATCAAGGGAATTCCCACCACCAGAGCTCTCCTCCCTCTACCCGTTCCCAGCATGCATCCCTTAACTCCCTCCCTTACCCCTCGGGCTGCTAGCATAAGTGGTCCCCTTCATTTCTAGCTTGTTGTAGATTGGGCATTGATTCTGCTGTCACTGGCTTAGGGTTTGGTGCCTAAGTCCGATCATTTTTATTACCACTCAGTGATCATACAACTGTTTGGTTTCAGTACCCTCCACTATTTCCCCCTCAATTTGAGAGGCGGAACAAGATGATTCAAGTTATGTGGTTCTGTTTGAAGAAGAGAAAAAATAAAAAATAAAATAAAATGGGGTAAAAATCAAACAAGCAAAAATGGGCAAAGTCTTTCTAGAGGTTATAAATATTAATTTGAGAGAAAAAGGGAAAAAAGGAAGAGAAACACAACAATACAAAATGAAAAATCAAAAAATAAAAATGTAGATGTAGAACTGATACAGATCCAGGAAACACCACCAGGAACTAAGCTCCATTGGGAGATTTATAACACTGCTCTGGCACCAACTTGTGCCAGTTTTGATGACAACAAGGAAAGGACAACTTGACCTAAGACCAGGTTGTCCTATCACATCACCTAACACTAAATGGAAATCAGAAGAGGTATCATCCTTTGAGCTGTGAAAAATAAGCGCACCAACAACACAAAACTGACTTTGACAACCGTGACCGAACAGAACCTACCTTGGGACCAATAAGGAAAACCCTACCCTAGGCTGTAGCCCAGGACTCCAACAACAACAAGATGTCTTATGCAGAGGCCCAACTTGGACAACATAGACTGAGCAGAACCTTTGGATCCAGAATATCCTAGGCTTCGGCTTAGGGACTGAACGAAAACAGGGAAGCAAGTGTTACAGAAGACTGAACACCACAACAACGATGGATAGGAATCTCTAGAACCGTGAAGACTCTATCCTAGACCGTCACCTATAACCTGCCCAAATACCAAGATTTCTAGCTACAGTGGCTATATTTTCTCACACACAACTGAGAAGAAAGTTTCTTGGCACCACAAAAAAGCCTTTGGGATGGGGTAATGAGTATATATGGAGCCAGGGGTTGATCCCATGATGGTATGCTTCAAGGATGGAGAAACCCTGAATCTCTTAGGCCACGGGAATTCCCTTTCTTCTCCAATGCTTACTGTGCCTATGCAAAGAAAAAAAAAAGTAAGGGGAAAGCCAAACCCTGCCACTCCAGCACCCCTACTTTTTCTTGTTGTTTCAATTTGTTAGTCTTTGACTTTATTTTCCTTCTCTTTTTTCTTCCACTTTTCTCTTTCTTTTTCACTCTGTGGTTATTATTTGGTGATTTTTTTTAATTTTTTAATTTTTAATTATGAGAACAAGGATGCAAAGAAAGAGGACAAAGTAAAGTTATAGTGGAAGGACAATCAACCATAACATAATTCTCAGAAGTCCCCTTGCTGATATCTTAACTTTGAAATTTCAGCCAAAGAACCAAAGAACATTAAGATAAATAAGACAGAATCCATGTACAATTACTTTGTCCCTCAAGTCCCCAGATTGTAACACATTATAATATTTCTTAACAGCATACAAGGCAATCTAAAGCCATAAAACTTACATAACTCCTTAAACATTACAGGCATAGTATTTTTTTACATTTCCATATACATGCATATTAGCTTAAGTTAACCTCAAATTTTAAGTGGGTTCTTTTTAAGGATTAGAGTCAAAGGAGCACAGTAAAAATGGTGTTAGAGTGGCAATTGTTGTTTGCATAGGCCCATCAAAATATGAGGGACATAGAAAGAAATAACCTTGGCCTAAATACAAAGAGACCCGACCCCTGAAGTTTCCTGGCACAAGACCAACTCTAAGCTCCAGGCAAGCTAGATCGTCCAATCCAAGACATTGTCTGTAGTGCCAACACACTTTTATTTTTCATACAATCTCTGTTGTTGGTATCATGTTTCTGTATTAAAGATCCTGGAATCTGCATATCCTACATTGATATGGATATTGATACATTGATATGGAGCGTTCTCTCGTTTCACCTCACAATCAAAGGGCAATGCAGGGAGCCTTGTCCTGTAAGCAGGTCGTTGTTGTTGTTAAGTCTTCTCAGTGTTAAGGGAAGTCTCTTTTGAGCAGGTCGATGTCTGAGCAGTGTAGGGTCTTCCATGGTAGAGGATTGCTTCCAGGTGATGTTATAGACCAGCCTGGATGTTTCGTGGATGGCTTCCCTGGTTCAGGGGTGAATGAAAAATGCCCTTTCTTCTGAGGTCTGTGCCAGGTCAATGTTCAGGGTGTAAGGTCCCTTTGCACTACAAGATTTGTGTGTTCCAATCTCTATTAGATAGGATCTTATTTGTATGTATAGTATTTTCCCATTTTAATGTGCCTATGCAAAAAAGGAGCAATGCCACGTGGTGTTATTGGCGCATATGGGGGCCATAAGAACAATTCCAACGATTCCCATGATATGGTTCAATCATAAGCATTAAACTGGGGGACCCTTTCACCAAAATTCCTTGTTAAACAGCTCAAAAAGAGAAGATAAAAAGTGGTTAGAATCGTCACTGTATAAGACAACATTTAGTAAGAATTATAGCTGTCAGAGAAAAAACACAAAATATTCTAAAGAAATAGGTGTCCATTTTATGTATCTTGAAACAGTTTGGGGTTGTTACACACAATACATGGCTTTGGTCTGTGATTAGGATTGTACACTACTGAAGTTAAAAAGAGTAATGTAGGTTAGTGACCTTTGGAGGGTTAGAGAGTTAAGGAGTAAAAAAGAGCTTTGTAGGGGTGTGTGAAAGGGCAGAATAAAAAATGATCATTCTGGATACGCAAAACATACTCTCAATACATGAAGTACGCGCGGGGGCATGAGCCCCCTCGAGGGTCTGTAGTTTTTGGATGCATAGGGAGGAATTTCTCACCCCTCCCCCCAGTGGTGATTTATTTTTATTTTTATTTGCCAGGTGCATTTTTTTCTTTTTTTCTTCATTTTTCTTTCTTTTTTCTTTTTTTTTCTTTCTTTCTTTTTTTGGTAGTTGTTACCAAATTTTTTTCTTCCTTTTTTCTTATCCTTTTTATCTCCAATGACGGTGGAATGGATGCTCAATCTACAACAAGCTGTAAAGTGGAGACCAGTTGCACTAGAATTCTGGGGGGTAACGGAGGGAGATATGGGATACATGCTGGGAACAGGGGTGGAGGGAGGACAGCAACAGCACTGGTGGTGGGAATGCCCCTCATTCATTGTCACTATGTACCATAAATGATGCAGTGAAATATTTGTAATGTACTTTGGTCACGATAAAAATTAATTAAAAAAATCTAAAAAGCACCTCAGCAATAAAGACAACCACCACACAATACCCATGGTCCTGAACTAAAAACAAAACAAAGGACACAAAATGAAAACAACAGCAGCAACAACAATAGCAAACCCCCCACCAAATTATTTTGTGCTTCTTCTTTTTTTTTTTCTTTCTGCATAGGCACAGTAAATATTGGGGAAATTAGATAGGGAATTCCCTTGGTTTAAGAGTTACAGGATTTCTCCGCCCTTGAAGTATACTGTCATGAGACTATCACCTAGTTTTAGCTATGAAAAAACAGAAAGTCTTTATCAAATAGAAGGGGAAACAATTCCATGCCCTTTGAAAGGCATATACCTCAATTTGCCAACTTCATAAAATGGCCCAGATCTTAATTCTCTGCTTCCTCTGAAAAGGTCATATGACAGCCTCTAGAGCAGGTCATTCTCTGGCTGAAATATGGAGTGCCCACCGCACCACAATAATTGTTGGGAGTGGTCATTAGATGCTGCGGGGTGTGGCTAAGGTGGTCTGATTTAAACCACAAAGGAGAGAGCAACTGGCTCTGGGGTGGATCAAGATGGGGCTCCCATTACTTTCTCATTCTGAGGGATTCCTGAATCCCTCTGCAGTGAAAGTCCCACTGCAGTGAAAGCACTGTGTGCTAGGCCCTAACATTTAGTGGCTCCATCCAGCAAGTCAAACCTTTTTATCAACCTAGTGATCGAGGAGTTTCAGGAAAAATATGTTCAGAAAAGCTTCAGAAACTATTGCAAGCACTGTGCCTAGGCAAGTGAATCTTTCATGTACCTTTTGTCTCAGAGGCATGTATATATATTTGTGTGTATGTTTGCATGCACACCGAGCTATAATGCAAAATACACTTCTTACCATAGTCATACTAATGTTGGAAAAATACTCATGACCCTTACCTGAAGCTTGAGAAGCCAAAGTGTCTCAAGTCAGTCAAGTTAACATTTTATTTTTATTTATTTTGGTTTTGAGGCCACACACTGTGACACTCAGAGGTTACTCCTGGCTATGCACTCAGAAATCACTTCTGGCTTTGGGGACCATATGGGATGCTAGGTCAACCTCCTGCAAGGCAAATGCGCCACCGCAGAGGTAGATAACATTTTAGAAAAGAAACATGTTGCATGACCACCCAGCAAGGCCATGGGAAACACTCAGGATGCAATGCTCAAGCTACATGAGCTGGATGGAGGATTAATGGCATCTCTTCATTTCAGCTCCTGTTTCACCTCCAAAATAATTCATGCCAATCTTCCCCCTAAAACTTCTGATTTTTTTTTTTTTTTGGTTTTTGGGCCACACCTGGCAGCGCTCAGAGGTTACTCCTGGCTATCTACTCAGAAATAGCTCCTGGCAGGCATGGGGGACCATATGGGATGCCGAGATTCGAACCAACCACCTTTGGTCCTGGATTGGCTGCTTGCAAGGCAAACACCGCTGTGCTATCTCTCCGGCCCCATCTTCTGATATCCTTTATCTAGGGAGTTAGGAATCAGGATGATGAAATTGTGGACTGATGTACAGATTCTGTTTTCCTCCCTCCACCACTCTCTCTCTCTCTCTCTCTGTGTCTCTCTCTCTGTCTGTCTCTCTCTCTCCACATACGCACACATGTGTCTTACTCTGTTGGACAATACTGCATAATATTTATTGTTGATTCAGACCATTCTCCACTCTACCTTCTCTTCCCTTCATCATTGCAACAATTGAAAAGAGGAGATATTTTCCCAACTCTGAGCCCCTCAGAGCATCTTTAAGCTGGAAAAAGATGGGATTTATGATGAGAGTAAAAGAAAGTGTAGTGGGAGAAAAGGACTTGGCCAAAGTCATAACAGTACATTTGCAGAAGAAAACAAATTTCCTGTATCTGCCTGGGCTTACTCAACTAAGGTCAGGCAGATTTGCTCTGAAGCAACCGGTCTTTCCCATTTGGGGCCACATGGCCACATGGAGAGTCCAAGGAGGCCACAGGTGAAAAAAACAAATGTTTTGTGTTTCAAATCATACTAAGTATTCAGGGATCACTCCTGATGGTCTTGGGGACTGAACCCGGACTAGCCACAAGCAAGGCAAGTGCCTTCTCCTCTGTTCTAGTTCTCAGGTGAAGTTGTAACAAGAGCAGGGAGTAAGGCAGGACATTGGGAATAGTGACTGCAAGGTACATGAAAGGCTGGAAATGTCGAGGCCGGGGAAAAAGGCGAGAACTAATGTTCAAGGTGAAAAGGGCCCATGTATGCAGGGAGAGTCTGGGAAGAGGTAGCCAGATGGGTTCACCCATATGAGGAGGGTGAGAAAAGGACTGTTTTCTCCTCCAAAATGCAGCTATGAGCCCGATAAACAGGATCCCATACCCCTGAACAGGCTGCAGTGGGTTTACACCCACAACAGCCAGCTACATCTTGCACAAGTATTCCAAGTGGAATCCCTGATGCCCTGTCATATCAACAATGGAAAGGTAGTACATATCTGACTTGTATTCTTTCTCCTGATTATTGTTTCAGCCAAAAGTTTACAAAGGAAATGGCCAATGTCTGATTTCCGACCACTTCAGGGAAAGAGTTTAAGTTTGCTCTTGGCTCAGTGCGAAGATCCTCCCTCCTCTCCTATCCTCCCTGTCCCTTCTCTCTGCCCTTTTGCCCACATTGGCAGCCAGGTCTCAGTCTTCAACTCCTCCAAATCGTCTCCAGCCACTTGTGCAGGCAGAACTAAGTACTTTGGCACAGCACTTGCAGCACCACTGGTCTGGAACCAGAAGGCTCTTGACCTGGGAAGGCAGGAGTGCTCACTGCTATGCTAGCCCCTTCACTCCTGTGCCAGGCTACAGTGCTGCCCAGTGAGAAATTTTCTGCCCATCAGTACTCATGACATCAGCTTGATCCTGGCTTGGCCAACTCCCTCTCTCCAGCACTGTGAGCTCCATTTCTCTCCCAGTGCCAGAGCGCTCAGGACAACAGGCTGCAGTCATAGTGAGTTTAAGTTCCTTAGATGCCAACAACATGTGTCTGTTTCAAACCTCAAACTTGATTTCTAGAGCACATCGGCACATGGTTTTGAAATTCACCTGCAGCATATACGACTACATTTAGTTTTGCACCCAACCAATAAGGGAAATATAAAAGCCTAAATAAGTTTGAATTCCAAGGCACTGCAGGTCTTGGGTGAAGAATCCTTCTCTTAGACAAGAACTGGGAACTGAAAGGAAGTAAGGTGATATTTGTGGTACTCCTTCAGTTATAATATTGCAAACAAGAGAGACAGAGACAGAGAGAGACAAACAAAGAGAGAGATCAGAAAAACGTCTACTGGGCCCGGAGAGATGGCACAGCGGCGTTTGCCTTGCAATCAGCTGATCCAGGACCTAAGGTGGTTGGTTCGAATCCCGATGTCCCACATGGTCCCCCGTGCCTGCCAGGAGATATTTCTGAGCAGATAGCCAGGAGTAACCCCTGAGCACCGCTAGGTGTGACCCAAAAACCAAAAAAAAAAAACAAAAAACAAAAAACGTCTACTATTGAAGCAGGCTGGGATAAGGGTGGGGAATGTGAGGGTAACTGGGGATATTAGTGGCAGGAAATGAACACTGGTGAAAGGACGGGTGTTGGAATACTATATACTGAAATTAAACTATCAACAACTAACAACTTTTAAAGTGTCTCTCATGATGATTTAACCAAAAGAAATAATTTTTCTCTTCTAGCCCACAGCGCTTAAACCCACACTCCACCCTCTCTACACCCAGCAGCTCCACCACCAAAGGCTGGTTCGAACTCCAAACTTGATGGAGGGCTTGAGTACAGAGCAGTGAGACTTAATTCAGAAAAATCTGTAAAGAAGGGTGCTTTCCCCTGCTTTCTGCTGAAAGTAATTTGGCAGAAAGCAAAAACACAGTGAGGACTTAATTCTACACCAAGGATAAATCAAGTTTTAGGATGGTCAATTTTCTGCTGAAACAAACTATGAAGAAGGAATTATAGTTAAGTAAATAAGGCTTAATCCACTTTAGCCTTATTTAAACCCACAGGAGAGCAAGATTACAGTGCCAAAGAGAGACTAAGCTCTTCATAAGAAAGGCAGGCTAATGACTGACAGTTGATCACACTGAACCCACAAAACAAACACATCTAATGTACATAATCACCCCTGAGAAGAAACAAACCTGGGTTATGTAACTTACCCGAAGTCACATAGCGAGTAAGACCAGATCTGAATTCAAATCATTCTGCCCTCGCCTCCCACCTTGAGCTGAGCTGCCCTCTCCAGTACTTTCCTCTGTCAAACCCAGGTTATAAAATTTGAAAACTTCTATAGTCATTTGAAAAGAGAGCCTATGAGAAAGCCTGTTGAAGGAAGTTCTGTTTGCCTCAAATTGTAAGTACAGAAGAAGCTGCTTATCCATTTTGATTGGGATTATCAATACAAGTTATAGGGGCCAGTCCAACCAATTCTAGGAGAACAGAGACATGGTCTTAATTAAACACTGGAAAACATCTCCCTTACAACTGGTGCCGAGACAGCTGTCAGGAAAGTTTCAGCTGTGTGACAATGGGTCTTTCAAACCCTTAACAAGTTCACCAGTCAATTCTGAATGCTAATTGTCTGTGCTGACGTCTTCTGTAAGTCTGAGTGGCCTTATTCCAAAATGGGGTGGCTTTCTTAATTTGGTTTACCATGACTTTTGGTTTTAACTAAATTGCCTTCTAATAAAGTTAGGTCATAAAAATGGACCACTCAAATGTGTTTTGGGGAATCCCACATGCAAACATCACTTGCATATTTGGGGAGTGAAAACTGATGGGAAGGAGGTTAACAAGCACACGTGGGACCCTACAATTATAAGTATTCATCCAAGTCCCTGGGCAATAACAGACTGTTTTTACATATTGCTCAGCAGATAAATCAACTCACTGAAGGAGGTTCATGGAGAAGGTGAGTGTTGTTTTAGTGGAATAGCAAGAAGAGTTTGGAGAATTGTAGTCAAAGTCTTTCTCTATTAAAAGTAGATTTCCAATCAATTTGGATTTCTAGGGTAGACCTGGTAAGAGAAATCCAGACAATAGCCCTTGCCATGTAACAACATACTTCATTCTTCTTTTTATTTCTTAGTAAGAAAGAGTAATGGAGACTTAGAAAAGGCAGTGAAGAAACCCCTGGAAGCGCAGAAGACACAGAAAACATCCCCTCTCATTAGGCGCTGCTTAGGATTTTTGCTTTCATCTCTCTATTTTAAACTTTTTAGGCCTTTGCCATGAACACCTAAAAGGATCCTATAGGAGACCCTGCCATCCAACCAAGCCAAGAATGAGAAAATGCCAAAAGAAAGTGTGTTGGGTTATTTCATGTGTCAAGTGACCAAGTTGGGGATTTCTACAATTACATGAACCAATTCCTTTAAAATAATTATCTTGCTATGGGGGCGTAGCAGGGAAGGCTGGATAGACATCCTGTTGATTTTATTTCTTTGGAAAACACTAACACGTAGAGTTCTTCCAAACCAAGGAGAAGTCTTGTTCCAGCTGCAAAGCACTTAGGAAAAAGACAGGATATTTTTATATGGCTGTGAGTCTAAACATTTGTCACTTTGTCACAAAATCTAAACCCTCCCAGGTACCTATATATCCCAAATTTCTTCCATCAAACACACTTCTGAACACCACACATCTGAATAATCTCATGGATGCTGAGACTCTGGGATGCTGATAATGCAGGCTGTGTATTGGCTTTTCCAGGCACTATTTCTCCATTTGTTCAGTCACATTCTGATTTGCATACATTCCAGTCCTGTGAAATCCTGGGCCCAGCATCAGATGTGAACACAGGCAGAGTGTGGAGGACACATTTCCTTCTAGAAGGGGTAGAATCCCACAATATCCCTGTGGCTGCATCCACTGGTCCCACCCAGAAACATCCAGGAGATGATCAGCATGACTGCCAAACTCCTGGCCTTTGACTTTTTTTTTTTTTTTTGAGTCACACCCAGCAGTGCTCAGGGGCTACTCCTGGCTCTACACTCAGAAATCACTCCTGGCAAGCTCGAGGGACCATATGGGACGTAAGGATTCGAACTACCTTACCTTCATGCTATCTCTCCAGCCCCTGGCCCTTGACTTTTAACACAGACTCCTGCCCTGAAGGACTTCTGCTGAGCACTGAGCTCAAAGCCTAAGGTCAGGTTTCACTAGAGAAAAGGGCTCATCTGACATCAGAGACACTAGGTAGGTGCTGCAGAGCAAGAGATTGCTCTGGACTTCTCTTGGATACAAGGAAGCCACACATTCCATAGCAGGTGTGGCCCCAATCTAACCAGATCCTTCCTTGTTCCTCCCACAGTTTCGTCTCTTCATCAAATGTTTAGGGAGCCCCCAATTAGCATTAGGCGTTTGCTCAGGGAAATCTGCTAAGCCAATGGATTGAGAGTCCATCAGTCCATCAGTTGAGTATAATGTCCCTTACTGAAGTTATTTTAGCTATGGGCAGTAGGAACACAATACTCACCCTTTTAACAATGCAAAATTCTGAGTCTTCAAGCCTGAGCAAGTAGCACAAGTAGCAAAAAATCCTGTATGTTTTCTAGATTTCTTTTCTGTTTTTTTTTTGTTGTTGTTGTTGTTTTTACTACTACTGAGGTTACATCCTTTCTTATGATAAAGGGTGACCCAGAGAGAGGACAGAACACTGGGCTGGTGTTAGTGACTTCACTAACAAGCTGTATAAACTTCAAGTTTCAAAATCTCCTTTGAACCCGAGAACTCCCCACTGGCAGTAGTGGGGAGAGAAAGTCTACCAAGAGGGTGAAATGAATCTCTCTATCCAGCCTTTTCTCCCTCCTTCTCTTCCTCCCTTCCATCCTTCCTTCTTTCTTTCACATGGCTCAATAAATGTCACTTATCCCCAGGAGCGCGTGTGCATGTGTGTGTGTGTGTGTGTTTGTGTGTGTTTGTGTGTCTTGTAGTGGTTGTTTAGTTTTTGGCCCACACCTAGTGGCGCTCAGGACTTACTCTTGGATCTGCTCTCAAGGATCACTCCTAGGGCCAGAGCAATAGCACAGTGGTAGAGTGTTTGCCTTGCATACAGCTGCCTAGGACGGACCTGGGTTCAATTCCTGGCATCCCATATGGTCCCCCAAGCCAGGAACGATTTCTGAGTGCATAGCCAGGAGTAACCCCTGACCTGAGCATCACCAGGTGTGGCCCGAAAAACAAAAACAAAAACAAAACAAAACAAAAAAAGGATCACTCCTATCTGGACACAGAGACCATATGAGAAGCTTGGGGATTGAACCTGGGTAGGCTACATGCATGGCAAGAGGCCTGCCTTCTGTACTATAGCTCCAGCCCCAGATCTTCAGATTTGGAATTGGGTCTTTGAGGTGTAAATAAGACTCTTCAAGATGTAACATCTTAGGTTTAGGTGGTGGTGGGGGTCTCAATGCTGTGACTGGAGTTTGCTATTAGAGACATGGGCAGAGATGTAGACAGATTGGCCACCCTGCTGTCCCTACTCAGAACACTAGGAGCTACCAAGAACTGCAGGGATTGAGAAAGGCACCTTCCTGTACTGCCTGGTGACACTGGGTCTAGCTTTAGCTAAATTCACGATGGAGCAATCAGAAGTTTCTGTTGCAGGACACCATGCATGTGGGAATGTAACCCTAGGAAACAAATAGCACTTTAGCTCTCACCCCACTCCTTCAACACATGGAACTAGAACAGAACATTCCTAAAGAGCTTTAGATAGATAACAAAGCACCTTGGAAAAAACAGATTAGAAAAGCTTAACCTGGTTGGAAAAAAATCTGGACGAAAAACGTAACTGAATAAGAGGGGTCAGAGGAGAGAGCACTGGACTGGCGAGCAAAAGACCCAAAGTCAGATCCCAGCACTACCTATGTTTGTATAACAGACTGAGCACTGCCAGGAGTAAAACTGGTGACCCTCCAAGCTTGTCTAGGATTGACCCCAAAGAACAATAGCAACAATCACAAAAGAATTGAATTCAGTTGAGGAATTGTTCTGGAAGGTTCTTGAACTGGGAATCAGCTTCCAGGAAAGCAACCATTTAGCTGAGGGTTGCACTGGCAGAGGCCCGAGCTGTTGGGGAGGGGGCAGGGCAGTGGCGAGTGCTCCTAGACTTTGCCTTCTGATTGCTGAGTCCCAGGCTTATAGGGAGGGCAGGAGAAGGGATCCCCTGTACAGAGATAAAGATGCCACAAGAGTGAAGGTGCTTGGAAGGGGGCTGACTCCTGCACCCCAAGTTTCCTCCCAAGGCCCCTCTGGAGGCACCCCTCACAAAAGTGTGGAGGCCAGAAATCCAGGCACAGAGCCAGCGGCAACTGCAGGGTAGGATGGACATGGTTGCTCAGGGAAGGCAGACAGTGGCCTTTGCACATTGGGGTGAAATTGAGCCAGGGAAAGGGGTGTTTGTGGAGGTGGGAGAGCAGGAAAATCAGAGCATTTGGGAGCACTGAAAGGGCTGAGGCCTGAGCACAAGTTCTGAGCAGTTGCTGTGAGTATAACTCTTGGAAGCTGGGCTGGCACCTTGCCTAGCCAGTAAAGGCCATTTCTTCCTGGCCCAGGTGAAGTACTCAGGAGCACTGAGAGTCCTGGATGGAGCAGGAGAGGGACTGTGTGCAGTCACAGGGAAGATTCCTGGCTACAGTGCAGGGACCCACATGGTCCTCTGAAGTCCTCTCAGTCCTGGGTGGACCTGCAGGCTGGGCCCCAGGACATGGTTGTGGGCCCCGAACTCCTTACCACAAGCTCCTCACACATGCTCAGGAAGCCCAACTAGCCATTGCCTCCACTAGAACTTTCTCCTGTACACACTTGTCACATCCTAGTCACCGCTGGACAGAGCCAAAGCGACACGGTGCTCTGAATCCTGCCTGGCTCTGGATAATGACAAGCACAAAAGGCCCTCATCTTCTCCACTCCAAGCTAATGCAACATCAAGGGTCCCCAACAGGATACCCTATGGCCCCACTGCCTGCAGTGCACCCACTGGAAGGCATATCAGTGCTAGAGTCTAAGGGATATCCCTGGGCAGTAAATAGACTTGAAGTAACAAACAATGAACAACAACAAACACTGAATCATTGGGCCAGCCAGATGCCCCAAAACAGATGTGTGCAGTTAAAGATGTTTCACAGAAGAAAAATCCCCAAATCTAAAATCCTCAGAGGGGCTGGAAAGAAGCAGAGACGCATATGGGGCTGGTGGAAGAAACAGTATCTTTTTGCCTTAGAGAAAATCATTTCTAGAAACTTCCAAGGAACTAGTTGTTGTCAGCCTCTAGCACATACACCCCAGAGGCCTCATGGGACACTTTTTATTCCACTTCCTGTTGCCCCGTAGGCAAGAATGGACACTTTCTCTGAGGAGCACCCCACATCTGGGTCTCCGTGTCCAGTTACAAGGTCCATGGTCTGCAGAAGGAAAGATTTTTAGATTCTCAGATCCTCTTTCCAGAAAGATGCCACTGAGGCAAAGCCGACCGGATTCTCTCAGGAGGAAACACAAAGCCCTGGTGGAATCACAGCCTTGAACACATCCCCTGGATGCTGCCTCGAATGTTTCTGAACTTGCCAGCACAAAACAAGCCAAAAGGAAGAGGAAGAGATTATGTCCCCCACACAGACCAAGGTTGTTAGAACAGGGAACCAGCATGGCCTTCAAAGCAGCCCTGTAAGCTGGGGAAAGGAGGTGTTGGGGTGGACAACAGGAATAACCCTCCTGGCTTTCATCCCAGCCTCAGCATCCTCGAAGGATTCCACCTCAGGGCTATACTCAGCTCCTTCTGGAGCTTTTCATTGGAAGGCTCAACAGCCAAGCCAACTGGGGATCAAACAGTGCAACCATTGGGCCGCAGAAGAGGAGAGAGAGAATAGCATGCACCTGGGTTTGATCCCTAATACCACATATGGTGCCCCCACACCCTACCAGGAGTGATCTCTGAGCACAGATAGAGCCAGGAGTCAGCCCTGAGCACCAGAGCTGGGGAAGTACAGGAGTAATCCCTGAGCACAGAACCAGAAGTCAGCCTTGAGTTGGGTTTCCTGTCTTGTCCTAGGACTCTTCTATACAAGAGATGCTGAAACTAGGAACCCTCTGGAAACTGTTCAGCTATGTCTGGAAGAATATTCTGGAATTTGGACTCACTTCTAGTCAATCCCACGTTCTCTGAGAACATGCCATGGAGAGTAGACTTCAGGGACCATTGCCCTCCCCCAAATGCCAGGGAACATCCCAAGGGACTCTGGCCATCTGTTCCCACACTGTACTCCCATCTCTTCAGGGTGGGGCGCTCCAACCCACACAGTAGAAAGGGAAGTTCTTGTTTGGTTTGGGGACCACACTCTGCAGTGCTCAGGAACTACCCCGAACTGCACTCAGGGATCACTCCCAGCAGTTCTCAGGGCATCATTTGCTGTGCTGCTGAGAATTGAAACCGGGTCAGCTCTGCAAGGCCTATACTCGCTGTGCTGTTAGGCCCAGTGCTTACAGGAGAAAGGGGACAGGACGTGGCTAGAGGCCAGAGCTGCAGGCTGGGCTGAAAGGCTGTTTGCAAAAGAGCAACACAATGTCCCATCAGAAGCCCAGACCCTTAAGTGCTGACACCCCAAGGCCACAGGCCGTGTCAAACGCAACCTCTGGGAAGCATGAGCTCCTGGCCAGGGAGCATGGCAGTGAAGCTTTGCTGGAACCCGTGAACTTATTTCCGGTTTTTCCGTTGCTTTCCCGGGCTCCCTGGCAAGATACTGCAAGAGTGCTGAGAGGTGGCTATCACCGTGGGAGCAGGCTGGGCAGCATGCTGTGCTGTGGGAAGGCGTACATGAAACACAGACAAGCTGCCTCCCTCCTCCCCCCACCCTTCTTCCTGCCTTCTTCCCTCCTTCCCTCTCATTCCTCTTAGGCCAGCTGAAGTAGATCCACAAGCAATGTTCAAGTATCAGAGAGATTCATGGTGCTACTCAGGCTGGATGGTTCTTTTCTTAGTCTAGTGGCACAGCTTGGGCCCAGCAGTATTGGGGTTGGGTTCACAGTCCACACAAAGGCCAAAGGCAAAATTTCTTGGGGTGCTATGCCAACAAGGATTGAACAGAAAGGACAGTTTTGTGTTCATTAAAAAACCAACTCATGTATTCAATGAAATGAACAGGAAGGAAGCATCTTCCATGATTTTCTGGGCAACTCGAAATGCTGCTCTCCGCAGAACATGCTGGCGATGGGGTCCTGCCCTCTGTCTCCACTACTGAGCAGGGTGGACCCAAAGCAAGCTGGGAAAACCCCCAACTTTTAGCTCCCCACTACTAACTATTTTATATTTACTAACTATTTTACTATTTACTCCAACCATTACTGAGAGACTTCGCCGGTTAGCTGTCGTATCACTGGAAATTCACCTTACTACTCTGGACACTGAGATGCATCCGTGAATGTTCATTATTATAAGGACCACACCCTAGGGCAGGATGTTAAGATGTTAAGAAGATGCCTTTGTCTGGTTAACAAAAGACCCACCCCGAACTGCAAGTCCAACTACTGAGGCAGCATTTACAAGGTTCCAAATACTTCTTTGGATGCCAGACTGTTTCATGCTGGCATGAGTGGTGCTGGGGTGTGGGTATGGGAGCAGCTGGGAATCCACCCTGACAGGAGGAACTGTAAAAATTGAGGTAAACTGCTGTGCAGCCTCCAAGCCTGGAACAGAATACATTGTGGTACTCAGGCCTCGGTGAGGATTTTCAGATAGTAGTTCTGTCTGGCCAGTAGCATGTTCTTGTACTTGCCTTCCACAAGCACCTAATCTCTGAGGCATCTTCATGCCTGCAGGACCAAGGGAGACTATTCTTGGACTGGCTGCCTCATACATGTCTGGGGTGCAGATAAATTTGATACTTGCTTTCTCTTGAATATATCAAGCAGAATTTTATCAGTTTATCAGTGAGTGTGCCCCCTCACCCCTGCTCTACCACCCCTAGAATTCCCTCTCCCTTCCTCTGTGAGTTGAAGTCCTGGCCCCTTTTAAGGAGGCCTTCTAGCCACCAGGTCTTCAAGGGTTGCCCCACAATATGGAACCATAATCTTTGTCATTTCTGGGACTGCTGCCTATTGAGGGTGCGGGGTATACCCATGAGTCACTCATGGGGACCTGCTGGTAGCTACCGACCTTCCACAGGATCCCATGGGGAAGACACTCTGGAAGTGTCCGGCTTGGGCTCAGGGGTCCAGAGAGAGACAAGCTGGGTTCCCTACTGCTTTCTCCCTTCCTATGGCTGGGTAGAGTCCCTGTTCTTGGCCCCCGCAAGGAGAGAGAGCCCAGTGGGTTTGGGCTGTGGCAGGAACAGGGGAGGTAAGAGCAGGCTTTGGCCACCACCTTGGAAGAAGCAGCAGCTTAGCTCAGCACAGCTGGGAATGTGCAGATCCAAGGGGATGCGAGGTTTCTGGGTGGGTCACTGGAAACGCTGATGCTGAAGAAAGTGGGCCAGCAGGGCAAGACCCCTCATCAGTGGGAGAGGTTGGGAAGGGGGAAGATTACGAAGCATAGAATTTGAGCCAAAGAAAATTCTCATTAACTTCCTTTCACATCTTCCACCCCCCATTGTTTGCTGTTGTTTTGTTTTGTTTTTGAAACAGTACAGAGCAAAGAAGATCATTTTCTGGAGGGGCACGCCCACCTCTTTCTAGTTCCTAAACCTAGAGTCTTAAGTGGGATTCCATCTTGGCTAATATGAGCGAGAGGAGCCGTGTGCTGTCCAAGAAAGATTAGATGGGAGCACTCTCCCATGAGAATACCAACTCTCCCAGCCGGCCGCATCATGCAGGGGTAGACACCATCAAGAGTTCTTGCCTTTGACTTGGATGACACGGCAGAATTCTTGACTAATTTGTTCCAAACTGCAGTTTCTCCTCAGGCTTACAGAGAGATGCTACACACATTGCTTTGCCAGCAAATCTCAGGAGGACAAAGAAGTTAACCCCGTGTGGCTCACTGAGCTTATCCCTTTGGCCCTGGGCTGGCCAGCCTAGGACTCCTGTAGCCAGTGGGCACCTCTGTTCCAATGTGGTGGGGGTCCCCGATGTCCTGTCAACAACACACCCAGTCTTGGGTGCCTCACAACAGTTTGTCCCAGAATTTATAGCTTAACAAAGAAAAGCTGCAAGGGGCTGGTAGAGGGGTAGGTCATGAGGACAGTGCCATCTCCCTTGCCACCCTGTACCTCAGTGACAGGGTTGGCCATAGGCAACAGTTCTGGAAGCTTTCATGAAGCTAAATGCCTTCTGAGTCACATTTCTTCTTCATTGTATTTGCTTCTATTTATATTACTTTACATTTACTGGTCAAATGGGATGTAAATTTTTTAATGACCAAAAATTTTGTTGTTTGTTTTTAGAATGCCAGGGATAGAATAAGGGTCTAACACATGCAAGACAAATGGTCTGCTGCTGAGCTACAAGCCCAGTCCCAAATAGCTAGGTTTTATATATATTTTTTTTTTTGTGGTTTTTGGGTCACACCCAGCAGTGCTCAGGGGTTATTCCTGGCTCCAGGCTCAGAAATTGCTCCTGGCAGGCATGGGGGACCATATGGGACGCCGGGATTCGAACCGATGACCTTCTGCATGAAAGGCAAACGCCTTACCTCCATGCTATCTCTCCGGCCCCAGGTTTTATATATTTAATTACAATTCCACACAGATGTGATGCACCTGCACATTATCACTGATTTTTTTCTGAAATCAGACATTCAAGTGTTTATATGTTTAGCTATATAATGTGTAAACAGTATAAACACAAGCAATGACAAGTTTCCCTGCATTTCAGAAGTCCTAGCATTAGCCCCTATCCCTGGACAAAACTAACAATGGTCTGTAATTCTTCTAGAAAGTTCCTATATATAGTATTCTAACATATAGGATAAAGATAGCATAGGTAGGATACAGAAATAGAAAGAATAGGATAGGAACGGATAAAGGGTTAGGATAAAATAGAATAGACAGGATAGGGGCCGGGCGGTGGCGCTAAAGGTAAGGTGCCTGCCTTGCCTGCGCTAACCTTGGACGGACCACGGTCCGATCCCCTGGTGTCCCATATGGTCCCCCAAGCCAGGAGCAACTTCTGAGCACATAGCCAGGAGTAACCCCTGAGCGTTACTGGGTGTGGCCCAAAAACCAAAAAAAAAAAAAAAAAAAAAAAAAAAAAGAATAGACAGGATAGAATAGGGTATGATTGGATAGGACAGATAGGATAGGGTAGGATAATATAGTATAGGAGAGGAGTGGAGAGTAGAGGATAGGACAGGATAGATAGGATAGGGTAGGATAAAACTGGATAGGATAGGAATAGGGTAAGATAAGGTAGATAGGAAACAAAAATATAAAGGAAGTCCTTTCCTAAAAGTTGGCCACTCTACACAGTGCTACTCCCCTTGGCCTTTCCACTCCCTCATGTCCTCTGGGAGCCTCTTTGGGCTGCAAACTTCTTGAGCTGGTGTTCTATGTATACTCTACAACACTCCATGCATACTCCATGGTATTTATGAGTACCCAGTGGAACTCCATGTGCACCCCACCATACTCCATGAGAACCCTGTGGTACTCCACATTCACCCAGTGATACTCCACTTGTGCCCTGTGGTACGCCACATGCACCCCTGGTATTGAACACCTACCCTTGGTACTCCATGAATACCCCATGGAACTCCACATACACCCTGTAGTAATGTGGTACTTCCCATACACCCTATGATACTCCACATGCATCCCCTGGTACTCCACGCACATTCCTTGGTACTCCACACACACTCGTGGTACTCCCCAAACACCCCGTGATACTCCAAGCTCATCCTTTGGTCCTCCACATCCACCCCATGGTACTCCTTAAACACCACTTGGTACTCCATGTGCACCCTGCGAGCTTTCAAACAGATCTGTTGTTCAGCAAACTCCAAGCCGCCGTCACTGTGTGGAACTGGCCCAGTGGTACTCCATGCACCCCCTATGGTACTCTACATGCAACCCATGATACTCCATGAGAACCCTGTGGTATTCCACATTCACCCAATGATACTCCACGTGTGCCCTGTGGTACGCAACATACACCCTGTGGTACTCTATACCTACCCTTGGTGCTCCTTTTCCAGTGTCTAGGACAACCTCTTCAACCTTTCCTCTCCTTTGTAAAATAGTAGCCACTGTCCCCTTTCGGCCCTAAGGGCTGTCATGAGGTGGTGACATGGGGGCATTTGTGGTGGCAAGCCGAAAAGATGGGAAAAATAATAAAGGACATCATCTCTGCTCCCCTTGAAATGCTCACTGCTCCCTTGAGCCCCTCGCTGTAACTCCTGGTCAGACCGTTGGAAGGTTCTCGCACCACCACGCCTCAGAGCTCCCCCTGCTGCCAAGGCCACAATGCACAAGCCCAGGGTGCCCTAAGGCAACAGGCAAAGCTGTGCCCCCAGCCCAGGCCTGAAGAGGGTTCTCAGAGCAACAGAGGAAGGATCCACTCTCTGCTCTTCCAGAGCTGACATGGCATGAAGAATACACACATTCATCATCCAAAACCATCTCCCACGCTTTCTGCAAATGGGCTGCGCTGCTTTCTGGCCTGGAAGGTGCACTGGGACCCCCCACCCCGCCCCACTTTAGAGGCTACCCCTCCTGTCTCTTAGACACACGACTCCCACCCAACACCCACTTGGGCTACAGATGGGAACCGCCTGCACGCAATGGCCGGATTCTTCGGAAACTTGCTCTTTGGCTCAGAGAGAGGAAAGGGGTTTTTGGAAATCTCCATGAAACCAACAGCACAGCTGGTGTAACCTCTGGCATGGAATCACACCACCAGGGCCAAGGGGAGACACGCAGGAAGGGCCTTTGCTTGGAGGTCTTCACACTTGGGCAATAGAGCACAGCACCCCGGGGTGTTTGGCGCCCCTCACCAGCCCATGTAAGGCCGATCCCAATGCTGAGCTGAGCCACAGGGGCAAGTGGCGCACAACAGACTCATCCCCACTACTCAGCGTTTACATGGCAGCTGCCAGAGTCCTGAGTTCACCCCCTCGCTGGATGACTTTAGAAGGGAGGAAAAAAAAAGTCACACAGCTGTTTTGGTTTCTCCATCCTTGGAAAGAGGGACTGGGAACTGGATGGAGCCCAGGGCTGAAGAAACTCTTTCCTAGACAGATTTCAGAAGGCATTATGGGGTGATTGGGGGAGTGGAGGCATGAGGGGGTGGAAGAGGCACTGGGGGCCCCAGAGGAGGCAGATGGGAGGAGAGTGGCCCCGAGTTCTGCAGGGTCTGGAAGGGGTGGCCAGTGAGGCAGGTCCAAGTTCCAGGCTACAAGGAGAAGCGACAGGAACTGACCAAACTTGAGTTCAGGTGGACATATGGCCATGAACCCTAAAGGGCTCTCTCTCTCTCTCTCTCTTTCTCTCTCTCTCTCTCTCTCTCTCTCTCTCTCTCTCTCTCTCTCTTTCTTCCCCCCTTCACAGAAAGATGCTCCAGCTGCTTTTGTAGTGCTGAGCAAGACGTGAAACTGAGAGGAAAGAGCAAGTCCACACAGTCTCTATTGTGCAAATGAATAATCATGCACAACCCTGAATGATAATGAATGACATAATGAAAATAATGAGATCATAATGGACAGCCCTGATTGATAACTGAGTACAATGTTGTTTTCTAATGCCTGTTGGTCTCCTAATGAAAAAGTCTTTCTTGAGAGGGGAATAACCTGTGTTTAGTTGCGTTTCAAGATGAGCTTCCCTATTATTAAATCTACCAGAAACATACCATTAGTCTTTGCTTGAAGGCTAGTGCCAAAAGAAAGGGCACTTCGCTTTTCTGATTTTATAGTATAGTATCTAAAAATTGAACAGGTAACAGTGGGAGAAAAGTTAACTGGAGCTGTACTGATCCTAGCCTTGAAAAGTTGCTCCATTTAAAGGAACCCTACAGGCTAAACTGTTTAAGAGACTATGAAACCTTGCAGGAGGTATCTGGGTTAGTCTTTGCTAAGTCTTTGCTCAGTCTGCTGAAAATACTCCAACATTTATGGAGTATCAAATGGGACATGGACCTGGTTCAGATCTGGGGAAGGTGAAAGGTGAGTGGAGGAACAAGCAATAATCAGCTCTTCTGCTCTTAAAGGCAAAGGGAAGAGCAAGAACAAATCCACTCCAATAGGACAACAAAACTTACTCAACCTGGCAGCATCTGACTAGCATATAAATTGTCCCCACTCTTTCCAACAAATGTCTGTTTCTTCCACTTCATTCAGAGCACATTCTGTTTCTCTTAGTTGGAACGTAAGAGCTGGACCGTAATTGCTTATCCCAGAGGACAGTGACACTCAGAAATCACAGCACTGGGGAGCAGTTACCTGGACTGAGGTGACATGACAAATTACCACCAATAAATGCTGAACTTGTTCTATCCATTAGTGTCCACCCGCAATTAAAAACACACATGATGATTTCAATGCCAAGGGATAGACAATCTGAAGACTGAAGAACAGAGAAGCCTGGGAAGAATAAAAAGACCACCCAGGAAGAATCTGTCCAAGACGTAGAACCCACTGGAAATTTCAAGGCCTCCCCTTTCACCACCCACAGAGCCAGGAGGAAAGAGATGGAGATGGTGGAGAGCCCCAGGGATTGGGCTTGGCACATCCTCACCTGCCTCCCCAAAACAGAGGCGGCTGTGTTTGCCAATATCACAGGGAGATTTTTCCATGCCAAGGTCATCACACTTATCCACAACATTTCCTGGACCCCCAGTTTACTAATTCCCACTAATGCGTTCCTCCTCACCCGAAGACTTCCCAAGACAATAAGTAGCTCTTGGATAACCAGGCCTGAGAGGCTTATCCAGCGCATGCGTGTTAAAACACAAGTTCAGTAGGCAACACTTATCTGAAAATCTTAAAAGAGCCAGTCCTCAGGCAAGGCACCAAATGCACTTTTTAAACTTGATGACTAAGGGGAAGAGCCAAGTAAGGACAATGATGTGCTCCTTGAAAAGTCATTGTTGTATACGCATGGTTTGCTCTGTGTAGGGCAGAAAGTGCATCAACTTCTGTGCACCACTGGGTAGAGAGCACTAACACAGTACCACATGCCATGGGCTGTGGTTGGTGCTGTCCACAGAACCAAGGTCATAGCAAAATAAAGGCCTGTACCCCTAAAAGTCCAAGTATCAGAAATAGTGCTTTGAATTTCTGGACAGCTTCATTTATTTGATGCTGTCATACCTAAAGGAACACCCCAAATTAACAGAATGGATAGTTAACAACAAGAGCTTACTAATTCATCTGCCTTTTTATTAATGACTTCCTTGGAGATACAACTTTTTCACAAATGAATAACTGTAACTGTAACTCATGGTGATTCAAATAAAAATTTAAATATAAATAAATAAATATACATATGCAAAAGTGATAAGATAAAGATAAAATTAGAGCCCTTATCCAGGGCAAGGTTAGTTTTCTACCAACAACTATTCAAGGCAATTCCCTTGTTTCCATTATATCTCTCTGACCAGATTATTTAGAAAATAAATAAATACCTCCAAATTAAATAAATGACAATTTCTACATGAGAGAAATTCCTGTGGTGTCTTTTTGTTTTGTCTTGTCTTGTTTTGTTGTCTTTTTAAAAATTCTGCAAATGGGGGGAGGGGCGGAGAGATAGCACAGCGGTAGGGAGTTTGCTTTACATTCAGCTGATTCAGGATAAATGGTGGTTCGAATCCCATATGGTCCACCATGCCTGCCAGGAGCGATTTCTGAGAGCAGAGCCAGAGCACTGCCAGGTGTGACCCAAAAACAAACAAACAAACAAACAAATCTGCAAATGTACTATCTTCTAGATTGTCAGAGTCCCCTGCATTTTGGACAATGCTTGAAATTAAATGAATTTCAATGGCCAACACCAAGAGCCTAGAAAAGCTATATTGGCCCCATCCCACCTTGCACTGCTCCCATCTTCCAGCTGCCCCAGATCCTAGAGCCCAAGATGTCCCCAAATAGGAAGCATGAAGGAAGTGATGCATTCTATAGGCTTGCAGGCCATCACAAAAGACCACAAATACACAACTCAGGGCTGGTGAGTCATGGTTCGAGTTGGATGGAAAAGTGCCCTGATCCTTCACCACAATGATAATGTCAATTAAAAGAGAACCTTCCAGGCATGTGTGTTTCCTTGGTATAGGGTACCTGAGTACATGTGGCTCGCATCTTGAGATGTGTATTTTCCTACTTTTCATGCTGGATTGTGTACAGGGCTCTCTCTGGCCTTTGGAGAAGCCCACATTCTCTCTTGAACATGTTACTTGTGACTCCCTCTTTCTCTCTTTTCTTCCTCTTGCTCCCCTTCCTCAGTACCTCCAAATAAAATCTGGTTTTACTTAAAAAGTTAAATCAGGGCCGAACAGATAGCATGGAGGCAGGGTGTTTGCCTTGCATGCAGAAGGACGGTGGTTTGAATCCCGGCATCCCATATGGTCCCCCTAGTCTACTAGGAGCGATTTCTGAGCATAGAGCCAGGAGGAACCCCTGAGCATTGCTGGGTGTGACCCAGAAACCATAAAAAAAATTAAACCAGAAAATCAGGTCACACTTATTCAAAGTATCCCACTTTCTCCTGATAAGAAACAAAGAATAAGGCCCCTGCCACAGAGTTAAAGCTTTGGAAAAATGTGCTGTGTGAAACAAATGTCTGAGAGGGTGGGCAGTAATAGGGGAGTAGAAGAGAGAGAGAGATTTATTCTTTATTAGAAATTCTGAAATACTGAAGCAATTTAGATTACATTTTATTGCCATTTCTAAGAAAAATTCCTTTGACATTTCTTATTCCACATGGGTTTACTCCCATGTGTTTTGTACAAGCAAACCTTTCCAGAGCAATCACATGACTGACTCTTGATTCCAGAACCCGTGGGCCTCAAGTTATTGAGGAAGTCATAGAAAGATAAAGGTAAGTATGTCTAGTCCTTGGGTAAGTCAGTTCTATTCCCTTGCCTTACAATTCCTCAGAGGATGGAAATTGGCCTTGCAAGTGGGTCTGCCTGGAAGAGATGAGTCTTTGTTTGTTGGGATTCTGCGGTGTTTTATATGTTTTATATGGCAAATATATTTACTCTTCTTTTCAAGATTGGGAGATATATCTCCACCCCTACCAGGGATGTGAGTTTAACTTCATTTCTCCACTGTCTGTGTTTTAAATGGCAAGTCAGTGCTGAGAGATGACAATGAACAATAAGTTTACATCTCAAGATGTGAGTTCCTCAAAAGGCTTAGTCAAACCATCATTCAACTGTGATAAGTAGACACTGGCTCCAGGGAAGATTCTGAATGGTCATTCCCAATGTAACACCCTTCACCTCTTCAACAGTCAAGGAATCTAAGACCTTCTGATCCAGAACGCATACCCTTGTGTATGACTTGTGCATTTCCTCTAAAATTGCCTGTCTTCAAGTCTCAGCTTCCTCTATAAATGCAAATGAAACACTCTGCTTCCTTTGAGAGGTCTGGCATTGAGACCTCTGATTGACAACTGAGTATGAGGCTGCAAGAACAATTTGGAATTGGGTTTTTACAGCCTTTAAGTCTGTAATGTTAATGAATGGAAATGACTATGAGTAGATTTTTAAAAAAGTACATGAAGAAAAATGTCACAAACTTACAAAAATTAAAACAGAGTGGTGATAGCACCTGAATGTACAAGCTATTAGATGAGAAAGATTATACACAGCATGCCCTAATAGATATACTGATCTAGTTTATAAGAATGTTGAAAAAGAAAAGTTACTGAAAAATGTCATTGATACAAATTAGATATTAAACCTGGAAAAAAATAAAACTTAGATTCCGTCTACGGCCATACCACCCTGAATGCGCCCGATCTCGTCTGATCTCGGAAGCTAAGCAGGGTCGGGCCTGGTTAGTACTTGGATGGGAGTCCGCCTGGGAATACCGGGTGCTGTAGGTTTTTGGGGCCGCGCCCCTTCGCCTTGGACCCGGAGAGATAGCACAGCAGCGTTTGCCTTGCAAGTAGCCGATCCAGGACCAAAGGTGGTTGGTTTGAATCCCGGTGTCCCATATGGTCCCCCGTGCCTGCCAGGAGCTATTTCTGAGCAGACAGCCAGGAGTAACCCCTGAGCACTGCCGGGTGTGGCCCAAAAACCAAAAAAAAAAAAAAAGACTTAGATTCCATATAAAGAATCTTAAATTGTCTTGCAACTTAAAACATAAAAACAAAACAAGATCACAAAAGTACTAGAAGAAAACATAGTACTAGAAGAAAAACATAGCTGATGGGAACTTTCCCCATGCAGCCAGTCAATTTGAAAAATAACCTTTAAGTTCCTCTGACAAGAAAAGAAGAAAAGAGTTATCATATGATCTAGACATTCTACTTCCAGGCAAATAAACACAAGATAAACAAAAACAAAGGCCCACATAAAACCCATGTTTATAGAAATATTATTCACAATAGTCCAGAAGTAGAAACAACACAAATGTCCACCTGCAAATTAATGGGTAAACAAGGTGTGTTATAGCTACACTTACATGGTCAGCCACCACTTAACTACAGGGATGCGTTCTACAAAATGCGTCATTGATGATTTTGTTGTGCCAATGTCACAGTAATTACACAAACTTAAAGTCTACTATACAACCTAAGCTACTCAGTGTAACCTGTTGGAACTCCTATTGTATATGAAACAGTCATTGACTTAAAGGTCATTAACACATGATTATATGGAACACATGTGTTAGAGTATCAGTGGACTACATTAAGAAAATATTGATGACATGTTATCACTTGGATCCAATCCTGAAAACATTATGCCACATTAAGTATGCCAAGCACAAGAGTCTATATATTCTATATATGATGTGGTTCCATTCACACAGAAGTTCAGACTTTAAAAAGTCATAGTTGGGGCCAGAGAGGTGGCGCTAGAGGTAAGGTGTCTGCCTTGCAAGCACTAGCCAAGGAAGGACCTAGCCAAGGAAGGACCGTGGTTCGATCCCCTGGCGACCCATATGGTCCCACCAAGCCTGGGGCGATTTCTGAGTGTGTAGCCAGGAGTAATCCCTGAGCATCAAACAGGTGTGGATCAAAAAAAAAAAGTCATAATTGCTGAGGACTTGTAGTGGAGGAGCAGGGAGACAATGGGGTGACTACTAAGAGATAAAGAGTTCCTTTATGAGATATTCGAAAAGGAAAAATATTTCAAAAATTAACTGAGATACTTAATTTTGAAATTAAGTATTTCAAAAATTAACATATCTTTGAAAATATAAAATGTACCAAACGGTATGAATTGTGGGCTAGGGGAGATGGCTTGAAGGATCAGCATGTGCAAAGCCCAGGTTCTATCCCAGGCCTGCACTTGATCCAGAGAATCAACCCAGCAATGAGCCAAGATTAGACCTGAGTGCTACCAGTGTGGGCTCAAGAAGCAAAAACCAAGGAAAAAACAACAATAAAAAAGTGTCATGTGACATATGAACAATTGTTTTAATAGAGCTGGGCTAAAAAAAAAGTAGAGTTGGGTTATTTTCAATGCTTTGAAGTATAATCTTCAAATTTTGAAAGCCTGTAAACAGAGGGGTTTCAAAGGAAGGGGAAGGAATGGGAGAGAGGAGGAGGAGGAGAGAATGGAAGGAGGGGGAGAAAAGAGGAAGGAAAAGGCCATTCAGATCAGTGCAGAGGAGGAGGGTGTTTGGACGCATAGCTTTGGACAGATAGCATCACTGTGGCTGGAATTCTAGGCATTTTCACATTCCATGTGATGAATTTCTGCCCCATACACAGATTTTATAATAAGCACGCATGGCTTGGGCTATAAAAAATGTAAAATTACTACACTGAATTCCTTACGGAGTGAAACAGCAATTTGAAATGTGTAGGTGCTGTTTATGCTATTCTAAAATATTTAAAATAACTTCCCCTGAAATAAACAAAACAAAAGCAATACCAAGAAAGGGAGGAAGAAAAACCAAGTTGGCTAAGAGGGGTGGGGGTGGGACAGGGAGGAAAACATTGAAGCAACAGCCATGGATTAGTTGGGGTGTCAGAAGGCCAGAGGGAGGCTGGTGGAGCTGGAAATGTGTCCCCAGCTGCAGTTTCCTGGAGGACCCATCCTCCCCCTCAACCTGACATCTTAGGTCTGTTTGTCTGTTTGTCTCGACCATCCCCTCCCCTGCTTATGGGAAGAATGACATGAAAGGATTGCATCCAGGAGCCAGGCCCAAACCAAGTCCTGATCCTCTGCCCCAGACCCTCGGGGATTCAACAGCAACTGCCACCCACACTACCCCTAGGCTAGGGCCCTCTAGAACTGGCTTCCTGTAAGAGTTGCACATGCACAAACACCCAGAGCAGGAGTACCAGACCGAGGCTAGCATCTGTGATGGCATTTCAAGGGCAGCCTCACAGCCCGTGTCCCGCTGAGCTCCCTCCTGTCAGGCCCTCCTGGCTCCATCAATGGCAGCTTGTCTGTGGACTTGACCCAGCTCCAATGGATGAGCCTACTTCACTGGGCACGTCTGCTCTGGGTACGCTGAGAAGGACCATTGTTCCCTCACACTTGTCTGAGGCCCCCATAGAGGATGGCTGTGAGCGGGGACACAGCACAGAGTCCCTACTCCTCCCACATTTCCTAGCAGACAGGACAGCTGTCAGGTCCCAATGGCGTGTGGCTGAACATGGTCTGTGATTCGACTCACTGTCTGGGGAAGGGAGGACACCAAACTTGTCTTCCAAACTGGAGAAAAAGGAAGACATACTCCCTGTTTTCTGGCAAGTCACCCCACTAGTTTCACTGTACGGGCCATCAGGGACTGTAGAGGTGACAATGCCTCTTGCCTTCTGGTTGAACACCATCCCAAGCAGGGAGAATATCAGCTCTGTGCCCACAGCAGGACAGTTGAACACTCAAGGCCTGCTTGGAGCAGGTGGGTAGAAAGCAGACAGATGGCTTGAGAAGCCCCGATGGGCATTGTCCTCCCTGTGTGCATGTAAGGTCAGAGCACAGGAAGTCAGCAATAGGACAAGATGGGGAGCCAAAGACAGACCCCTGCACAGAGCCCCAGTGAGCTAGCTCAGAAGATGGAGCCAGATGAGTCAACTGGCTTTGGGACCAGGGTTGGTGGGTGAAGGTGGAGATGACTAGGAAGTGGGAGAAGAGGGGAGAGTGGCCCCACCATTAAGTCAAGAGAGACAAAGGTAGGCAGATCCCACAGGTTGACTCTTTTTAAGAGAGATACTTCTTGAGGCCAGAGAGCAGTTGTGAGCTGCTGGTTTGCCTTGCATGTGACGGCCTGGGCTCCATTCTCAGTATTCCATATGGCCCACCAAACTCACCAGGTGTAATTCCTGAGTTCAAGAGACAGGAGTAACCTCTGAGCATTGCCAGTGTGGCCCAAAAGTCAAAGAAAGGAAGGAAGGAAGGAAGGAGGGAGGGAGGGAAGGAAGGAGGGAAGGAAGGAGGGAGGGAGGGAAGGAAGGAGGGAAGGAGGAAGGAAGGAAGGAAGGAAGGAAGGAAGGAAGGAAGGAAGGAAGGAAGGAAGGAAGGAAGGAAGGAAGGAAGGAAGGAAGGAAGAAAAGGGAAGGGAAGGGAGGGAGGAAGGGAGGGAAGGGAAGAAAGGAAGGGAGGGAGAGAAAGAAAGAAAGGGAAGAAAGGGGGAGGGAGGGAGGAAGGAAGGAAAGAAGGGAGGGAAGGAGGGAGGGAGAGAAGGGAGGAAGGAAGGAAGGAAGGGAGGAAGAAAGGAAGGATGGGAGGGAGGGAGGGAAGAAGGTAGGGAAGGGAGGGAAGAAAGGGAAAAAGGAAGGGAGGGAGAGAAAGGGAAGAAAGGGGGAGGGAGGGAGGAAGGAAGGAAGGAGAAGGAATAAAGAAAGAAAAAAGAAAAGGAAAAGAAGGAAAGAAGGCATGCACACACACTCGTGCGCGTGCACACACAGACACACACACGGTCCCCACTCAATCGCAGACCCGCAGGGTACTCTGAGGAGTCTGAGGACAGTGAACAGGTGCTGACTAAGACCTGGAGAGGCAGGAGCTGGGGCTTCAGGCCTCATCTGCCCTAGGACCAGGCTTCCACTTCCTCTCTGCACAGAGGAGGGCGAAGTCAATTTTCTGCTACATCTCCCATCCACCAAACTCCATTCTGTAGGCCTTTAAGTGTTGCAAAAGTCTTGGGGTGCCTTTGGAGATGAATATCTTCTGTCCAGCCTCACCTGGCATTTCTGGACCTTCTCCCTGGGATAAGGAGACCCTCTGATGTTGCTTTGCCCATCAGAATCCCACAGGCCTCAGTCACCCACTGAGGCACATGTTCTCCATGGAGCTGACTTGGCACTGCAAATGGCGGCACCAACACCACTAACCAAGTGATCTGAGCACCACTATGACTCTACTGTGTATAAAATATTAATAAAAAGAGGGGGCACCTTGGAGCAATCGCACAGC
The DNA here is from genome assembly GCF_024139225.1 of Suncus etruscus. NCBI lineage: Eukaryota > Metazoa > Chordata > Mammalia > Eulipotyphla > Soricidae > Suncus > Suncus etruscus. Next base: position 60,757,282 of record NC_064864.1, read on the forward strand.
AGTATAGCATTGCCTTGCATGCAGACAACCCGGGATGAACCCAGGTTCAATCCCCAGCATCCCATATGGTTTCCAGAGCTTGCCAGGAGTGATATCTGAGCACAGAGCCAGAGTAACCCCTGAGCATCACTGGCTGTGGACCCCTTAAAAAAAGAAAATAAAGAGAGGGACACCAGAGAGACAGTATAGGGAGTAAGACACCTTCCTTGCATTTGGTCAACCCCAGTTTTATTCCCAGCATCACACAAGCATTATTAGGGTGGTTTGGGGAATTCTTGGCACCATAGAGCCCAAGCAATGTCACATCCTTCAGCTCTGATCCCAAGCTGCCAGCCTAGTTGGCTGAGAATCACTAGGAAGGGCCTTTGGGTCTTGAGAAACCCAGAAAGAAAAATACCAGAGTGGTGCTAATATTCTTATCCTTTGTGGGAAGGGGATTGCCTTTAGAGGCACACCTGGAGATACACAAGGGACCATGCAGTGCAAGAGTTCAGACTTTGCTGCCCGCAAAGTCTTTGTGCCTTCTCCCAGCCCCCAGCAATTATTTTTAATAACTGTCAGAACAAAAAACACAGTGGATGGGGCATTTGCTGTGCACGTGGCAGACGCAGGTTGTATCCCTGGCACCTCATCTGGTTCCTTGGGAGTGATCCATAAGTGAATAAATATCTGAGTAAGCCCTGAGCATAGAGGTATGTGACTCCAAACAAACAAACAAACAAACAAAAGTAGCTGTTGGATCTTAACATTTGGTTCATATTTAAGGTGCAAAGAGCTTTGGAGCAAGGAAGACGAGTGTGAGCAGAGCTTCTGTAGGGCAGAGGAGAGCCAGAAATCAGGAGAGGGAGAGGAGTGCGTCCCAACCACGACCCAACCCTCCCCAGGCAACAGCTGGCCAAGGTCTCTGCAGCCGGAGGCGGAACAGGAGATCGCAGAGCTCTCTCAGCCACATGGTCCCAGGCAGCTGTCCTCCTGAGACTGCAGCTGGTGTCCGAGCCATGTGTGCATACATGCACCCTGGCACAGAAGGGCCCACTGCCTACAGAGCCTGCAGGAACAGAGTCTCTGAAGGTCTGATAAGCCTTCTGCTCCACACACTGGCATTCTGCTGAGAAACTGCTCCTCATGCCTCTACTCAAACCTGTGCTGGAACCTGCCCCAGGTTCTCAAAAGCTCCTTCCTGTTTCTCTTTTCACTATCTTCCCGGTAAGCTTGAGGCATGAGTCTTTCATTAGCTGAGACCAGGAACACAACACAGGAGGCTGAGGTCATAACACTAGCAGTAGCGTCAGAAGCAGGAAACACCCAGGCTCACACATCAGTTTCCTCCTCACCCCACAGGCCAGCCTGGGAAAAGAGTCAAAGCCATAATGGAAGCAAAGCAGGCCCAGGGCCAGTGGAACCTGCCTTTTGCATGATTACCACCACCCACCCACCCACCCATTGCCAGCAGCTGGCAAGGTGGGTTCTCAATATGTACTAAGGGACTACAAACCAAGGACTGCACATACCTCCCAGGGACAGTACCAACAGCCCCTTTCAGATGGAGAAACTGAGGCACAAAAGAGGAGTGACAAGAACCCAAGCTGGAGAGAAACCAGGTCTGCAGGTTCCGACGGGTCTATCCAGTCCCTGTCAGTTGGAAGGGGGCGGGGTAGAGAAAGTGCAAATGCCTCATCCAGGAAGGGCACCCCAGCTGTGAGGTGGGGTTCCAGGTAAAAGCACTGCTCTAGTCCCTTGGCCTAGGCTGGAAAAGAGGGAACCCCTCATGCAGGGGTCCCAGTGAGCTGTGTGGGGGCTGGGCTCTGGTTCCAGGCACCTCCCTGCAGCCTGTCTCAGGTGGGCACACCCCACTTCTTCAAACACGGAGGAGGAAGGACTTTGGAGATGGCTGTACTTGGGCTATTCCCACAGAGAGGAAGATGTTTGGGCTCAGGCTACCTGTGTTTTCCACCTTTCCCCTGAAGCCTGAGGGCCAGTGACTCACAGTGGAGCTGGGGTGACTAGTCCATGTGGAAGAAGCTACTTGGCTGGAAGGCTAAAGATCACAGTGTGCGAAGGGCTTCCAGCATGCCCTGGGATACTCAAGGCATGAGTAGGAGCCAAGGGTGTTGAGGATTGAGCTCAGGGCCTCACTCTGACCAGAGATGTCTCTGTACTTGAACTAGCTCCCTGGTCCCCATAATTGATCCACTTTTAAAGCAGTATTTGCTCATTCTTGGTCTGAAGCCCTCTAGAAAGTACTTCCACAGGAAAGAGCCTCATTAAGCTCAGACCCCATTGAGCTTCAGGGACCTGTGCACACCTGAAAGTGAAGCTTCAAACTCACCAACTGGGTCAGAGAGATGGCACCAGGGTTACTGCTACCTTGCATGTGGCTGACCTGGGTTCCAAACTCAGTAGCACATGACCCCCTCAGCACTGCTGGAACTCACTTCCTGAGCTCAGAGCCAGGAGTAGCTCCTGAGCGTCTCTGGGTATGTCCCTTGAAATCCAAAACAGTTAACTATGAGAACACTTAGAAATCCTACCAAAGGGATCACAAAGGTCACCAGCAAGTTCCAGACCAAGGTCAATCTTTCCACTTGGACCAAAGTCACTAAGCTGATGTTGCTTACTGTCCCTCACTTGAGACAGCACCTGTCAAAGCCTAAGCCAGGAGAGCAGGTCCATGGTGCACAGTGCAGTGAGGACCGGTAGGAGGGAGACGACTGTGAGTCATTCTTGGTGCCTGAGAACCAACAATGGGGAAAGGCCTGAAATGCTGAGCCCACCTTGGGTTTTTTTCCATTTTTTGCAAAACTTTCCACTTTGATTTCTGGCCTCACACATGCTGGATTTGTCACCCACCCACCCAGCTGCACCCTGGACACTTTGCTGTCCTGCCCACGCTCACACACCCCAGGCAGCTTCAGGTCTGGCCTCTGGGGAGCAGCAACCACATGGAACATGCCCCACCCCCAACACTGGTTTCCAGGGCTCTCAACCTCTACACACACACACACACACACACATACACACACACACACACACACACACACACCTCCTCTAACTCTTAAAAGGACTTTAAAAAATAAAAACAAAGAAAGAAAAGAAGAAAATAACTGTCATTCAAGAAAAGCGAACAGAAAACATCCAGGCTACTTCGAACCTTATTGAAGAGTTGGATGGTCCAGTTTTGTTGTTTTGGGGGTGACTGTGTGCTTGGGGGGGTCACTCTTGGTGAACCCAGGCAACCCTATGCAATCGGGAATTGAGTGGATTTGGTAGGATCCAAGACAAGCCCCTTAACCTCTATACTGTCCTGTTCTCAATTGTTCATTTTGCAGTGACTGTCCTTTCCTGTAGGGGAGCAGAGTAATCAAGGATGCCCCAGAGCCAAGCCGTTTCCAACCAATCACATGAGAACAGGGAAAATCCAGTCACCGTGTCCCTGGGGGTCTCGACCTGCTAGAGCCTGGTCATCAGGGCTTAGGTGTTCCCTGTGCTCTGTCATGGAGTCTCAATGATGACTTCAGGGGCTGAAGAACTGGGGGTGGTGACAGTCAACTCGAAGCCAGCTGGAACTGCACTAATATTGTCAGCAAACTTGGGCAGGGGAGAGAGAGAAAAAGGCTGGAGCAAATGCCTTACATGCAGAAGAATCCAGTTTGATCCTTGGCACTGCTAGGTGATGCCGAGGATCCTCAGTACCACGAGGCCAACACCCATCACATCACCATTACCTGGCCTAAACATTGCACTGCCCAGATCAGCTGGTTTAGTATGGAAGAAAGTGATCCTGAGGCCTCTCCCAGTTCTTTCAAATGTCCTTCCGCCACCACCACCACCCCCATTCCCACCCACCCTGAGAGAGAAGACCTTCCAATATGCACTTCTGAGCATGCTAGTGGCTACTCCAAAAACCGCTCAGTTCTGCAAAGTTCAGCTCCGCAGTCCTCTCTCCTCTCAGCCTCCGCAAGTCTATCTACACCACGACACATTGAACCCATTCAGCACCACTGTGCCCCATCTCTGTGGTTGACCTCCAGCACTCATGCTCTTAGGAGACCTGAATATCTCTTTTTCTGCAACCTCACCCCAGGACTGCTTCCCAGCCTCCCATTTTGGTGCTGGCAGACAGATGGAAGGGACCCTTGAGTGTAGGGTGCTGCTGTGTTCCTAAGGATCAGGAGCCCTGGGGCTAACTTGGGAGGCTTATTTTCCAGCCCCACCTTCTTTCAAGCCCTTGATTCATTCTATTCTCCAATGAGGTTTCTGCCAGTGCCCAGCTATTTCCAGGCACTCATATTCACACTGGCTCTGGAGAGAGGGAGAGTGTAAATTTGCTTTTCCTGGCTGCTTGATGGAGCTTTCGCAGGTGTCAGCAGCAGCAGAGGCCACGGACTCCATGTCATCCGACACTAAGAAGTCTTGGGGACAGCAATGTCCACTCCCATATGGACACAAAGAGGACTCGAGGCTTTGGCCCTGAGGAAGCTGATGTGTGTAGCCTCCATGGACAAGAGACTGGTCCATCACTGTCCATCAGTGTGATGATGGACAAAGACCAAAACCATGAAAGGCTGTGCCAGGTGCAAAGGGGTTAAAGGCATTAGTGGGTGCACTTGAGCTGAGGCTGGGCAGAGAGGAAGAGGACAGGCCAGGAGCATTCTTTCTCAGCCTGGAGTCAGGGAAGTGTTTGCACAGTGGCAGATGAGTTGCCCTCCACAACACTAATGAAAAGGGCCAGGGCGCCAAGCTCCTCAAAACATCTGGGCTCACTTGAGCCCCAATGACAAAGTATGGAAATGGCTAAGAAACTCACAGACAGAATGTCCTAGGAGGGGGCATGCACCTCCAAGTTAGATTCCCAAGGTGGAGAGGGACATCCTTTGCACAGACAGGACTGGTCTCAAGGGTCACTGCTCCTATAGCTGCTTGTGCCCCAGGGAACATCGTGAGTCATCCAACCCCTCACCGTCAGCAGAGTAGGTGCCAGAAATGCCATATCTCACCCTAGAATTCCTGCCAACCAGTTGCTTCCTCCCAAATCTGAACCATGTTCACTCGCCATCATGGCCAGGGAGCAGGAAAAAGCCATTGGCAAGACTATTTTGTTCCTAGTTATGTGCCTGTGCTCATTTTCAACCACAGAAGTTTGTGGGCATAGCTGCATGGCAGCCACGACCTCAGGCACAGAAGAGGTTGTACCTGGTGCAAGGAGGGTTAAAGGCTGCAGGGGTCGAGTCAAGGTTTTCAGCCGAGTTAGCGTTGACAGATAAACTGGCAGCGATCTGAAATCCCTCCACCCCACAGGATAGTCTCGGCCTTGTCTTGCCTCCCCCCACTGCTGCAGTCTGAAAAGGGAGGAGGGGCTCTTAAAGTAAAGATCTCATCCTGGAGGGCATTTGGGAAATTACTTTAGGACATGACAAGGAAAAGAGCCTGACTGTCACCAACACATTCGCCCACAACCCACACATGAGCACACATTGAGCGAGGACACAATGGATACCTGCGAGAAGAGCCTGCCATTTCCCTGACCTGCACCCAGATGCTTTGGTTTAGAGCCTTCAGGATGCAAAGAGTGAAAAAAGCCTGAATGCCCCTCTAAACATGTTATTGTCTGTCCCCCAAACTTTCTCTGGGCTTCTGTCACCATTTCAGAAAAAAAAATAGCAAAAATAAAAAGATTCAGCAAAGCCTCAAGACCCTAACTTTTTTGTTTTTTGGTTTGGGGCCACACCTGGCAGCACTCAGGAGTTACTCCTGGCTCTGTACTCAGAAATCATTCCTGGCAGTCTTGGGGGACCATATGGGATGTTGGGGAATAAAGCCAGGTTCAGCCTGCTGTGCTATTGCTCTGGCCGCTAAGACTTATCTTTAAGTCAGTAAACATAACCCATCCCAACTGCACTACAAGCTACTGCCAGCCCATAGAATGTTCCAGTCCCTACAAAGATCTCACACTTTGGGGGAAACTTCCTGCTTAGCACAAGGGGACTCCCACATCTGGTAGCCTCATGCCCAAGACCTGCAGAGGAAAGTGACCTGGCCCCACGCCTTATCCATCCGGGCTGCAGGCAGAGCCTGAAGTGAAGGAACAAGAGAGTCAGCTCACTCTAAGAGCCCCAGGATCCTGGAATGAGCAGCTCTGAAGCCTCTTTCCTCCCTAAACAGAGATCTGGGGGTGCCAGTGTGAAAGAGGCCATGCTGGTACCTGAGCTGAAGCCCCATAGCCTGTCTAAGTGTGGCAGAGCCAGTGTGTGGTGTGGTGAGCCAGGCCGAGCCAGGCCACCACCTGGATCCCATAAGGCCAGATGTTCATTCGCAGCTGAGCTGTTTACAGTCACAAACAGCAAAGCCACATCAGCACGCTGGAGATGGCTGCTTGCCACATGGTGCCGGGAGGTCAATGGGAAGAAATTATTTTTGTTCTGCATAGTCTTCTTGTTTGGGACTTTTATCCAAACTGTGGCCATGTTCTCAGGATCCTGTGCCAGTGGCGGGCCTGCCTCATACGCTCCCTTCCTGGGAGGACCCATGTTGGGGGAACAGGTCGTAGGGGTGGTGAAGGGCCATGGATTTCCAGGGCCTCAGCCTGTGGAGAGGCTGACAAGGTTGGGCAAGAAGGAACATGCTGGGCGCTGGTGGGGTCTTTGTACAAGGAAAGGATACTTTGGGGCCTACAATGCCCCACAGATTTTTACCTGGTTCTCCTCTTCCAAGAGGGCTGAGAGAGAGCCCTATGTCCCCACCTGCCACTGAAGTTTCTGGCAACTCCTGGGAAGGCCTGGGGTTGGGGCCACATTCCTTAAATCCTGAAGAAACCTGAGGTCTGGGCAAGGTGGAGTTCTCTCTCCTCTGGGGAGTCCTGGCCTCAGGTTGTCATGGGAATCTCGTTCTTATTTTTTGTTGTAGGGGGCAAGCCTGCAGTGCTTAGGGCTGACTCCTGGCCCTGCTGTCAGGATTTAGGGAACTGAATATGGTGTTGAGAATTGACTGCATACACAAATAAACAGAAATCTCTTTCCTGCTCACTACATTTTGAGAGACACTCAGCTCTGCTGGGCAGCAGAAGCTTCAGTGCTCAGGCACAGTGATCTTGCAAGGGCTCTTGGGTGTATCCCCTGTAGTGCTGGGGCCCAAACTCAAAGCTAGCACAAGCTCTGCTTTAACCCTAACGGCTACCTTCCTGCCCCTGTAAACCTTTTTTTTTTTTTTCAATTAAAGATGCAAGAGACCTAAATACAGGTAGGATAGAAGTAGAAAAGTTCATAGGAAAGCAGGATAATAGGAGAAATGGGGGAGAAAGGGAGGAGGTGCAGGAGGTATACCAGGCCCTGGACACCAGGTGGAATGGCAAAGCCCCATACTTTGCACAAACTGGCTCGGGGAGCATCAGTGAGGCTGCTGGTGTGAGCAGAGTCAGGCATGCCCTGTTCTCCTGCCCAGGGGCCTCACCCAGCTCAGACACCTGAACTGCTAACAGCAGTCATACTTAACCATCCCATGTTTCTCAGGCTTCAGCCACCAGACCAGCCACACTACTACATGGTCCTCATCCATATTAGCTGCTGGAAGGACATATCATCCAGTGGACCCAAAGGGGCCATGCCAGGGACCTACCAAAAGCCTAAACTGCCAACCAACTCAGATAGCCTCCTGGAGAGTGAATCATCAGGACTTCAGAGAACATGCTAGAAGAGGAAGCTACTAAGGGTCTGGTGATGCAAAAGGTGGGGGCTGGGGTCATCTTGAGCTTGCAAGCATCTGAGATTGTCACTGAGTCTGTTGTTCCCAAGAAGATACCGACCATGCAGATGGACACCAGGTGCCCCGGCCAGCTCGCCCACCCATGAGGCCCTGCCCAAGCAGCAGGGCAAGCGAGCACCCTCGCAGCTCTCCTTCCCGAAGGACTGTATTTGAATTTTAGTAAATCAGCTCAATCTGTTCTGGGACTGTGGGTCTGAAATAAAAGGAGCCAGTGAAATCGACGGACAATAAGCTCATTCAACACCATCTTTTCTTCTCCCCCCATCTGGGGACTTGAATAGTCACCATGAATAAATCCTGTTGTGTAGTGATGGGGAGGAGGACAGAAGAGTGGGGGATGGAAGGAAATGATAGGACCCCCACTTGGGGGGGCCAAGAAGGGGGATGTAGACAGAGCCCAGATCCTAAAAAATGCCCAGGCCAATGGAGCCCTGAGGGTGGCCCATTTGCAGGTCAGATAAGGAACTACCTGGAATCAGTCCCAACCAGGCTTGATCTGCATCATGGAAGCTGTGACCCAACAGGGATCCCAACATCCTTGGCTTCAACAGAGCCCAGACAACTAGAATTAGCAGCAAGCCTCAGCTCTTAACCTGTCCTTTTCCCGACTCTTTCCAAACAGAAGCCAGAGCCTGCCTCTCAGTGATGTGGAGACCCCAGTGCCTAAGAGAAGCCACCCCATAGCGGAGCTGCACCCCGGGGCAAGTCCATGGGTGAATGTTCACAGTCCTCCAACACTGCACCATGGGGCAGAGCTCAGGACCCTATTGCAGAGCCAAGTTCACCTGAAGAACAAGCCACCTTCGCAGAGGGTGGGGTGGGCTGCGATGGTCCCTCTGAGTCCCACAGCCTGGGTCTTGGCTCAACCAGGCGACCATCCTGCTCACACATCACCATGTTTCTCCTGCTGCAAACAAGCCCAGGGGACTTGGGCAAACACTGGCTCATTCACCCTCAAACTCACCCCCGGCCCATGGAGATAAGCAGGAACCAACGGCAGAGTCTGGTAGAAAACAATGATGGTTCCAGCATATTAATTCTATAGGTAAAAAAAGGCAAAGACCTGCTCACTTGTGTCCATCATGGGCCCAGGCCTGCATAGTGGCAATGCTGACTCCTTCATGTCCTTTCACCCTCCCAACTCCTCTGCTGCCTGGGGTTCAGGGAATTACTTTTTCTTTCACCATCACATAGTATGGGCCCCAAAGTCTCTCTCTGGGGGCTGGGGTATCCATGCAGGATGGTGCTAAGGGGTCATTTCCAGCCCTGCAGTGCTAAAGCTCAAACTCACAGCTCCTGTGGCTAAGTACCAGCTCCAGCCCTTTGAAGTCTCCCTGGCCCAAATAAAAGAGTCTTGCACACAGGATGTTATGTGGGGCAAGGGGGTCTCATTCTTTCTGTTTTTGAACCCAAATTCTTCCCCTTTAAGGACTTCTTGGACCTCAAACTCTCCCCCTTCTCCCACTGTGCCTATGGACTGTGGTCATAGAACTTCCAGAATTTCCCCATATTTACAAGCAGCAATGGACAGCCATGCGCAAGGTGAGTGCTGACTTATTTAGATAGTTATTGGCTTTTGGTTTGGGGCCACGCCCAGCTATGCACAGGGCCTAGTTCAGGCTCTGCAATCAAGGATCACTCCTAGCAAGTTTTGAGGGATCCTACATGGTACAGCTTTATGCAAGGCAAGGGCCTTACCCACTGTACTCTTTCTACAGCCCCAAAGAATGATTAAAGTTAGTTTTCTGCATGCAGGATTTACATAGAACAAAAAACTATGAATGCCCTGTGAATGACACAGTTCTGCGTTTTCACAAATGCCTAAGAGCTATAAAACCACCCACACATAAAATATTCACCACATAAAAAAATTTTTTTTTCATTCCAAACACTTTCCAGTGTGGTCAACCCTAACCCTAGCATCAGGACTACTGATCCATTTTCTTCCCTTAGTTTCTGTCTGCTTCAGAAAGTCGCCCCCATGGAATGATTCCATGTGGAGGACGATGAATCTGGCTTCTTTCACTTGTTGCTCTCTGCCCCTCCTAATGAGCTTTAAGTTCTAAGTCCTGAAACTTGGCTTGCTTGTCTAAAAATGGCAAATAAAAAATTAAATTCTTGATATTGAGACTATCAGCCGAAAACTTGGAAGAGGCTGTTTCTATATCCATCTGCCTTAGCCACGGGACTTTCAGTGACAAAGCCAGGAAAGTCCCAGGCAAATCTGAACAAGTTGGTCATTAAGGGTGGGAAAGTGACCTACACAGGCAACCTTCATGGGCTTGTTCTGCTTTTGCACCAGGTGAGTGTCCTGCAATGCTCCCCCATTTTTTCTTATTCACTTTCTCTACTCACTTTCTAGGAGGATAGATAGAAGTGGGGTTGAGGGTAGCTACCTCATTTAGAGACCAACTAGAAGGGAAGGTGAGGTCCGAGGAGACAGAAACTAACAAAGAGCAGAAGGAGAGAGATGTGAGAAGGGCCAGGGCCAGGACCACTGTCTGAAGATGTCAGCTCAGAAGCAATTCCTCCTCTCTCTCTTGGTCAGAAAAGCCAGAAACTATGTGCTGCTCCCTCAGAGAAGGTGGGGAGCTTGGGAAAGAGGATCACCCCAACTTTTCTCTCAGCTTTGAGAAAAGTAGGCAAGGGGCAGAGTTCACGCCCAAAGGAACTCCAAGAAGGGAGTTAACCAGAGGTATTAGAAGTAGGACCAGAACCATATCCTAGAGGTTTGAGGGCCTCTAGACTCCCCTGACCTAACATGATGCTGCCCCTTCTCAAAGTCCCCCCAGGAGCTCGAAAGGCAGATTAGTCATCATTAATTTACTCCCACTGTGAGGAAACAAGACTCAGATTAATTGACTTGCCCAAGGTCGAACAGGGAGTTAGTGCAGAGAACAGATTAGAAGCCAAGCTCCTGAGTGCCCAGGCCAGCACCCAACTCCACCAGCTCTACCTGCCTTGGATGCAGAGCTTGGGCAAAGGCGGGTCTGCACCCTTGAAGCCCGGAGGCCAGGGGAGCGACGCATACTCACAAGCGGAAAGCTGCAGGACGCGTCTGTGTCCCACCAGACAGCAACACCCCCAGGCTGGAACAGACAGAAACAAGAGGCTCACGTCACGTCGGGGGCGCCCAAGGCAGCACCACTTCCAGAATAAGGCAGGAGGCTATGTTTCTCCTCCTGGTCCAGGGCTGCTCAGGCGGGTCAGATGGGCAATGCCTGCTCCTGTGGCAGGGACTCATTCACATACATTTCTCAACCAAGTCCTAGAACCTCCTCTATGCTGGGCACAGCTGGGGCCGGGTATCAGGGTAGTAGACTTGGAAAAGAGCTGGATATTGTCTCAAAGGCTGAAAGGCAGAGGAACATTTATACAGTGGACCCTGGAACCTCATGCATCAGAACTTAAAGTGATTCATTTAAGTACTAGGCTCTAGTAACTAGGGTGTTTCCATCTGTAGATTCTCTACTGAATATGGGACACTTGGGGGTTGTTTGAATATGAAAATGTGCATCCCTGGAGGATGAAGGCCAATTCTAAGGGGGCGTAAACACCAAGGGACCTGAAACCAATCCCACAACACCTAGTAGGGAGTCAAATATAGATTTAACTATGAGGGTGGTCAAACCTCAACTGCACAGACAGTTCTAAGACAGTGTAATATTAACTCAACCAATACTGACTGAGAATTTACAATGTGCCAGGCAGAGCACAAAAGGAATCAGGGTAGACTGCCTGGTAAAGGAGGTTTGTGGGTCCCAAAGCCTGAGGAGTTTCACTGAGCTGCTATAAAAAATCTAGGGTGCTGGAACAATAACACAGCAGGTATGGTTTTGCATGCAGCTGACCTGGGTTCGATCCACTGCTTCCCATATGGTTCCCTAAGCTTGCCAGGAGTAATTTCTGAGTGCAGAGTCAGGAGAAACTCCTGGGTGCTGCTGGGTATGCCCCCACCCAAAAGTCTAATTTACTAGAATAATACTAAAGCTTGTGTCTCATGAACACATATTGTAGCCCTTCCTTGACACCTAATTTCTCTTGTTATATACACCCTTGTGGGGATCACACTGGGCAGTGTGGTGGGATTCACTCTCCCCAGGTCTCAGTGGCCTATCTCTGAGTGGGAGGGACGGAGAGCTCCAAGGACCACCTGGGTTCCCTCTTCATCGCTGAGACAAGTTCACACAGAACTCTTGAGAACCGAGGCCCTCCCTGGTCTGCCCTATTCCCTTTCCCACTGCCGATTGCCTGATCCTGACAGGAAATCAGTTGTATTTATAAGCATTGCAACCCTCTCCTGACCTTGGTTGGGCGCCCCACATTCCCGCGCTCATTTCCCTCTCCTCAAGACACATCCTCTCCCAGGGGGTGCTCAGCTTTCACAGAGCCATTGCCATAGCCTCTGAAAGCTAGCTGGAGTCGGTTTCTAGGCAGGGAAACTGAGGCCCAGAGTGTTTAGAGACTCAGCGCAAGGACAAACAACATAGGGAATTTCTTGGAGCTCTGTGTCTAGGCTGAACCTGAGTCAAACCTGCCAACCGTCCTCTATTTGGGGAAAGGCTCTGCATGTGAGTTGCAGATATCTTTGGAGAAACATTTCCCATCATACAAGGGGTCAGGGAGAAAACTGGCATGGTTCTTAGAGCTTTGAAGCCTTTGGCCCCTCCTGGCCCTTTCTTTGTGCTTGGAGCCTGCCTAGTTCCCAGAGCTCCTGGTCCCTTCAGAGGAGAAGGGGCACAGCAGAATTCTCCTCCCTGCCTGCTTTCTCAATACCAGAGGTTGCAGACCTCTTCATCAAGGGTTCCCACACAAAGAGCTTCAAAAAAGAAGGGCTCAGGGTCAAGTCCAACCCACAGCAAACCCCGAGCTTAGGATTCCAAGGCAACAGCATTGCGTGGGAGACTGTTTTCCAGTCTTTGGAAGCCCTTGTGAGCTTCAGGTACTTCGCCTGTGGGGCTGCAGGGAACACAGAGGGCAAGTCCAGCCACACTGGCTTTTACCTTCCCAGGGCAAGAAGGTGGGTAAACAGTTCTGTGTCAGTTGTTTTCCACTTTAAATAAGTGTGAGAAGCATCTGGAAGCTTCTTCTTTTTTAAATCCCTCAGAATCCTGGAACAGAGAGGCTGGGGGAGCGGGGACTCATGAGAACCCAAGATTGAGTCTCAACACTAAACAAGCAAAACATAGTCTCTTGGGCGGGGTCGAAATGTCTAGATTTTGCTTTTGTTTTGTCTATTTTTTTATTTGGCTACATCTATCTATGCTCAGGGCTTCTTCCTCCTGGCTTTACCCTCAGGAATCTCATTCCTGGCAAGGATCAGGGGGCCATATCAGGTGCCAGGGATTGAACTTGGGTTGGCCTCATGTCCAACAACCTCTCTGGTCCCAGTGTCCAGTTTACTTTTCGTTTTCTTTTTAGGACCCTACCCAGCAGTGCTCAGGGGTTACTCCTGGCTCTGTGCTCAGGAATTACTCCTGGCAGGCTCAGGGCACCATATGTGGTGCAAGGGATGGAACCCCAGTTGGCTGAATGTAAGGCAAATGTCCTATCTGCTCTATATTGCTCTACCCCCCCCCCCCGGGTCCAGAATCTTCCATTAAGAATCACTAGCTCAGGTAGAAAAGGCTAAAGAGTAGAAAGAACCACCTGGCCCTGGAAACCAAAACTACAAACGATGATTCCTCAGAAGGTGAAGCAAAAAATATAAAGTTTTCTTTTGCAGGACTTCCCATAGAACAGATCCAAGGATTCCCATAAAAGTTTCCCCATATTTTTCCTGGCTTGATTCTTCCAGGCTCATCTTCTCCTTTCAGCTGTCTCGCACTGAGTTCTCTCTCCTGGGAACCAGGGAACCAGACCCAGAAACTCAGGGAAAGAGTGGTTCTACTTTCAACCAGTAACTGGGATCCAAATTAAACCAATTATCTCAACGACGAGTATGTGCATCCAACTGTGATGCAATTCAGGGAGCTTCTGCAAGGTCGTTCCAAGCGCGATGCTCAGATAGTAGGTCAGTCCCATTTGGCCTGGTCACACACTGACCAGCTGAAAGAGCAGCAGGAACTAGAATCCTTGGTCACATGGTGTGAGCTCAGCCAATCACTGAGCACAGGGATGCAACTTCAGGAGAGTACTAAATATGTAAACACTCTAGGATGGGAGTCTTCCCTGATGTCCTTCTGAGCGTGTTGCTTGCTTACACACACCCAAGAACTCCCATCCAGGACACAGCAACACTCCCCACACTTTTTACAACTCTCATAAAAGCGCTGTCACTCTGGGAAATTATCCTACAAATCTCTCCCCCCAACTACTCTCCCCTACAACCAGCCTTTTCTAGCAGAATAGCTTAACAGGGAGGGGGAGAATACTTAGAAATGTTCTACAGGGAGATATTTCATCATGCACACTTCAGCTCCAGACTTCTCTTTACATCCAACGAAACAATGTACAGTCAGCTCGGAGCCTAAAAATGATTGGCTGCTTCTGGATCAAGAACTAAATCCTGTAGCTAGTGAACTGGGAGATAGAGAAACAGTATCATCTACAATCTACATCAATGACTTTATCAAGATTAACAGAGGGAGGGATCAGGGTCTGGGCTCTAGTGGCAGAGCATATGTCTTGGTTGTGTAAGACCCTGAGATTGAGCCCCTGCCCCTGCACTGTCAGAAGCAGCAACCCCCACAACTTCCAGAGCTGAGAAAAGTTTTTGAATCTGGGGGACACTGGTGAGGCAACTGACCTATCCAGGAAAAGGAGAGCTCAGCAGTGGAAATTTAAGAAACAGAATGAGGCATTTAAGTATCAGCTTTTAAAAGTATCACAAACAAGACTCTTCAGCCAAATTTTTGAATGTCCCAGTAAATCTTGCGTTTTCATTCCACTTCATTAAAACCACTCTACCCATGCATCCCCTAGCTTTGCAATCTTACCCTTCAAAACAACAAACAACAGCAAACATAAAGTTCTTCTGCTCATTGGTAATAGACCACAGATTTTACTTAGAGTGGCTGGTTAAACAGAGATGGGGCATAGCATGCTAGTTTGTCACAGGCTAACTTTTCGGTTTAGTGAGCATTTGCTGCTTAAGAGAATGGGAAATTCAGTGGGGGTGGGTAGAAGGGTCCCCCAAATTTCTTGGGCCACAGGTGCAAGACATTAGCGGCATTCACCTATGAAAGGTGAAGATATTTCTCCACACGCTATGAGGTTCGCTATGAGGTTCGTTGGATTGACCACTGCATTCTCAAATGTGTTCTCACACTGTGATTTGCTACAAAAGGCTGATGCAGAGACAAACATTACCAAAAAACATAAACAGGCTAAACTGAAAATGATGTTTCTTTAGTCAGAATAAAAAAGCCCCTAACGGATCTTCTGGATTGACTGAACACTCTTAAGAGGAAAAGCAAAGATGAGGGCTTCTCCCAGTATAGGGCCAGACCCACCTCTGGCAGCAAAACCATTCTGCTAAAAAGCGGACATTTGGGCCCGGAGAGATAGCACAGCGGCGTTTGCCTTGCAAGCAGCCGATCCAGGACCAAAAGTGGTTGGTTCGAATCCCGGTGTCCCATATGGTCCCCCGTGCCTGCCAGGAGCTATTTCTGAGCAGACAGCCAGGAGTAACCCCTGAGCAACGCCGGGTGTGGACCCAAAATTAAAAATAATAATAATAATAATAATAATAATAATAATAATAATAATAATAATAATAATAATAATAATAATAATAATAAAAAAGCGGACGTTTGGAACAAGACCCCAAATGACATCCACCACTGGTGACAGAGATGAAAAAGTGCTGCTTAGAGAATGTTGCGCGCCACGCGTGCCCTTTAGCCAGACCCAATACCCCACAGCTGAGTGTGTGGGAAAAGAGGTCAATCTAGTCCCGTGTTCCTGTTGAGGGTCCCTCCTGGAGCGGGGTAGGGGGTCTAGATGCTAGCAGGGACGAGCTGGTGGCTTGTCAAGTGTTCTCCAAAACAGAGGGTTGCATTCACGCGAAAGGATCAAAACCACCCGGACTGAAACGGGGTGGGGTTGGGGAGGCTGCGGGCAGGAGGACGCTGGGCAAAACCCCTTCTTCCTCCCATGAAGCCCGTCGTGCCAGGAGGGAAAACAAGCCCCGGTTCGTTGGGGGAATCGCAAGCTGGTCCCCGAAGATCCCTAGATGTTTGGGAAATGAGAAACCAACGGGGAGGGGGAGATTCCTTGGGAATCTGAGCGCGCTCCTTTCTGACTCTCCCACGGGAAAGCAAATGCCAACAAGATTTATTTCCTCTCGCAGGTTGGGCAGAGCCAAGTCCAGGAGAACGTGCAAGAGGCTCCTCCCCCATCCAAAAAATATAAAAAACAAGCGGAGCTCAGAAGGTGTTTTTATCTTGTGTTTCTATCTTGCTCCATACGCAAATAACTCGCGAGCGTCAGAGCTCCCTCCCCAAGAGTGCACGCACATCCCGCTCACGCAGCACACCGCAAGCTTTGATGCCATCTCTGGCTCCTGCCCAACCCGAACCTTCCCACTTAGGCTCCGGGCTCAGAAGCTCGGGAGCCGGGAGATTTCCGCGCCTTCCACCTGCCGGGTACCGCCCCCGTGGACACCCCCCTTCAAGCCTGGCTTCTCTTCCTTTCTTGGGGATAGGTCCCCAGCAGGTCTGGGTCACTGATCTGCTGCCTACAGGGCCCAGAGCCCAGCCGCACCCCAAGCATCACACAAACACCATCCTGCACAGAAGTGCCGAGCCAAGAACCCCCAAATCTGTCCCTTGGCCCGCCGGCTGCGGCAGGGGTTCGACCTCGCCCAGGGCCCCCTCGGCCCGTCCGTGGCACCTTTCCTGGGCAGCTAAGGCGGATTTAGGAGATTGGGGGGGTCTCCTAGAGCACCTTCTCCTCCAACAGGTGAGCAACTTAGCCACAGCCCGCCCCGTCGACGGCTCCAGCGTGGATTCCAGTCCCCGGGACGCAGATGCACCCGGGCGCACACTAGCCCGCGCGCCTCTCCCCAGTCGCCGGGTCTACGGTCCAGGTCCTGGGTCACCAACCTGAGACCCTGCGGGTCACGAGACGAACGCAGGGATGTGTCCCCCAGCCCGCCTCGGGTCACCCCTGCCCTCCTCCGCGACGATCCCGGGGTCCTCACCTTTGTACCGCTCCATCAGGCCCCGGGCGTTGCGCTCCCCGCGCGGCGACTCTGGCCTCGGCTGCTGCGCTCTGGGCTCCGCGCTCCGCCGGCCGCGCTGGCTGGCCCCACCCCGTGAGGTCACGATCGCGGCCGCCCACCGCCCTCGGACCCCGTCCCCGCCCGCCCCCGCCCCGCCGGGGAACTCCGCTGCCGCCCGCCCGGCACAGACACCCAGCGCTGGGGCGCGATGCCCGCCCACGGCGCCCGGCGCGCTCCGAACGTCCGGACCCCGGGGAGGCGAAAGGGAGCGAGCGAGTCCCGGACGTGCCCGCACCCTGGGGTGGCTCCCGGGCGGGCCGCCGGCAGCAGTTTCCCAGCCGCGCCTGCAAGCCCACTGCTCTGGGGCGGGTGAGGTGGCGCTAGAGGTAAGGTGTTTGCCTTGCAAGCGCTAGCCAAGGAAGGACCGCGACCACGGTTCGATGTCCCATATGGTCCCCCCAAACCAGGGGCATTTTCTGAGCGCTTGGCCAGGAGTAACCCCTGAGCATCAAACGGGTGTGGGCCCGAAAAAAACAAAACCAAACCAAAACAAACAAACAAAAAAAAAAAAAACCCACTGCTCTGAGGCTGAGACTGAGGTCCGGAGCAAGGCACAGATGGGCCGAGAGCGCCGCCCGCAGGCCTCTGCTCCTTTCTCCAGGGTCCAAGAGGATTGTTAGCTGGTCCTGGGTTCCTGGGCGTGCTCTACCACTCTCTGACAACACGCTTACAACACTCTTCTAGGCGTGTTTCCGCGTCTCCTCACTGCCCACATGCCCCACACCGCTCTGAGAAGGATAGGATTTACTTATACTTTTTATTTCTTATTTTCCTTTTGGTCTACACCAGCCTGTGCTCAGGTCTTTTTTTTTTTTTTTTTTTTGGTCACACCCGGTAGCACCCAGGGGTTACTCCTGGCTCTACACACACAAATCGCTCCTGGCAGGCTCAGGGGACCATCTTGGATGCCGGGATTCGAACCACCATCCTTCTGCATGCAAGCCAAATGCCTTACCTCCATGCTATTTCGCCGGCCCCTGTGCTCAGGTCTTACTCCTGGCTCTGCAGTCAGGGATCACTCCTAGTTGGATTCAAGGAGCCACAAGGGATCCAACCTGGGTTGACTGTCTGCAAGGCAACTGCGCTCCCTGCTGTACTGTCGCTAAGGCTGGGAGTCTTGGGCCAACAGCCTGGAGCGCGTCCTTCCCGCACCTGGAGGCACCTGTTCCCCAAGGAGCTCGCTGTGATTCTTACTACATTCCACCCCACAACCGACTCCACTATGTGATCTCTATACATCCCAGGACTTCCCAGAAGTTCCCCCAAGGAGAAGCCATGTGTGTCCTTAAAACATGCCAGGATCCACTTTCAAATCTCAATCAGGGCTGGGTCTAGACACCAGGTTTCCAGCCTGGACCTTGCTTTCCTGGAAGGAAGGATGCTTCAGGTGGGGGTCATTCCTGTTATTGTCCAAAACGCTCCCTTCTCTGGTTCTGCCGAACTCAGCTCTGATACGTGAAGACCATCTTGCTTGAATCTTGCCAGAAATGCTTTCATTCTCTTGGTGTGAGCATAATAGAGTTGGGTGCTGCCCATGCCCTGACTTCAATGCTGGCCCTCCCCAAATCCGGGAGGGAATGTTTCCTACTGCTTTGTTTTATTGTTGTTTTGGTTTGGAGGCCACACCCAGCTGTGACTCCTGATTCTGCGCTCAGGAATCACTTCTGGAAGGCTTGGGGACCATATGGAATGCCGAGGAGAGAAAATGGGTAGGCCGTGTGCAAGGCAAATGCCCTATACACTCTGCTATTGCTCCAGACCCTGTTTCGTTCTGTTTTAATTGAGAAGTGGAAGAAACTGGACTTAGAGAAATTCAGTGCTGGCCCAGAGTCACACAACAGGCATCAAATGCATCACTTATCTGCTCCTGAATGTTCCCTCCTGCATCCTTCATGGTCAGACTGTGGGTTCCCAGCTTGAGAGAGCCAGATGGGGCAGCATAGCCAAGCAGGAAGATTTTTATAAGATAGGTGTTCTGAGAACTGTAGAGATAGTACAACAGATAGGGAGCTTGCCTTGAACACGGTTGACCGAGATTCACTCCTCACTCCTCTGCATCCCAATATGGTATCCTGAGCATATCCAGGAGTAATTCCTGAGTTCAGAACCAGGAGTATTCCTGATAGCACCAGGTATTTTGGGTGGCCCCAAAACAACAACGAAAAATTTAAAAAAATGGCAAAACAAAGCTCTAGGTTCCAACTGCCCAGTGGTACCACTTAGAGAAGCTTCTTAAGTCCTCTTGGGCTAAGGTTTCCAACCCCTGGTCCATGGACCCATGTGTAGAAGGGTTGGAAATCATGGGTTGGCCAACTTGGTTCTAAATGCCAATCTGTGGACCAGGTCAGGACAACTGCTCATGTACAAATGTAGAAGGCTGCAGAACACTGTTCAAGAAGGGGCAAGGCTTGAGTTGAGTCTCAACAGTGAGACATATGGCTCCAGGGGAGAGGAGAGTGAGGATTTGTGGGCAGAAAGAAGGATGAAAGGACCAGGCAAGGGGATGAGGCATTTGGGAATATCAGTTCTGTGCTACCAAAGCCAACAGGTTGAAAAGTGAGGTTGAAGAGTGGAGTGCACACCTGGTCCCAGGCCCTAAAAAGTGAGGGTGCCCTGGCATTCCTTTGGAGGGCAAGCAAAGGGTGGGATGTAAGAAGCAGTGGGGGTGGGGAAGAATCTGATGGGCAGGCAACAGAAAAACACAGTTTCTGGAGCTGGGCAGGAGAGAGCCCAATGGGACACAGAAGGGGCAACAGGCAGGAGAGCTATAGCGCAAAGTGAGAGAGAGAGAGAGAGAGAGAGAGAGAGAGAGAGAGAGAGAGAGAGAGAGAGAGAGAGAGAGAGAGAGAGAGAGAGAGAGAGAGAGAGAGATGGGTTCTTGGCCTGAGACCTTAGAATTCACTTTCATGGATTATGGACTAATTAGCTACTTAATGGATTCTTCTGGCCATTCTTTTGGGGCCCAGCCAACACAGTTAACACAATAGGAAGAGCCAAGGCTATAGTGGGCATGTGAGAGTCAAAGCACAGGAAATGCTCCTGGAATCTCCTGGGAGCTGGGCCTGGACAGGGCCAGCTAGGATGCTGCTATATGTTCTGTGTCTGGTCTCTTCCCGCCTCCCATACTGCCCTCTAACCTCCAGTGCCTGTCTGTGGATGTCCACATTTTCAGGGTGCATCTGATGGTGCATCTCTGTGGGGATGGAAGGGCAAGGTATCAGGGTCCAGGTCCCAGCTGCCTGAGGTTTAGTCTGAAGCCCACAGAAAGGATTGGGGGAGCTGCCTTTGCTGCTGAGGTTGCCAAGACTAGAATACAGGAGTTAGAAGTTGTAGCATTAAATAATGATGGTGCTGGATAAAGGTGGATGGATGGAGGGATTTTTTTCTGCCATCCCAGGCCACGTGGCTCCGCAATCTCCATTCAGCTGGCGGGTCCCAGGTTTAGGTGAACGGCGGAATCAGACTCATCCAGAGACAGGCATCAGGAAGCATCAACTTTATTCATGCCCTATCCACCACATGTGTGGCCTATATCATAACCTTTTAAGCATTCAGCCATTCTTAGCTAGCCCTGCATCTTAACTCCTGTCAGCCATCTTCCCTTTGACCTCCATGCTGGCAAAAGACCAAAAAGGGCCCTCATCCCCTCTGGTCAAAACCTTATCTACCCTTTCCAAGACCCCTCCCAGGAAATGGTGGGGTCTTGTAGGTAAGGTCAAGTTACCTAAGAAGAATGGGTGAGGGATGAGGCTTCAGAAGTAAACCATCTAGGCCTGGTTTTGAGCAAGCCCTCATGTAGTTGACTTCTTGAACAATTTCCCCTGGAGGTTCACCAGCGGTAATGGGCATTTCCTGGTCCTTTGTGGGCCTATGACCACTACTGCTCTGTGGCTACCTCATTTGGGGAGATGGGGAACTGCAGTCAGCAGTGCTCAGGTGCTACTCCCAGCTCTGTGCTTAGGGGACTATGCAGCATGGGGTCTGAACTGGGATCTACATGCAGCCGTTTGCTCTCACTCTGACCCCTCCATCTTTCTCTGATGAAGAAAGGACACAGCTTTCTGAAGTCCTCTGCATCAGGAGTCTCCATGCCCAGATCCTGCCCTTTGCCAACAAGCTGCCATGGTCAGCCCTTCCCTGAGAAGATCACTGGCATGGAGGGCCAGACAGATGATCTAGCAGGTAGGGTATTTGCCTTGCATGAGGTGGATCTGGGTTTCAATCCCTAGCACTACTAGAGCCCTTCTAGAAGTGACCCAAGAGCACAGAGCTAGGAGTAAGCTCTTAATACCACTGGGTGTGTCCCCAAAACAAACAAATAAAGACGCTATCAGAAGAGAAATAGGAGCTTAAGGAAAACAGGCATGTGGAAATTACGTCTTGTGTTTCTTCAATAAAAACAGAAAATGAGAAAGCCAAAACTAAAATCGGAGTCAGGTTTCTAGATTCCAAACCCAGAACTTTGTCCACCATCCACTCAGTTTTTCCTTAGCCCCACTACATAAATACTTCCTGTAACCCAGCCCTCTGTGTAGGCTGGGGGTCAGCTCCATGGGGCCCTTTGTCTGCCTCTGTCCCTTTTCCCAAAAAGACTCCCATCCCTTACTCAAAATCTGCTCTTGTTTCATCACTGGCAACTTAGCACCCTCTCAGAGCCTCCAGACAACCAGAAATCGATTGGGAACACATGTAACATTAATTAAAATGGGAACTTGGCTACCCTTTTAGGAATAAAATCAGAATAACTGACAAGTTCAGAGAGGGGTCTCAGCCCTCTAGGAAGCTCGGCACTGCTGCCTCCTCTTTCCAAACCTAGATGTAGTCAAGCTGCCTTTAGCTGCTTCACAACTTCTAGCCAACACACCATGCACCTGCAAATTCTAGCTCACCACACTGTGATGTCTGGTCTCTGGTCTCTATGACAGTGATTTTCATGAGTTTTCAACCCTCTGAGTACCATAGATGACCTCACCTTCCCACTGTATCCTAAGTGGGAGAGTCTGATGTAGATGCCTTAAAACCAAAATGAGTATCTACCCTGCTCCCTCCCAAGGTCCTCTAGGTTTGTGTTTCCCAAAGTAGATGATACCAATTCCTAAGAGCCACTGGAGCAGTCCACGATGTGTAGAAACCTAGGGTGCAATGAGGGGATTACTGTTCCTTCAAGGAAGCTTGAGTTCTGGGGGCACCGAGGGACTTTTTTTTTTTTTTAGAACATGAAGAAGTTTAGGGAACCTGATCTGGGTAGTGTGTATTCCCAGGAAGCAATGGGAATGGGGAGGTACTTCTGACCCCAGACATGTGGTAGCACAGGACACAGGACACAACAACAGAGAACTTTTTCCAACCCTGAGGGGGCCATGAGGAGGGGGCCCAAAGGAGAGAGTGTCTGGATGCCATGTTCTTCTTTGATCTTTTGGAGATTACAGCTCCTCCCTTTCATGCAGAGATCTCAAGCCACTGGACCAAAGCCATGGCTGGGTAGCCAGCAGCTATCCCTACTGTGGTCTCTCACTCCAGCCCAGCTCCTTGTTCTTTTTTTTTTTTTTTTTTGGTTTTTGGGCCACACCCTGTGACGCTCAGGGGTTACTCCTGGCTATGCACTCAGAAGTTGCTCCTGGCTTCTTGGGGGACCATATGGGACTCCGGGGGATCGAACCGCGGTCCGTCCTAGGCTAGCACAGGCAAGGCAGGCACCTTACCTCCAGCGCCACCGCCCGGCCCCCAGCTCCTTGTTCTTTCATGGTCAACTCCAATACTTTGGGGAGAGGCCCTCATTCTTCTCTGCTCTCCTCAGCATCTGCCCCTGGGGCACCCAGGCTGCCTGTCCTGACACACCAGCGCTCTCTGTGTGGTGTGGCCGAGACTTCTGACCCAGATGTCACAGATGAGCTGCACACACAGACTGTCCTGGCATGAGGCAAGGGCATAAAGGATTAACTATTCCACAGTGTCTATGTAAATGACACAGACTTCCCCTCATTCCTTTACATACATGCACATACACATACACACATTTTACTCACACATACACACACTCTTTCACATACCTTCTCTCACTCTCTTTCATACATTCTCACTTTCTCTCTCTCACAAACTCTCTCACTCTCATATACACACAACCTATTATAACTCATATACTCTCACACACACACTCTTTCCCAATCACCTTCCTCCTTGTATAGGTTAATGAAACAAATTATTGCTGAAGGACATACAAGGCGAGATGAAGCAGAAGCAAGGTAGTTTTTGAACCAAGTCCTTTGTTATAAAATAGCCCCTAACATAAAATATACTATTTATAATGATAGTATTTTGTAGTACTAAATAACCTCATACCAAGTAACCATCACTACATCCCTTTCCAAAGTGCTTTCATCAGAAACTTGAGACAAATCAGAGCCTGGGAGATGGCCGGCAATGCCAGGGGCAGATGCTCATGTGCGAGCCTCAGTTTAATCTCCTGTAGCATGTGCTCACCCAGCATCAGGCACAGAACACCACCACATGTGGCCTGCAAACCAAACACTCAACAAGAACTCTACATTTCCCTCTCCTGCAGCCCTTGGGAACCACGATTCTACTTTCTGTCCTCATGAACATGATGGTTTTAGCTAGCAGTGTCTGGGCAGGGGCCAGGATTTTGATCTTAGATCTATGTCCTCCATGGGTTTTTGCTGCTGTCCCTGGGATTTATAATTTATACATTTATATATTCTCAGGTGAGATGCAAGCAGAAATGCATCCAGAGTTTAGCCACACAGTCCCAAGAAATGGAGGCAGACAGACAGACTGGCTGCAGGATCCTCTTTGACTGAGCAAAGTCATTTTTACCTCAGGTGAGTGCGCCCTGAGAAGAGCGTAGCTGCTCTGCTTCATTCTGCAGCCACACATTTCTTCTAGTCAACGAGCTTCAGGGCAACACATAAAAACACCACCACACTGTAAAGGTTATAATGGAAAAGTAACACAGAACCTCACCATGCTTAGTGCATGAAATGGTATTCTGAAGACTCAAATAGTATCAGTCACCTGTATAACCTCTTCAATAAGGACTTTAGAGAAGAAACGTTGAAGATATTCAAGGAACTCAAAGAAACCATGGAATGAACAGAAATGCAGTCAGATCAGAGTTGGCCACCACAGGCATGTTCTAGATCCTCAGAGAGAAACCAGCCATTCCTGTGGTGAGCAGAGACACCGGGTGCCTACTTGCTTCTGCACATGGCAGAGCCTCAGATGGTCCCTCCTCTACCAGGCTGCCCACACACATATCTGAAGGGGATTTCTCATACCGCCTGACACTTTTTTTTCCAGATACATTTTCCAGTTATGAACAGAAAATAGTAATCATCTTCTGGCTCTTATCTCTTCAACTAGCAGATAAGCTCATGTAACCAGGAACTCAGCAGAGGCCCCTGGGCACTCAATCAAGCTTTCAGAGCTCAGGGGCTTGGGGTTATATAGATTTGCTTTGGTCCAGAGATTGAGCCACAAGCCTGGACTCACATGGAGTCACCCCTTCTCTGCAGGGGGTGCCAACCCTCTGACTCCCCATGAGGACTCCAGAGCCTGGCTTCATGCTGGTCAGGCACGGAGCTAAACCACTAATCTGACTCCATCTGGCACACTCTCTTCTTCAAGCCCTCCCGCCCAGCTCTTCAAAGCCAGCTGGCTGGGTCTGGCACACCCGGCTATTTCTCCTGCCAGTTCTCGTGCATCCTTTTGGCCTGCTCTCCCAGGAGGTGGGTGGGTGGGTGGGGTAGAGGTTGGGGCTTCTCCCATGCCCTGAGGAGGGGCAACAGTTCTATGTGCAAGTTCCAGCTCATACACATTGTTTCTTGGGCTGGAGAGCTAGTGGGCAGGACAGGCCTGGTCTTGCATACACCAACCCTGGTTTGATCCCCAGTACCACAGATGTTCTCTCCTGAGCCCTACCAAGAGTGATCCTGGAGACCAACTGGACCTGATTCAAAAAAATCAAACTTAAACTAAAACCAAAGCAAACCAAACAGATTTAATTTGAAGCCCTTGGCTTCAAGGCAAGGCAGGCAGTGGAATGCATAGTGGAGAGAGCTGTCAGCCTGGTCCCAGTCACCTGAGCTGTAGTGGCAGGAGGGGTGGCCCCCAAAATCTTTGCTCAGAGCTCTTTCTTCTATATCTGTTAGATGTAGGCAGAGGAGGAAGATAAAAGCCTGGGTATCAACTTCTCTCCCAGATGGGAATGGCTAAAGCCTCGAGTCCAGGTCCCTGGCCCAGTTCTTATGTTTGCAAAGCATAAAGTAATAGTACAGCAGGTAAGGCACTTCCCTTACATGTGACTGACCCAGGTTTAATTCCTGGCACTACCTATGGTCCTCTCAGCTCCACCAGGAATGACCCCTGAGTGCAGAGCCAAGAAGAAGCCCTGAGCATTGCAGAACAAGCAAACAGAAATCCTTTCATGAACTTCTCACTAGGTCCTGAGCAATAGTACAGCGAGTAGGGCGGATAGGAGAGTAAGGCACTTGACTTGTATGTGGGTCAACTCGCTTGACCTGAGTTTGATTTTGAGCACCTTTTTTTCTTTTTTTTTGGGGGGGGTCACATCTGGCAGAGATCAGGAGTTATTCCTGGCTCTACGCTCAGAAATCGCTCCTGGTAGGCTCGGGGGACCATATGAGATGCCGGGATTCGAACCACAGTTCTTCTGCATGCAAGGCAAATGCCTTATCTCCATACTATCTCTCTGGCTCAGATTTTGAGCATCTTATATGGTCTCCTGAGCCCACCAGGAGTGATGCCTGAGTTCAGAATTTCTTGAGTATCGCTGAGTGTGGCCTGACCTTCCTCCACCCTCCAAAGAAAATGAGTTCCTCCACACTGAGACAGACTGGCCTAGAAAAAGGTTTCACAAATACACATGAAACATGGGGCATTGTCCATGGGATTGCGTCTACCAGTGTGGTATCAAGGACTTGATCAGAGCCAATAATGAATCTATAGTCTGTGAAAATTATTATACAGAAGCTCTATTTAAATGGGACCAGAAAGTGGAGGAGAGCATCTTGTATGTACAATCAGTAAACTATAAATCCCAGCATGCTTTGGTTATTCTGGAGACCAATAGGAAGTAATTGTGCTTTCCTGTGCCTGCAGAAAGAAGGACGTCCCCACTCAGCAATAAGCACAGCAAATAAAAGTATATAAAGGTGTGCTGGCTTTAGGTATGGGAAAAAATGTACATTTGTCTTATGATGACAAATACTTGCCATATTGCTCTTTTTTTGTTGTTTCTAAACAAACTTTTATTGGTAAAATAAATGGTTGCTTTTAAAATTGTTTGTTTTCACATGTTCACAGGAGCCACATTAGGAGGTACTCGTGATTTTTATGGTGTCAGAAATCGAATTTAGGATCTTTATGTTTTGGTTTGGTTTGGTTTTCTTTTGTCACACCCAGCAGCGCTCAGGAGTTACTCCTGGCTTTGTGCTCAGAAGTTGCTCCTGGCAGGCTCAGGAGACCATATGGGATGCCAGGATTCCAACCAGTGTTGGTCCTGTGTTGACCGTGTGCAAAGTAAACATCTTACCGCTGTGCTTTCGCTTGAGCCCTTAGATTCTTATTAGGCTACACATATACTTTATCACTTGAATCTTATCCCTGTTTCCAAATAATTATTTTTGTGTGTGCAGTCACACAAATGAGAGACAGAAACTGAAGGCATAAAGGTCAATACTAATAATCCTAGAGCTATGGGGATGAGAATGAACTGGTTTAGACAAAAGATAACTCACACATTCTGAGAAAACTTCTTTATAGAGGCTTTAAATGTGGCACAACTATTTTAAGTATCAACAAGCAGAAACCCCAACCCATGCTCCTGCTGTTCTTCTACCTTCAGGGCAGCCACAGTACTGTTCTAGGAAGGGAAATGCATCCCAAGACTCATTATTCCAGAGACCAGCAGACCTGATGATCTCAGGGTCCCATCCTGTTTACCCTGAAAGTCAACTCCTGTGTTTCAAGATAGGGACAAGATAAAAGTTTTTTGCCCCTCCTTCTCCCCCATGGAAGAATTCTCCAAGACAAAGGGTTGGGGAGAAAGATCTGGGCATAGTTCCTTCCATCGTGAATTCCAGACAGCTATAAAGCTTTCCCTTTCTTGCACAAGCCCATGTTCAAGAGTTGGGCTTTCTGGATGTTGGCCCACTGGAAGTTTTGTTCCAAGATCAGAAACTTCACTCTTTCTTGGCAAAGGAGTCTTACTGAGTAAGCAGTGATTTGGGAATGTTAACTGATGGGAGAATTATCTGGGGGCCTTGTTAACACTGAGCTTCTGATTCAGGAGGTCTGGGGGACAGGGGGTGAATTCTGCGTTTCTGATTAGCTCTCAGGCAATGCTAAGGCTGCAGATCAGGGACCATGAAAGGGGGAGTCAAGTATTGAAGAAACTACCTATTCTCACAGAGAAGCAGAGGAAACCTGATTTCCCCTTCCCTTTCGGATGGCTGCCCATGACCTTGACAGCTGATGACGTTCACAAAACTGAATGCAGAAAACTGCTTCTGGGTAAACTCGGGAACCAGATTTACAAAGTGATCTGGGTTCCTATCAGCCTCTGAATATTAGGGATGGAGTTACAAGGAGTTTCAGAGCTCCCATTGGGAGATGCTGGGAGCTTTGCTTTTCTCTAATAATTTAAAGGAGGGAAGGGGAGAGGGCAGACATCATAATGCAGCTTTCTACCTCTTCTTTGAACATCTCATACAGCCATGGTATCTCCTGGCAGAAACAACAGAGAGAACCTTGGGAATCATTTTCCGAGGAATCTGGAGCAGGGCAGAGCAATTGAAACTTGGCCACTACAATCACAATATCTGGGGATCTTGTTTGGTCATTTCATTAGAATTTTTTTGTGTAATTCAAGTAGTGTTTATGGAATGTCCCAGAGCAGAAAGGATTGAGGTGTGGGCCCAGAGCCAAGAACAGGCAGGTCTTAGATACCAGGGAACAACAATGCTCCCCTTTTTCTTATCCTTCCAAGCAGTGCTGGGGATAAGGAAGGGCTAGGGTGGGGCTAGGGTAGCTCCTTCCATGATTCTTAGCCAACCCAGCTGGTAGTTTAATGTGTAGAGCTGAAAATACTGACCCTGCAATGTTGGGGATTCCCAGACCACCCTTGCAATGCTCAGGGCACTCTGCAGTGCTCTGCGATCACTGTGGTGCTGAAAAACCAGGGTCAGTAGCACCAGGCAGGCACCTTAATTATTTCTCTAGACCCCAACCTTCTTTCCTTGCTATTATTAATGCCCCTGAAGAGATGTTTTGTGGGAAAGAGAATCTGTGAGCTGTAGCCACTGAGACCATCCCAAAAAGCTGTGGTCTGATTTCCCATCCTGCCTCCTGCAGCTCTGCTTGCTTCATTCAAACACAGGCTTGTTTTTTTCTTTCATCATCAAAGTACTGGGATAGCAACTGAGTATGTGCGAGTGTCCTGGGGTCTGGCATGTGCAGTAGGAGGCATCCTCCAGGATGTAGAAAAGAGCAGCTGTGAGAGCAGTGTTCTGAGCAGATGGCAGTGAGCTTGGGTCAGAATCCCAGTTCCATGGTTCACGTGTTATTCTTCATCTGGTTCCCTGCCTGCACATGGGGCACAGTACAGACCTCTACTTCATGACTTCAAGGTAAGGATAGCAGAGATGGAACGCACACAAAACACAGAATGGGTTATGGTGCTGAGTGAGTGCTTGAAATCTAGTAAGTTATTAAATGTTCTGGCCCTGAGGAATAGGAGGAACAAAATGAAAGAAAGAACCCAGAACATGCTTTCTCATTCTGTGGCTTCCCATGAGTGCAGATCCAATGCTAGCACCCACTCTGGGCCAATGGTATCCTCTCTGTCCTCCATTCTACCTGGGGAAAAGCCAGCAGAGCCACTGCCAGAGCTCAGTAAATGAACCAGCCTCAGTCCAGACTTCACCTTGGCAATCTCTGCATCTAGCTCCTCTCACTCTGCCCCCATCTGTCACCCCAATTTGGTTGATAATCATTCTTCACCAAATCCAGGGATTCTTTTGCCACTGCATACTGTTTGTTTGTATTAAAGAATAAGTATAAAATTTCGGTTTCTAATTCTCCAGATTACTTGTCTTTGTCATTAAACATGTTCTTAAATTTGAAGTTTTTAAGTTGAATCCCATCTAATGAGTATGATTTAAAAAGATTTTATAAAATTTTCCCAAGAAGGTGTGATTGGGTGATTGTGATATTTCAACCTATTTCTAAAATACAAGGTTATATGGGGTTTCTTTCTTCCTCTCCTCTACCCGTTTCTCAGGGATCTTGATCTGTGGAACAATCGAGACTATATTGGCCAGTGAGGATACAGGGGAATACTTGTCTTTCCTGGGTCTTTATCAGCCACTGAACTATCTTGTGAGTTTTCCTTGCTACTGAGGAACCCAGAAAAAAGGATCATGAAAGCCTATAGAAGTATACTGGGCAGTGAATTCTTGGTCTCATCCTTCATTGAGCCAGTTACCTTTTGGGCTTTTTTTTCCCTTCCTTTTAAAAGTTTATTTTTTCTGGGACCAGGGAGTTAGGTCAAAGGGTTAGTGCATATGCTTTGTCTAGGTTCCATTCACCATAACACCTGAAACAGCCCCTGAGTATAATACTGTAAGCAGCCCGTTAGCACCCTAGGCAGGTGTGGCCCAATCCTGCCTCACAAATAAAATGTATACCAAAAAAAAAAAAAAGGTTAGATTAAGATAGAATTTTCATGTCATACAAATCACAATTTAAAGCATGCAATTAAATGTTTTCAAGTATTTCACTAGACCTGTTTAACCTCCCTAAATTTCTATTTATCACACACAAAAGAAAATATCAACCATGTCATTCTCCTGAGGCATACTCAAATCCATGTTTTGCTTATTCTGGAAACATCAGGTGAATGGAATCACACAATATTCCCAAAACCCATTCTATTATCTGGATTGGGTCTGGCCCAGTGGGAATGATGATTTCCTGGCTCACCCATGTCTGAATGTATCTCTGTGCTTCATTCTCTCTATGGTTCAACAGTCCTGTGTGCTGACAGGAACACAGTCTACTCACTCACTCCTTGGACCCAGTTCCCCTGGAGTCTGTAGTGAGCAGGGGCTACTCTGCACAAGTTTGTGCCAGCACCTGGGTGACTCTGCCTTATGTTTGCTGCATGCACTGACTATCTGGGTCCTCCCTCCATCCCGAGCAAATCTCAAGAGTTTGATTCCTACTCAGAATATTTTGGTGGACTCATGATCTTCCTAGTCACTCTGTGTCTTCTCCCTTCCATGGTACACAGCAGGATCCACACTTGTGCCTTTACACCTTCCAAATCATCCCCCACCTCAGTGCTGTCCACATCCAGTTCTGCTACAGTTCAGAACCTGTATCTGTCAGTGAAGCCTTAATGGATTTCTAAAACCAGGCCAGACAACTAATCCTTTGTTGTTATACTTTTTTTTTTTTTTTTTGGTTTTTGGGTCACACCTGACAGTGGTCAGGGGTTACTCCTGGCTCTATGCTCAGAAATTGCCCCGGGCAAGCACAGGGGACCATATGGGATGTCGGGATTCGAACCACCGTCCTTCTGCATGAAAGGCAAACGCCTTACCTCCATGCTATCTCTCTGGCCCCTGTTGTTTAACTTTATTGGGGTCATGCTTCTACTCAAAGAACTAAGTACTAAGTAAAGAACTCAGCGCTCCTGTGCAAAGCCTGTCCTCAGACCACTAATTTTTATTTTGGGGCATACCAGGTGATTCTCAGGTGCTACTTCTGACTCTGGTATTGGGAATCACTATGGCAGTGGTTGGGTTGGAGTTCTGAGATCAATCAAGAAGCTCCTTCCAATCCCTTCACCACTCTACTCCTCACTTTCCATTGGAGAAGTCAGTCAGTTTGCTTACTTTATTGGAGGGGAGAAGTTTGGGGCTACACTAATTTGGCCACACAAGTTTGGTGATGCTCAGGGGTTACTTCTGGCTTTGCTTTTAAAGGTTATTCCTGGTAGTGCTCAGGGTACCATATGAAATGCTTGGGATCGAACCTGAGCCAGCTGTATGAAAGGCAAATGCCCTACCCAATATGCTATTGCTCTGGCCCCTGTTTGCTCACTTTTTTTTTTTTTTTTTTTGGTTTTTGGGCCACACCCTGTGATGCTCAGGGGTTACTCCTGGCTATGCGCTCAGAAGTTGCTCCTGGCTTCTTGGGGGACCATATGGGACGCCGGGGGATCGAACCGCGGTCCGTCCTAGGCTAGCGCAGGCAAGGCAGGCACCTTACCTCCAGCGCCATCGCCCGGCCCCTGTTTGCTCACTTTTTCTCCCAGATGGGAGTCACTCATCTGTCCTGGAGAGCAGTTTACGGATCCTGAAACACTATCATGTGCAATAACAGTCAGTTGGCTTGAACTGCCTTTTCTATCTTTCCACAATATTTCAAATCAAGGTATAATCTCCCATCTAGCAGAATTCAAACTTCCTTGCTGGACATTTGATGCTAGACATCTGTAAATTCTGACAAATGCATGCAGCCATGCAATCACCCCCCAATTGCACTGCACATTGACCTGCCCCCACCCCCATGTCCATGGTGTCCTTTGTGGTGAACTCTCCCTCCTCCCCTCTTCCCTCAAAGTGCTGATTTGTGATTTCCTGTCCCTGGAAGTCTTTCTTTTCCAGTATAGCCCAGAAAAATGTTTTGATTCTGGTGCCTTCTCCACTCAGACCAAGACCTTTGAAACTCACCACCTTCCTGCTATCACTCATTCTGTCCTGCCCAGTATCAGTCCACGCACTGAGGCAGGACCATGGGATCAGCATTAAAACATTAAAGAACATTGTAGACGTGTCAGCTTTGGGCCACAAAAGGGAAGAAAGCTAGGATTGAGGAGCTGGAGTGATAGCACAGCAGATACGGTATTTGTTTGCCTTGCACACAGCCGGCCTGGGTTCAATCCCCACATTCCATATGGTCCCCAGAGCTTACCAAGAGTAATTTTTGAGCACATATCCTGAGAATAGCCAGGTGTGGCCCAAAAGCAAAAACAAAAACAAACAAATAAAAAGCAAAGCAAAAGTCAGGATCAACATTTGTACACAGGATTTTGTGGGTTCCAAGGTTTCATTGGTGTGCATGGTGTGTGTGTGTGTGTGTGTGTGTGTGTGTGTGTGCAAACACTTAAAAGAAAAGACTGTGGGGTATGGGATAACTGAGTTTAGTTTTAGAAGAAATGGCCAACTGTCTTCTCTAGCACCTGAATCATTCTGCATTTCTGCCCTCCATGGAGTACCCTTCCCTTGCCCTGGCCAGGATATTTCTAGGAGAGATTATCCCCTAGAAGACCCTGCAGGGCTGGACTTTGCAAATATCCTTTCCTTCAACCATGTTTCTACGTGTTGTATTTTCATTTTCTCTCTATTTGTCTCTTCTTTTTCAGTGAGTTTGACTGAGGTCACGTGGTTTATTTACAACACTTCCCATGTCATTGTATTACACTCGCAATACTACTCACCCCCTACCCCCCAAGCGACAAATGTCACATCCTTCACAGTCCACAAGATCTTTGTTTTGATGAAGACTAACTTAACAACTTTATTTTAAAAATATGTTATGGGCATGCTAGTGGCAACCTAGCTCAGAACTCAAAGCCATGAGAATTTTCTCTATTCTGAGAGTGGGTCCAAAGAGAGACAGTAAAGGGAGACTTTTTTCTCCTCTTTTCTTTAACTGTACTTTGTACCCCCAATATGCACTTTTGGGTCATGGCACCTTGTTACTTAAAAGACTCAGGACTTGAAGATTCCAGGAAAAACCTGGACTAGCTGGAAGCCAGGGGCTACAAGAATAAAAATGTCCCAGCCCAGCACCTAAGTCCACCCCTCAGGCCCCAAGAAATTATTGGAGCCTCCAATTACCATGGCCTTTTTTCAGGACCTCATCATCTCCCACAGCCCCTTTAACATCCTTGGTCAACAGAAGGGGGGGTATATGCTGGCGATACTTTCAGTCTGCAATATGGTAAGTCCCGATGGTTTATAGGCACAGCAAGACAGGCTCCCTCAGAGTGAGCAACAAGGCTGGACTAGGGGTGTGCTGAAGGTGCCTGGGAGTGATGTTGTTGGGAAAAAGACTGTAGCTGAGCAGTCACCACAGAGGCCAGGACAAACTCATTATCTGGAAAGATCTTTAAAGAATATTCGTCTGTGTTTGGACTGAGCATTTGTCCCACACTGGAACATACCATTTAAATAGTTATTCCACACACACCCCCTTTTAAACTCCTCGATGGAAGGCCTAAAGCATGGAAGTTGGTGATGTGCAGAGTCAGGCACAGGAAAAGGCCCGTTAAACTCAACTTTATGACTCTGGAATTCTGTATTGTTTGGATGAAACCAGTTACAGAAAGTGGAAATGAAAGGTCAAGGTTTCATTTTCAATTTTAAAGAAAACACAGCCCCTTCCTTGTACTTAATTCAAGCAAACTTCGTAGTCATTCTAACAAATAGCCACAGTTTGATGGTATTTTTGAAAACTCATTTCTGGGGCTGACAGTACAGATCAAATAGCAGAATACATGGGGAGAGGATCCAAGGCTCAGGTCATCTCTGGCATCACAGGTGCCCTCCTAGTGCCACCTGCACTAAGGTTCCCATAATGATCAAATCAAATAATAAAGCTTCAGGATCACTGTTGGGTGTTATGAAAAGTGCCTCTATCCCTCTGCTTCTGGCCTTCCTTTCTCTCATAGGCTTCCAGGATCTACAGAGACAGTGGCTGGATCTTCAACCTACTGAGTTCCCCTTTGGCAGTGAGGTCTGGGATTCTGCATTGTTAATTCATCCCTGGACGAAGACATGTTTGTCCATTTTTAAAGTCACAAATGTGTGGGCCCTTTCCCTTGTGGTGATGACAGCCAATTCTAAATACTACCAGAATAAGAATGTTTTGCTCCTTTTATTGAGTGTTATAATGTGCCTACCATGAAATTTCATACAACTATTATTTAATCTAGAAGGTAATGCTTAAATGCTGTTAGGAAGCTAGCAAAGAGTTCCCACGTATGTGCAATCAGCAAACTACAAGACCCAACATGCCTTGCTTCTCAGACAGTAAGTGTATTATTATCCCCTTGACCCCAGGAGGGGAAGAATTCTCTTTGCCAAGAAACAACAGCTCCAAAGAGGTGCTGGCAGTGGTTCTGGAAAAATGTATGTGCATTCCCCCAGCAGACTGAACTTCCCAAATTGCCCTTTCTGCTGTTTTTCTGCTGAATAGATGCATTTTGGGGGTTTGAAAGAATGGATCACTGCTGGTTGGATGTTGGCATAGTTTTACCACATCCCATGCATGAAATCAGTTAGCCCTCAACCACTCTCTGGGATAAACCTGGTCTCCTTTACATTTTGGAGAAGAGACTGAGGCAGGAATAGCATGTACAGGTCACGTTACTGATTAGAGACTCTACTCTGAGGACCCTGTACACAGGGTCTCTAATAGACTATAGGGAGAAGGTGAATTTGTTGGGCCTTTGACCCCTGAACGCTGTTTGAAAGGGTGGATTTTGGCACTAATGCCGATACAAGTATCACCTGGGTCAGCCTCCAGACTAGGGAACCAGAGCCCTGAAAGGAGGAGGAGCCCTATCATTACCCAATCAGCTCTGCCCTTAAGGGGCTCTACCCCTTGATTCAAAGTCGAATCAGTGAGGCCAGCTAAGCTATTTAATGTATTTACCAGGCAAATGTCCTAGTTACCTGTCTATGTTGGATAAATAAACCTATTTCCTTCTCATCTGGGCAGTTATCATGGAGCCTTGGGACTTTGTCACATGGGAGGGATCTGACCCAGATGTCTCAACTGGCTGAGGAGATAGAGACTTGCTTCCCCTGGAAAGGCTGTGATTTGTCTGCTAGGCAGCCCTAGCAAATCACCATAGGTGGCGTGTCTCGGGACCTCAGAAGTTTATTCTCTCTGGTTCTAGACTCTAGAAGATCAAACTCAAGATGGAAGTAGGCGGAGTTCCACTCCACGCTCCCCTGGAAGATCCTTCCTGGCTCTTCCAGTATCTGAGGCTCCTGACATTCCTTGGCTTGTGACAACACAACTGTGACCTCCGCCCCTGTCTTCCTTTGGCTTTATCTCTCTGGATATCTCTGTCTCCTGTTCTATCTCTTAGATGACACTCATCCCCAGTCTAGGATGATCTCATCTCTGAATCTATGCCCAAATGACATCTGCAAAGACTTACTCCATATGAGGTCACATTCTGAGGCTCAAAGACCTATCTTAGGGGTGGGGGATACTACTTCAGTTACTATTATTTTAAGCATCATGTAGATGTTTTTATAGGTAAGGGATTCTATATTAACCATTTCTATATTAAAAATAAATGTTTGCAATCACAGCTCCTGGCTGCCATTTCCATCCTGACCCTCCAGCCAGGTTCTGGGACAAGACTAACTTTCCTTGGAGGGATGGCCTAGTCAGTAGAGAAGCTGAAAGCCCATGGTTTTCAACTCTTAACAGACCAAGAAGTTCTGAGCACACAGTATTGAGGGGATGAATTGTTTGGTAGAATTAAGTTCTATGTCATGTTTCCCCATCTGAGGTGGGTTGTCTAGGGTTTGGGCCTGTGAGTGGAGCAAGGAAGCAGTTTCACTTTTAGTCAATTTTACACCTGATAATTCTTTTTTGTCTTAAGTTTCCATCCTTCCTTCAATAGAAGCCATCTCCATGAGCACAGGTATTGTCATCTAATACCAGGGGACTGGCTAGAAGGGGACAACAGCCCTGCTATGTTGATGGCAAATGCTGAGGATGCCTTTGGGAGATCTTGGAAACTGTGGCCCTTCCTGTAAGCACAGATGTCCTGGGCCTGAACCTGGCTTAGGATAATGGGTCCCTCAGCAAGACCAAGAATGATATTGAGGGGCCGGAGAGATAGCACAGCAGTGTTTGCCTTGCAAGCAGCCGATGCAGGACCTAAGGTAGTTGGTTCGAATCCCGGCATCCCATATGGTCCCCCATGCCTGCCAGGAACTATTTCTGAGCAGATAGCCAGGAGTAACCCCTGAGCACTGCCGGGTGTGGCCCAAAAACCAAAAAAAAAAAAAAAAAAGAGAGAGAGAGAATGATATTGAGTCAGATCTGGTCTCCCCTCAACCTGAGACCACATTCTGTAGAGGAGGGGACCCAAACTTGTTAATCTAAATCATTTGGCTGATTTTGAATTTGGGCTCTAATATCCAGTTTCCTGGCTTTAGAATTTAACCTGGGTCTTGACCTCTACTCCTACCACAGCTCTCTCAGGGAGCTTCTCAGCTGGCCTCTTTTCTGTGTCCTGAACCTGTTTTGAGCCAAACAGGCTCCATCTTGTCTCTATCTGCCCTGCTACGATGTTGAGGTGAACACTAACATCCACTTGAGGACAATGAAAAACCAAGAGGTACCTGGTGGGTTGTGATAGCCGACCCCACACTGAAGCCTCCTGCCCTAGACCTTGCCCAGTTTTCAGAGACTTGAGATTCAGACTTAAGAACCAATCCAGCAGCACCATGACCAATGTCCTTCCTGAACCTTTTAAATACCCACAGCTCTGAGCCTTAGCAACACCTCTGGGGACTTCCCCTTAGTGGTGGGCCTGAATTCCTCAACACCTCTGCAATATTATTGTTCTTGGTTCACAAGCTTACTAGCCATGTGGCTTTAATGGAATGAATGCCACACAAGCCAGTTAATGAAAATAATGACTAAAAAAGAGATAGTACAGTGGGCAGGGTGTTAGATTTGATGCAAGTTTGACCCATGAAACCCCAAATGATCCCCTGAGCCCCACCAGGAGTGATTCCCTGAGTGTAGTCAAGAGTTAACATTGAGTACCACTGGGTATGACCCCAAACCAAATCTAATAAAACTAAGAGGAATAATAAATAGTACAATTTACTCTGAGTTGTCAGAAATGCCTTGTTTTTCTGGAGTGTTGAGGGGAGTGTTCATCCTTTTTTAAAAAAAAAAAAAAAACAACAAAACCAAAAGCCCAGACGTATCTGCTGAACTTTTACTGCTATCTGATGGCATGGTGCCGCCATCAACACTTTCTAACTTTTCATGAGTGAAGACAATCGCAGGAATAAAAGAACTTTCTCTTCTGTGCCAGCATCCTCCCAGCTCAGAACAAACTGTTATTCATGGCCTAGCTCCACCTTGTTGAGAAAGGCTGGTATTTGTCTTTGCAAAGATGGTCCTTTGGACAAATTTTTAGAAAACCCTGTGTTAACCCAGAGACCCTGAGAGCAGTGGTAATCTTAGGAAGAATGAGGCCTCTGAACTAGATGGGACAATGCTAGAACCCCCACATAGCAATAGGGCTCCTCCAATCCTGGGTCTAAGTGGAAATTCGTGGTTCTCTCCAACCAACCCCAATTACCCTCTGCTGCCCTTCCCCATATACCACCAGCATCTCCTAAACATCTGAACTCTCACACCCTGAGTCTCAATTCCCAAGCTCTACCCTGCCTTGAGGCCTTTGAGAATGTTTTGGGAGGAACCCACCACTCAAACAGGCAATGGGCAAAATAAAAAAACAGCCTGGGCTTTGGAGGGAGGTTTTTCCAAGCCAACTTTTCTTTTTATCTGAAGGGAAGGGTTGAGTTAAGAGGCCACAGCAGGGGACATGCAGGGGTACAAATAAATACAGAAAAGTCTCCAGGGTTTGCTATTGTGCTCGGTACAATGGCAGCCCCCAGAGAACATTTTTATCCAGTTGAGATTGGAAAGTAAAATAAATGTGGTCATGTTACACCCTCCTCCCGAGTTCTCCTTGGCCACAGTCGCTCCGAGGGCAGGACAAGTGGGGGGGCTTTTTTGGTCAGAGCCCCAGAGGGCCCTGTAGGAGAGAAGAGAAGGGAATGGAGGGTGTGGTGGCAGGTCTTCAAAGTTGGGGTGAGGGAGGATTCCCCCCCCCCCCCAGCTTTGGGCACTAGGCCCCTGACCACCCTGGGCTTCTCAGCGGCTGCCAGCACCAAGTCCCCACCCTTCCCAGGGTTTTCCGGCCAACAATGGACCTCAGCCAGCAGGGCAAGGCCCCAGACACACCCAGGCAGCTGTTTGTTCTGCAGGAGGAGGAGCCCTTTGCAGCGGGGGCAGGACGGCTGAGCAAACGTCCCCACATCCCAGTGGAGAGCAGAGCCCTCAGTTGCTTGTGAGTGAGTCACATAACTGAAAAGATCTTTCTGGAATCAAAGCCATCTTGAGTTTTAGATTTTTCTTCTATTACTCGAGTAGGGAAGAGACAGTCTCTGGATTTAGGGAACATGGGACTTTCAGCCTTTGGAAGAGATGAGGCCAGCAGGCACCTTTGGTGTGACCCTTGGAGTGTGTGTCTCCCGGGCTGGTCACAGCAGACTGTGGGTACAGGAACCCTTTTTTGATTCTCAGGCCCACTACCAGGTAGACAGACCTGGAATAAGATTGATGAGTGTCTCTGGATCATGTCCTTGGGTAGAAAAAAGAAGAGGATCATCTTGGACTGTGCTTAGCTCAGTGCTGGGCTAATGCTTAAGTCCTGATTGCATCTCAATTACCTGGTAACAAGAGCCTTTCCTCCCCTGTGGGTCTGTCCTACACAATTCTCCCAGTAACCCTTTGAGACAGGAAGGATTATTATCCTATTTTATATCCATGGAAATTGTCACTTAATTCACTGTTAAGAACTTAATGCTGGACTTGAATCCAGGTTGCTTCATGCTATAGTTTTATCAGTGATGGAGACAGCTTTGATGTTGTTAATTAGCATAACCTCAGAGCATCTCCACCTCAGGCTAACATTCCACAAAGATTGCAGTTAGGGAAACAGCCTGGAAGTGAGGGGTATTCAACAAAGTCTGAATGTTGAAGTCAATATAAAAGCTAGAAAGAAAAAGAAACCCCAAAGAAGTTCCTAGAAGAATAAATTACATAAAATGGCTGTAAGTCTGTAGCAGGTCCTAGAAACTCTCATTCCTGACCAACTGTTTCCTGTGTCCTGGCATTCAGCCTGGCTTCTTCATTCAGGCTGATGATCCTTAAAAGAGAGCGAGAGTGGCTTTCCATATCTCACTTATCAACCAAGAAAGGAGTGTCTGGTTCCTTATGGGATCCACACATTGAACTGTTCACTATTTTGTGGAAGAATCCAGGGTCTTCTTATACATGCCTGTTCCCACAACCTACCTCTCCAGTCATGTTGCTCTTGTTTCTGTTTGAAGCCACACTCAAGGATGCCAGAGTCGCTCCTGTTGGTATTGAGGTGGGATCATTATCCCACTGGATTAAGCACAGGCCTCCCACACAAGAATGCACTCAATCCATGGAGCCATCTCCCTGAATCTGAGTTACTTTCTGTTTTGCTTTGTGTGTGTGTGTGTGTGTGTGTGTGTGTGTGTGTGTGTGTATGTGTGTGTGTGTGTGTGTGTGTGTGTGTGTGTGTGTGTGTGTGTGGTTTTTGGGTTATACCCGGCAGTGCTCAGGGGATACTCCTGGCTCCATGCTCAGAAATTGCTCCTGGCAGTCATGGGGGACCATATGGGACGCCAGGATTTGAACTGATGACCTTCTGCATGAAAGGCAAATGCTTTACCTCCGTGCTATCTCTCCAGCCCCCTGAGTTACTTTTTTTTTTTTTTTTGGTTTTTGGGCCACACCCGGTAATGCTCAGGGGTTACTCCTGGCTATGCGCTCAGAAGTTGCTCCTGGTTTGGGGGACCACATGGGACGCCGGGGGATGGAACCGTGGTCTGTCCAAGACTAGTGCAGACAAGGCAGGCACCTTACCTCTAGTGCCACCGCCTGCCCCCCACCCCCGAGTCACTTTTAATAAAGATCACAACCACTATGCACCAAGTACTGTGCTGTGTTTGGCCCATATTGTTATCTTTACTTTTTCACAGGGTATTAACATTTTGTCTAAGTTTACAGGTGGACAAATTGAGACTTGGAAATGCTAACTGGCCTTGTGTCCACAAATTGTTTGTAACTAAGCTTGTCAGTCATTGAGAGGGTGGTTGATGGCTGACACAGGTAACTAGTTCCACCCTAAGAAACTCCCCTGTACAGTGGGCACCAGGGAGAATTAGAATGTGGGAAACACAGTTTTTGCTTTCAAGAAGTCCCTTCTGTGGCATGTGGAGGAAAAGAGCCTGTGGGTTGCAGAGGGACGCCCATGGAGAATCATTTGCTCACTGGTCCCTAGAAGGGGAATTTTCTTAGGCTCTGAGTGCTGGTTTCTAGTCTTCCGTCTTGTAGGGCTGTTGTGAGCTTACAACAAACACAACACTTGGATCTCCACATAGAGAAGATATATTTAAATTAAAGAGAGAAACAGAAACACCCATGAAGAGAGGGCTTCCAGGAAACACTTGACAGATTCCAAGCAACATCAACACCAAGTTGATGTTCAAGCAGGTATGCAAAGAATGGACGGGAATGGCTGGGCTGGGCTAATCCAGGCCGACCCATGGAGAGGGTGTGGACTCCCATCTTTGACTTTGGGCAAGTAGAGCTCAGGGGAGATTCACATGGGACACTCCAAGGAGCCAACAGCAACATTTCATTGACTGAAATGAAATGAAATGAAAGGACTGAAATCCCTATAAACTCTGTTCTCTAGGCTTTGGTCCCTTCCACGCCCACCTATTAAAAGAGTTGAAAATAACACTGGTTAATAACTCTGGTTAAGAAATAACAACAGTGGCAAAGCAGCTGATGGATGTTTGGTGGAATTTATAGGGGGTAGGGAGAGCTGGAAGGCAAGAAGACAAGATTCTTTTTTATTTTGTTTATTGTTGGGCTACACCCAGCAGTGCTCACAGATTGCTCCCATCGCTGAGCTCAGAAATCACTCCTGGAAGGCTCAGGGGGATTGTATAGAATGCCGGGGATCGAACCCGGGTCAGCCACGTGCAAGGCAAAGGCCCTACCCACTGTGCTATTACTCTGACCCCCAAACAAGATTCTTGCTGAAAGGTAAGAGTCGCACATTGGGGTGGGAAGCTGAGCAGCAGCTGAGATGAGGCATGTCAGTCAGGAAAGGTCTTGCATGCCCATGGCTTGGGAGCACTGCTGAGTGACCATCTTGAGTCGGGAGTCATTTTTCAAAGAAAGGTCGATGGCTAAAGGCACTGGACTTATAGGCACGACTGAACCGACACAGTGTGTTAGCACACAGAACTCAGCCTCAGCCTCCAGTTATTTATACACTAGGAAATCCATATAACAATAGGCCTTTGTGTGTGTGTGTGGGGGGGGGACACACTTATGGTACTCAGGGCTTAGTCCTGGCTCTGGACTCATGAATCACTCCTAGTGGAGTTTAAGAATCAGATATGGTGTTGGGGATGAAACCTGATCAACCACATGCAAGGCAAACATTCTACCATTGCTCCAGCATGCTCCCACATACTGACTGTCCTGAGACTCACCATCTCCAGCTTTAGGTGAGGGGCCACAGGATTACAGGGTCTAGACTAGTGTGACTGGTCCCAGGGCAAGGCCTCGTCTAGTGTTATCAGCTCTGGGGCAGGATCTAGACTAGAGAGAGCAGCACATGGGCAGGTTCTAGTCTAGTGTGACTGGCCCCCAAACAGGCAAGGGCTGCAAGCCTGTCCCACCCCCTCCCAAATCCATGAGTTAAAGCCCTAATGCCCTTAGTTTTGGGACTCAGGACTCCAGCAAGCTATTAGTAGGATGGTGTGGCTATTAGGAATGCCCTGTGAGACCTGGGAATGTCCTTCTTTCTGTCTGCTGCAACCCTAGGAGTGGCAGCTGTACCCCTTCTTGGTATTCCCAGCCCCAGAACTGGGAGAAGCAAATATCTGCTGTTTCTGACTCCCAGCATGAGATTATTCTGCTCTAACAGTCTTGTTGGAGTAGAACAGCAGAATGGACAAGACAGACAGAAGGACACATGTATATGCCTGCATAGCTCAGTCAGCAGGGCATTATAGTTCCATTCTCACCAGCCCAACACTTGGACAAAGGACAGAACAAGTGACTTCAAACCTAGCTCCCCTTCCCCTTCATGGTTTATGCCAGGAAAGTGAAAGATTCCAGATGTTCTCTGCCCACTGCAGCTTCTGACTGAGCCAAATGGGCCACTAACATTCAGGTGCTCTTGGCCCCCATCATTCAATGTCTGAAGGATCCACTGCTAGGAGTCAAAGGTAATAAATGCCATTAAACCAGCCCATGGCAAAAGCTCATTGAACTCTATTGTCTTTTTTTGTTTTTAAGCTAATTTGTTTCAGTATTTGGGAGTCAAACAGTCTAGGATATCCACTGGTGGTACTACTGGTGGTAGTTCCCTTCAAACCAGCCTTCCTACCCAATAAAAACTGTATTTCCTAGGCTTGAATTTAAAGCTGATTTTGCTTTGGCTCCTAAAAGCTGGGGCAAGGTATCTTAAAATGAGTTAAGGTTTTTCTTTCAAGGGAACAGAGCAGAAATAAAGGCCCCATAGAGAGGAGTAGCTGACAGTGACAGAAAGCACCCACTTCAATCACCCAAGTTGTAGGACAAGAACGAGGAGCAGGTTGCGGGGAGGTGGGTCATGATGGTGCTCGGGGCATCTCCAAGTTGCAATCAGAATGATAGGGTGCTGGAAAGCCCCGTGCAACCTGGCACATGGCACACTCACATTCAGCTCCTTGAGAAGTTGGCAGTTGTGAAAGCAGAGGGAAAGCTGAAAAAAGCTCAGTACCACTCAACCTTTGGGGGAAAAATCCAGAAGCCCCACTTAATAGAAAGGAATGTCAACAGGGTAGTGGACACCTAGTAGAAACCACAATATTTACTCTGGGATGTGGCCGAAGACACCCCCATGGGCCAGATGTTTAGTCTTTTGTGGGAGAATGAAATGGAGGCATCTACCAGCAAGTCATGGGCATCCATTCACTGCCCTGCCCTCTAGCCCCCGAGTTGAAGAAAGGGGCTCATGGAATTGTCACTTGAGAGACACACTTTGGGGAAGAAGTTTTATTAATGTTAACAATTGCCACTCAATTACACAAGCTTCAGAAAATGCTGAATTGGTTCCATTTTGCTGTGTACACGAGAATTGTTTAGAGAGTTTCAGCTTAAACTGACCACCTCCCCCCACCCCTTTCTTTTCCTCGAAAGTTTGCCATACATTACACTTGCCCAAGTGAAAACACACAAGCCCACAGGCAAAGCACATCAGTCATCACATTACCCCTTTGCTTCCTGGGCAGCAAATGTAAA
This sequence comes from Suncus etruscus, assembly GCF_024139225.1. Taxonomy (NCBI): domain Eukaryota; kingdom Metazoa; phylum Chordata; class Mammalia; order Eulipotyphla; family Soricidae; genus Suncus; species Suncus etruscus. The sequence goes on from NC_064864.1 coordinate 60,800,552, forward strand.
GACAGTGGTTAAAAGAAAATATATGCCAAGTACAGTTCTCTTTGCTCATTGCAACAGAGCTTGGTAGTTTTTCAAACAGTTATCACTGTAAGATGATGTCACAGCAAATCTCAAGCCTGAAATAAGTGTTGTTGTTGTTGTTTCTTTTCTTTTTGCCCTAGAAGAGAACATTCTAGGGTGAGTTTCAGGGAAGACTACCCAATTATCCGTTTGGCAAAAGGAAATCATTTGAAAAGTGAACTAAAATCAAGGCTGCTCTTAGAAATTCAGGTTAAAGTTACCAGGAAGAAAGGTGAGTCGAGAAAGACAAAGATTGTCTGTGAGGACACAGGAAGGTGGATTACCTAGAAATCAACTTCCTTCCATTCCCCCATCAGTCATACAAAGGGGTCCACCCACCACAGGGGTCCCCGCCCCCTCAACATGCAGAAACACCCACCCTAAGTTCACTTTAAAAAATTTATTTTTTAAGAAAGACTAATTAATCCAAAGGGGTGTAAAATTTAAAACTTGCAAAAGCGAATGTATCGCTGCTATCCTGTGAGAAGCAATTCTTTAGAAAATGGTGATCGCTTCAAAGTGTGAAGAAATTTGGTGAAAGTTTTATCAATATGTCTAGCAGGCTTGGTCTGGGAGGACCAGCCAGGTTGACTGAAGAGGGCGAGAGGCACATGGCTTTGGCCTTGCCCTGGAAGAGGAAATGTGCCTCTGGCCCTGCCCTAGAAAAGGAAATGTGGCTCTGAGGCCTGCCCCGGATGAAGCGGGAGAGAGACTTGGAAACAACAGAAGAAAGACTAGAGAACACGATTCAACAAAATAAAAGACCTTTTATGCACTTATCACTCCCCTCCTTTCTTTCTCATCTCATCTCTTTCTCTGTTTCTGTCTCTCTGTTCTCTTTTGGAGGTTTCAGAGAAGAGGCAGCTATTGTTAGTGGTTGAAGAAGTCATGCTTGAACACTTCCAGACTTAAACCAACATGCAGATGCATAGCTGGCAAAAGGCATCACCAGCAGCTCTGCTAGTCTCAGAAAGCTCACAGGAAGACTAGATGCTGCCCTGGCTTTTCTGGAAGGGACTTTGAAGGAAGCACTGGTTGTCGGTCGTCACAGAGGCTCCTTTTGCATGGTGCCATCCATGTGCACAAGTAGAGAAAGAGGGAGCCCAACGCTCTGTAATCCCAGACCTTTACCGTTCACTCCAAAGCGGCTTGGCAGGCACACCTCATTCCTAGTGCCGACAAGTCTGTGAAATTTGGCTGTGCTAAGGGGATATTCTAGGTGTAAGGTAGCAGCACAGAATACATCTCCTGGGATATGCCCAGACATTCTGAGAACAAGCTTGCAGAGGCCAAAGGAACAAAATGAATGTGGCATCTCAATGCCTCCATCAGCTCTGCAGTGAGATGCAGGGGGCCTCTCCTTACAACTGGGGTTGTTGCTGAACAGTGGAGCTGGGTTACCCACTTGTCTGCTGGGCCTCCTGGTCCATCCCCTGGGCACTGCACTCTACTCATCTGCTGGCAGAAAGGAGATGGCCTGTGTGAGCAGAGAATGACAACACTTATTCTCCATTCACTTTTCCCAACCACATCTTTGTGCCTGTTGGAGTTCAGAAGGTGTGAAGGTAGTTCTTCACCCCCAGGCTGGATGCTAAATGGAATTCAAATGATACAAAAAAGTCATCTCATTGGGAGAAGATTGAGATCTGGGGGCAACTATTGCAATAATTTTCTCACACTGACATTTGGCCTAGAGTTATTTTTAATCACTGATGAATCCTTTTCTTCTTAGCCAACCCAGGGCTCTGACCACTTTGGCTATCTTTGAAACAGATTGTGGCAGGCTACATGGGGACTCTACCACACAACCCCTATCCACCCCTGGCAAAGCAAAGTGAGGCCTAGGCCAGTGCTGGGAGGGTGAAGGACCCAGGAGGAAGCTTCACACTGCTTCAGGCCACAGAGCAGGTCTCCTTGGTTTACCTTGTCAGACATTTACAAAACACAGAACAGGTCCCCCTCCTCCCAACGGGACTTGAAGGACTGTTCATGCACACATAGTCAAAGAGAAAATGCTAAAGCAATGCCAGACCCTCACAAGCATGGCAGAGGGCAGAAACAAATAGGGACCACCTGGGTTTCTTTGCATCCTGGTGGCAGCTGTGAACTAACCCTGATACTTGGTGCTCGCACGAACAACCCCTGAGCTGCTCTATCAGCAGCAATGGCAGGTGAATATATTTGTTTTCTCCTTTGGCTTCTAAACCTGGCTGAAATAGTGAATCAGAGTCCTGGTGTCCAAGAACAATGGGACTCCTCCTCCAGTGCCCCAGGTCCTTCACCCTACCCAAGTCCTGTCCGAGTCAGAGCAAACATTGTTTGGCTTCACGCATGGGAAGTCCTATGCTGCAGCCTGTGTGGGTGAAGCTGACTTGAGTCACGTCAGCCCAGGAGTGTAGGGCTCTTGGGGGGGGGGGGGGAAACACCCGCCAGAGAGGGGTGATACTAGGAAAAGCATTTTGGCTTCACCCTTGACCTCTGAGTCCCAGGCACACAAGCAAATGCCCCTTACAAGCTGCAGCATGGCAGGGCCAAGATTGCAGTAGCAGTCAGCAAATGTACACCCACACAGCTACAGTGAACAAATACACACAAACATACACTCACGCACACACACAGACTCTGAACACAGGCATGTAAGCGAGCCATAGAGGCCAAGATAAATCAGTTTGAGGCAAGCTACCTTGGTGGTATGGGGTCTGAAAAGAGAAAAACATGCCTCACTAAAAAAAAAAAAAAAAAAAAAAAAAAAGATCACGTGGCCGTGGCTTGACCTGATTCCAGCATGCCAGAGAGCAGGGGTGAACGAAACACAGGAAATTGCCCTGGAGATCGGCAGAGCCCCCTTTTCTAGCTAGTTTGTTTACTTCGTGCACCCCAGAGCAGAAGCCACTGACCAGCATGCAGGTGGGCCAACCGGACACAAGATTTCCCTGTCCTTTACTTGGCAAAGTGGGAATCCACGATGATCCCTTCTCCAGGGTGGGGAGGAGGAACAAAGCAGACCGGCTGGAGTTGAAAAAGAGTCAAGGGAGATTTTTCTTTCATTCCTTTTCCTTCTCTTTCAAACACATTAATAACAAAAATAAAAAAGCTAAGGAATTTGCCAACCAGGGCGAGGCATACAGGAGAGCGTTTGTGAAAACGACTGGTTGATGGTCTGTCCCAGCTCCCTGCAGGAGTGAGGCCTAGCCACTGGGGCCAGGAGGGATCGGCCAGGCCGAAATGCCACCAACACAGTCAGGCTGGGAAGGACCCTCAGGTTCCGGCTTCGAGCCCTCCATGATCCCCAGAGTGGAAGCTCCTCCTGGGCTGGCTCCAGGCGCTTTTCACCAGGCACTTGCTGGCTTCCTCCCGAGAGGGCTGCACCGTGGCTGGGCAACAGGGAAAGGCAGACAAGGCAGCAGCTCCTGCTGTGGACACAGTGGGTAGAACAGGTCATGTGTGGCACGACTGTCCAGTGCGGGGCACAGAGATGTCCGTCTGCCCTGTTGCTTCTTGGCAAGTGCTGCCCAGGCCAGATTGGCCTGAAACGATTCCTTGGATATCTGACTTCGCTTCCCTCCCCCAGTCTTTTTTGTTTTTGTTTTTCGTTTTTGCTTCCTGTAGCAAATGCCCCAGCCCTTTCACTTCATGCCTCACTGCATCCTCCTGTTCTTTTTCCTGTGGCCGCCTAGGGGCGGGACTTAGAAGAGTTTCGCTCTTTTTTTCATGTCGTTGCGTCTCCAGAGAGGTAACTTGTCGAATTCCTGAATGGACATCCCGAAGATCTCCCGGAAAACTTCGGGGGCTAAATGACGCTGTGGTGGGAGAAAAGAAGAGGGGTCAGGCCTAAGGATCCCACTCACAGCCCACCAGAGTGGAGGGGCGAGGTTGCAGAGAGCAGAATGAGAACGGAGTCACTCTCTGAGTCTCGCCCCTTGTGCACTGGGCTCCCAACTGTGTAAGCTGGGGTCTGGGTGGGCCCAGGGAGACCCTATCCTCCAAGCATCGGACAGCAGTAAGGGGATATTTTTTTTTATTTTATCACTAAGTAGCTGCTCTGGTCCTCCAAGATCCATTCTTTAATTTGGTTCAATATGTGGGTTTTCCACATATTTATTTATTTATTTATTTTTCAATTTTTTTCTAAATATTAATTCATTTGTTTATTCAACTCTTTTTGTGAGCCCTTACTGTAGCCAAACATCACATCAAGCCAGTGATCAAAACACACAGAATGTCATAATATAATTAATTCTCCTTATATAGAAATGAAATAATATTCAACATTTTGTCATCCAATATATGGCTCTACTATGTTAACATTGAAAGGGATCTTAGATGGTACTTTAAGTGAGGGGATTTATTAATGAAGCGAGTCCACCTTGAATGAGCATGGTGAGAAGAGGCAGAGGAAATGAAAGCCAGAGACTTCTAGAAGGATTCTGCAGCAGGAATTCCTTTGGATGCCTAGTCTGCTGAGAACAACCATCTGTGATAGCTCTTAAAAAGCTCCCTTGGAGACTCAGCCTCACAACCTCTTGGCCAGGTCAACCTGCCTACCAAGGGCTGCCCTTTGTCTGGGAAAAGCAATAATTCTTCCTGAGACGCAGCCAGAGGTTTCCTTAATTAAAACCACTCAGAAGGAAAAGTACAAAGATCAGTGTCTCGTGGTAAGGAGGTCGTGGGTATGTGGACCCAGATAACCCTTCCAACAGGAATGCGGAAAGGGCCAGAAAAGAATGCCATTCCTCCAGTGCTCATTCTTCCAGTGCTCTTGCCTCTCTCCCCCTTAGCTCAGGGCAAAGATCTCTGCCAGAGTTGAACAGTGGGGTGGGCAGAGCGAGATACCACTCACATCCCCCATATGACGATGCTAACATCAAGTCTCCAGAGAAAATAAAGAAAAATCACACCAGGATTCCTGGATTGTTTTGGGCTTTGGTTTGTTTGTTTTTAGGCCACACCCAGTGGCATTCAGGGGACTAAATGTGGTATTGGGGATTGAACCCAGGTCTGCTGTATGTTAGTCAAGTGCCCTAACTGCTCTTTTACCTCCCTGACTTCTGACAGTATTTTTCTTTCTCTTAACAATGCCCAGGATAGAAGTCAAGGCCTCACACATGAGCCCTGGCCCTAGATCTAGATTTTTATGCTACCAATTATTTGATGCTTATAGTATAGTTAAGTATATAGTTAAATATATATTTGAGTTTTTTTTTTTTTTTTGGGTTTTTGGGCCACACCCGGTAACGCTCAGGGGTTACTCCTGGCTATGCGCTCAGAAGTTGCTCCTGGCTTGGGGGACCATATGGGACACCGGGGGATCGAACCGCGGTCCGTCCAAGGCTAGCGCAGGCAAGGCAGGCACCTTACCTTTAGCGCCACCGCCCGGCCCCTATATTTGAGTTTTTATCTTTGATTATCTCTTAGCTCTCAATAATGATATGATTCTTTTCCCCTATGTTGGCCTTCACTGAAATATTTCTTGGGAGGAAAGCCAGGGAAAATATGCAAGGACCTGCCATTGGGTCCAGATATATATCAAATCATTTTTTCATATATTAGTATATACATATTATTAATAGTAATACCTTATTAATATTAATATTATTAGCATAAACTTAGTAAAATGTTAATATTAATAGAAATTATTTTAAATATATATAAAATAATTAAAATCATATTGTAGATATACAATTTGTTTCAATTTTATTGTAAGTATACAGTTATAGTTACATAGTTTATTTAATTATAAGCATTTTATTTATATTAATAAATAAAAATAAATATTTTTACCTCCAGTCTGGTTCTGTCCACCTCTCTTAGGATTTTGTTGCGCCCTCTGTTGGTCACCATGAGCATTTCATATGGAAATATCTGAGGAGAGAAAAACACCTGTTCTAGAACAACCACAATGGAATCTCCCTGGAATGAGGCATTAGAAGCCGCCACTCCAAGGCCTGTGAAAGAAAGGAATCCCTCCCAACAAGGTCCGGGTACCTACACAGCCCTGGGCCCACTGGGGGAACCCCGTGCATCCCAGTGTATTTGTGGGTTTATTTTGGGGGGGTCACATCTGGCAGTGCTGGGTGTGGTGTGGAGATTGAACCTGCATGGCCAGTGTCGAAGGCCCTGTGCTCTCTCCAGCCCAGTACTTGCACCCATGGAAGGTTTTGATGTCTAAGGTGATACCAGTGTCTATATATACAGACTAGGATGAAGAGAAGTGAGATCTCAGGTCCATCTTTGAGATGCTCGATACTTTTGTGCAAGCTCAACAATACTGTTCCACAGTGAACTCTCAAACCAAGGAGCTGTGTTCTGGTGCACGACAGATGGAAATAAGCTCAATGATGGCCCCTGGGAGTACCAGCTGGGGGTGACCCACCTACCCTGGTGAAAGATGTGCAGGCTAACACTGGAAAAGGCCCAAGCACCCTGGGCTGGTGATGTCCCACACTGGCTGGCCTGCAGCTGCACTCATGACCAGTGCATGGCAGGGACAAGAAAATACGAGGTCATGAGATAGACTGCGATTATCCCAAAATATACAGTGCTACACCAGGAGGAATTACAAGGTTTTGCAGTGCAAGCCTACAGCCCAGCCCACAGCTAAGTGGTCCCAATTGTCTGAGGATGTTACAAGATAGAAAAGTCCATCTTGTAAAGCCTGGGTCTGGATGCTGTCCCTGACAAGAGGAAGGAGAAGAGCTGGACTTGCCTTTGGTTCCAACATGTTGGGCATAGAAACGCCTCGGTCCATTCTCATTGCAGGCATGTGGCCATCCGGGAGTGTCTGTCGCAGAAAAGCTCATTCAAGGAGCAGCACATAACAGCCGAGGGTGAGAGGGAAGACTGTGGGGGCCCAGCTTCCCCTGTTTGGTCTCAGATCCTCAGCATCATTTCACATGTGCACTGGGACATGAAGTAGGCTTTCCCAGTGTGAGATTCTGGCAGGCTGCTCTTTGAGTAGCCAGTTGGGGAAGAGTCTGCCTTTAGAGAGTCTGATTCAATTGCTAGGTACCAAAAACTAAGCAGCCAATTATCAGGTTTGTGAAAGTTATTTCTTATTTTGATCATTAACTGTATACAGTTTGGGTTTGAGACATAAAGGAATGGTACCACAGTAGCACTTTCCCAATCACCAATATGGGAGCCTTTTTCACTGGGAGCCTAATGTACTGACAAAGAAGATCCTTGGTAGTGGCTCATAGAGATGAAAGACCTCTGACATGAATCTGGTCCATGTCCTCAATGTTACATCACAAGTGGTGACTGCCTGGCCTGGGAGCCTTAGAAAGTGTGTAAAAATCATTTGGTCTAGGCCTGCCAAGGCAACTGTAGGCAAGACTCAAAATTCAATAAATTTGAAGTTTTTTTCCCTTAGCAATGTAAATTTATATTAAATGAATTATAACATTATGATAGTACTTGGTAAAAAAGAAAACAAATCCTCTGCTTTTTGGGGATTGTCTGAGCTAGAAAAGAGTCATATCTGCTCCCAGAGGCTTCTCACAGCCAATGGCTAATGGGTCAATCTCAACAGAAACCCTTTCTGGGGATGGGAAAGTACCACAGGCCCGGGCAAGACAAAGGCAGTGGTCCATACCTGGTAGTCTGGAAAGGAAATGAAAAAAGTATCATTAGGAGAGGCCACTGAGAGACACAAAGCTTAAGAGATTATGTCTGACTGTCACTCCCTAAAAGGTCCCCCATGAACCATGTTCTTTTCTTCCTGTTCAATGCTAACAGCCCCATCTGTCTTTCTGGAACCAGAAAAGGCATGTTCTGGTTTTAGTTATCAGTTATCACCCTTTCTTGGGAACATTTTCTGGGATACATCATACGTTTTCCTTCCTTCCCTTTCTTTCCCCATCACATCTCTGAACACAGGTAGCTTCTTCCCTACCCTACATCCACCACACTCATGGGAACTGTCTAGAATCCACACTGAAGGGCAGGGAGTACCTGGCTTATCACTCAACCTTCAGGCCTTAAAGCTAGCAGTGAGCACCTGCCAGAACCAGGAATTCACCCTCCCACATGGAATCCTCATAATTTTGTTTCTCTGGAAAATTCCTCAGGTTTTAAGAAATAAATGTTCTACTAGTTCCCAAAGAATGGCTCAGGTCCCAATTTATTTATAATTGTTTCTGGATCATACTTGGAGGTACTCATGGTTCACTCCTGGCTCTGTGCTCAGGGGCCACTCTTGGCAGCACTGAGGGGGACCATATGGGGTGACAGGGATCAAACCCAGGTTAGACATGTGGAAGGCAAGTGCCTTACCTACTATACTATCTCTAGACCTGTGATCCTATTTCAGTTTTTTTCTTTAAATTTTGGTTTTTGGATCACATCCAGCCATTTTCAGGGCACCATGCTCAGGGATCACTCCTGGTGGGCTTGAGAGACCATAACAGAGTACCTGGAATTAAACCCAGGTTGGTCATATGCAAGGCAAGCACCCTACCTGCTCTACTATGATCCTGGTCACTAGTTTAGGTCTTAGTAGAGTAGAATCCCTGCCGACATATTTGTGGGTGTTTTGACTTTATTTACTTATTTTTTTCATGGGAAGTTTCCCCAAGTGGTGCTCAGGAAGCCAGTGGATCCCTCTGAGGGAATTCTCACTTAAGCTGGCCAGTGGCTAGGGTCAGGAAGAGGAGATGGCACTGCATGGCCCTGCAATACTGGGGATTACCTGGGCCACCCCAGTGGTTCTCAGGGCCTCCAGTACTGCCTGGCAGTACTCAGGGGCTGAGATGATGCTAGTGACTGACCTGGGCCATGCACCTTCACCCTTGACCTGTCTCTCTAGCCCCACACCTGGGATTGTTCAACCTCTTCCTAACCTCAGCCAAGAGAGCAGAAGACTCACCTCGAACTCCCCCACTGACGTCCCTGAAGCTGTTGTACTGAGCAAAGTCGGTGGAAACAGGCTGCAATCAGGAGAAATGGCTGATCAGATAAACAACTTCCTAGAAATCATTTTGGACTTCCAAAATGGAGGAATAAATATATTTATATACACCTAAGAATTCTTCCCAAATTGGATCCTGGATGATTCCCCTGACCCCCTCCCCCAGCCATTTCTTTTATTTTTGTGCACTCCTGTAGTTTGTGCCAATGTATCCAGTGCCATGGCTCAGTGGGTCCTTGGGAAAGCAAGTATCTCATGCTGGGCACAAAAAACAGGTTTCTCTGCACATTCACAGTTTCACTGGCTCTGTGAGGATGGCTGTTCTAAACAACCTCCTTGTAACTTTTATGCTGAATAGGGCTTTTGCTTGGTTGGAGAAATGCCTGCTGTGTAAGGTCTTCATCTTTTTCCTGTAAACTATGTGGACTCGTCTCCTATCTAAGGCCCATTTCCATCATCCCAACTTTTTTTTGGCCACACTCAGTGGTGCTCAGGGGTTATTCCTGGCTCTGCATTAAGAAATCACTCCTGCAGGCTCAGGGGATCATACCAGATGCTAAGAATTAAACCCTGGTTGGGCTGCATGCAAGGCAAATGCCCTACCTGCTGTGCTATGGCTCATTCCATTCTTTTCAACAGCATCCATTTGGCCCATAATCAAAGTTCCTTGGAGGGTTACATGGCTACCCTAGAATGTGCCCAGACCTTATTGGGAGACCCACTTGGATAATATGTCCACCCACAGATTGGAGGGGAAGGTCCTGAGAAATAGAAAAATGCTCACCCGGTGAAGCCCGTTCTTCCCATAGCCTGGGAGAGATGAGGTCTTCGATGATAGAGCAGGTGAAGCTGAAGGAGACAAAAGCCAAAAGCAATTGTTAGCAAACTGGAAACACCAAGTCTTGAAAAGAAATGGAAGGTGCCTCTTAAACCTAGCCAAGGAGATTTTGAAAGGAAAAGATCTAGATCTGGGGCCGGAGAGACAGATGGAGATAAGGCATGCAGTTAGCCTTGCATGCAGTTTGCCTTGGTGGTTCAAATTCTGGCATTCCATATGGTCCCCCGAGCCTGCCAGGAGAGATTTCTGAGCATAGAGCCAGGAATAACCCCTGAGAACTGCCGGGTGTGACCCTAAAAAAAAAAACAAAAACAAAAAAACACCTAAAAAAACCCCACTAGATCCTATTGGGTTCAAGCATTCACAGAATGCTGCCATGTGTGCAGGTACTTAGGGTGAGCTGCCTGGAGCCAATGCTTCCACAATTTTATTTCTTTGAATCCTCAGTACAGTTTGAATGACATGAATAACATTGACATTTTATAGAAGAATAATGAGGGGCTAAAAAAGTGAGGCATCGTATCTGAGGTCACGTAGCTTGGAGATAGCTAAGCAATGATTTGGCTCCAGCTGGGGACAGTGGCTTCTACCTGCACAGTCAGTCATTGCTCTCTTGACTGACCATCAGCGGACTTGCGAGAGGCCTGGCTTAGGGTCTCCTGTCGAGCAACAGTACAGACACCCTATAAGCATCTGCAGTTTGGATGAGAAGCCCCAGGTTTGTATTATTTTTTATTTTTGGTTTTTGGTGATGCTCAGGGGTTACTTCAGGCTATGCACTTAGAAATTGCTTCTGACTTGGGGGACCATATGGAACACCAGGGATTGAACTGAGGGCCATCCTGAGTCAGCCACGTGCAAGGCAAATGTCCTACCGCTGCACTACTGCTCCAGCCTTACAGGTTTGTATTTTGGCTTTGTAACTTAGTACCTCTGCATTTTGGGGACATTTAGTCTTTAAAGGGCTTCTTTCCTTGAGCCATATAGGTACAGCCTAGATAATCTTAAAGGACTTACTGTAAGTTAGGAGAAATTCTGATGATTACCCCACCATCTAACCCAAGGTACATGTTAGTAGGCACTAAGAGGCCCAAGGATATTCAGTTAAAAGTGGACAAGGGGGCCAAAAAGATAGCATAATGGGCAGGGCGTTCACTTTGCTGTACATTAATCTACCTGGGTTAGCTTCCTGGTACCCAATATGGTCCCCTGAGCCCTGCCAGAGTGATTTCTGAGTTCTGAGCATCACTGGGTGTGGCTTCCAAACACATTTAAAAAATGAACTCTGAGCTAGAAAGATAGTATAGTGGAGGAGGTGCTTTCCCTGTATGCGGCCAATCCTAGTTTGATCTCTATGTATGATCCCTGAGCACAGAGTCAGGAATAAACTTTAAGCACATCAAGGTGTGGATGGGGGGAAGTGGGGAGGGAAGGAGTGAAAAAAGAAGAGAAGGATGAGGATGAGGAGGAGGAGCAGTTGCTGCATCTGGGGTTGTACCTGGATTCTTAAATCCTTGTTTTATATTAGAAAGTGACTTAGCCTTCTTATTCCTGCCTACTGATCTACAAAATAGAGATGACGATGGTGAAAATAATTACAATAATAATCTTTGTGATAATAAAATGACTATATTTATTATCATAATAATAATATAGCTGCGATAATCTACTAGTGGTCTGCTATAAAGATCAAATACTATCTTAAAAGGACTCATTAAAATATAAAAGTTCAATTCAGTGACAATAATTTTCACAAATATACTTGCTACTGAACTTTTCTTTCTTTTTTCCTTCTCTTCTATTTTTTAGCTTTTCTTTCTGTTTTCTAATTTTTTTAAATAATTTTGCTTTCTGGCATCTTGAAACAAATGTATTATTATCAATTATGTCAACTATATGATGCATTTTATTTAAATAAAAAAAAGTTCAATTCAAGTGTCTGTATCAAGTAAACACTAAACATTAAATATGTGTTAAAAGGTGCCCTCTGGAGATACCCCAGGAGAAAAATCTTGCAGATTAAGTACTATCTTTTGAAGGTGTCAAAGGCATGAGCTTTCAGCTCTTCTGAATTTGTTCCTGTAAAAGAATATTGCCTAGACAATGTTCCTTCTCTGGAGTTCAGAAGCATCCTGTTGGAAAGATTTCTCTTCTACTGCTGCTGAGAAATATTCTAGAAGGTTGGTTTAGTAGTTCATGGGAACTGACTCATTATAGCTTTTAAGACCCCTGAAAGGAGAAGCCGAGAGTTCCAGCTTCCAGCAGGCAGCAAACACACAGTGAAGGCCAGACTGTGAGAGGCTGAGCAGGAAGCTGAGTGGGCAGGAAGTGGGCACCTCATGCTTCCTTTCCATAAGACACTGCTTTTTTGGGGCCAGTCAAGGTAGGGGTGAGTACACTCATTGGGACAGGCTTGGCCCTTGCTCACCTGAGTTGATGGGAGAATCGTAGCGACTGGCTAGGAGAGACGCCCTTTCCCGGTTCTCCTTCTCCATCTCTTCCTTCAGAATCAACTGCCCCAGGCCAGAGTTGAGCTAAGAGGAGAGAACAATGAAAGTGAGGCTGTCACAGTGTCCCTTCTACTCTGAGAGTCTGAAAAGGAGTCCAAACTCTGGAGAGATATGATGGCAGGAGACCCAGGGCCTGGTGGTGCCTGCAGAGCTGGGTCAGAGGCTGAACCCCTCTCAATCTTCTCAATGTAACATGCACACTTCTCTTCTGAAGTAATATTTCATTTAGAATAATGTCAGCAAGTGTGTAATCTCAGAATGTGTGTAAATTTTTTTGTGGGAACTTGTGTATAATTTTTGATGAAGGTACTGAAGTATATGAACTAGACCAACCTTCTAGAATATTTCTTAGCAGAAAGTAAAAAGTAGAAAAGAAACCTTTCCAACAGGATGCTTCTGAACTTCAGAGAGTGTGAGCATTGTTAGAAAATGTGCTTTAACAGGAACAAATTCAGAAGAGCTGAATTTTTGATGGTTCACATACTAAACCTGGGTCATGAACCTGTATGCAAAGGAAACCCCCAAACTTTGAGACACCTTTCTGGTCCTGCATGCACATTTCTGGTGTGGGAAAGGGTGGTCAAGGATAGTGCTTTCACAAAGAGACCAACTCAATGGTTTTTCTTTCATTGGGTTTTTCTGTCATCATGCAGGAGGATAAAAAGGTTAAAAACTATGAATTATGTTGATTTGGTTAAAAGCCAAAAGTTACATATACTCATGATATGATGTTACACAGGATGAAATCATCACCTGCCAGAGATGCACATAATGTACAGCCACAGTGTTTTTCTATACAAATATTACACAAAACTGGGATCAGTCTAGAAATGCAACTTCATTTCCTTTCAACCCCTGGAACCAGTTTCCCTGCAATTCCCATTTGAGTCCTAAAGAATACATAATCCCAGTTGAAGGTAGTCAGCAGTGTCTTCTTGGTAAGAGAGGTCTGTTTCTGAGCTCCCTTTACCCAAGGCTATAATTGGCTGCTGTAAGTTGGTTTTCTGAGGGTATTGCAAAGATCCTTCATTAGAGATGGGGGGCAGAACCAGGACTTCCTGGTGACAGCCAGCTCTATCTCCTTTGCCTGGCCCAGATACACACTGATGGAGCATTGAGTTCTGAGGCAAGACTTGGAGGATTTTCTGATCCAAGGATATGCATTTGGCAACATCATCTAGACTAGGGTGGACCATCACAGTGCCCACCTAGGCTGTTCCTGGCCCTTGAGCATCTTCTGTCAATAGCTCACATATGTCTGCTCACAATCTTGTACAATCTCTGCTCACAAAAACCCACCCACTGTCCAGCACCCCTGATGTGTCCAGCTAATCTTCTCCAAAAGCCCCTAAATCCCCACTCTCGGCAGAGTTAGACCAACTAGAGGGCCATTATGTCTGGCTGACCTGATCCTAAGTGCTGAAGTCTGTACTATCTGCTGCTTCTCATGATACCTTGCTAGAGGAGTCATTAGAAACAAAAACCAAACCAAACTGACCGACCAACCAACCAACCAAACAACCAACCAGGCGTCAAAGTAATAATACAGTGGATAGGGAATTGGCTTTGAATGTGGTCAGCCTAGGTACAATCCCTGGAATCTCATATGGATCCCCAAGAGCCAGGAGTAACCCCTGAACATTGACAGATGTGGCCCCAAAGCAAAAAGAAACATACCCCAAATCAAACAAAACAAACCCCAACCAAACCCAAACACACAAACAATAAACCCCAAACCCCATCAAATTGAACCCCAGAGCTGAGGACTCACCTTCATTAGTTGCTCTTCTTGAAGCTGCCTGCGTCTCAGAAGTTCCTCCTCATCTTCCTCCCTGCCACTCGACCTTCGTCTCATGTCAGATCCTAATTCCACAGTAAAGACAACTTCTCACGTTAGCCCCTGAGGCCTGAGCATCTGCAGTGCTAGACCACATGGGCCCAACATGCCAGACTGGCCAAGTCAGCTCAGGGGCTGATTCCTGAACAATACAAGGGAAGAAAGGGGCTTCACAGAGTCAGCACTCCACGAGGGCTCCCCAGGCTATGGATTTGTCTGATAAGTGGATCTGCTGTGAGATCTTGTCACAGAGGAATTTGGGCCTCCTAATCAACTATGTGGCTATGCAAGTCGAACAGCCCATTAGCTCTTGCTCTAACTCATCTGGTCACTGGTTAAAGCTCTGTGGTAGGGACATGAACAGTCATTACTTTCTTTCCTTTTATTTATTTTTGGGTGGGCACAACCAACAATGCTCAAGGGTTACTCCAGGCTCTGTACTCAGGAATTACTCCTGGCAGTGCTTGGGAGATTATATGGGATAGTGGCAGGGATCAAACCCGGGCTGGAGACTTGTCTTACCAACTATTTTAACTCTTCAGCCCCTATAGTTGTTACTTTCTAATGACGTTCAGGTGGAGAAGAATCCAAATTTATTCAGCAGATGCACTGCCACACAGCTAAGAAATCCTATTTGTCACTGTCTTTCTAAAATCTTCTCTCTCTCTCTCTCTCTCTCTCTCTCTCTCTCTCTCTCTCTCTCTCTCTCTCTCTCTCTCTCTCTCTCTCTCTCTCTCTCTCTCTCTCTTTTTCTGTTTGCCTCACCAGGCAATGCTCAGGGGTTACTCCTGGCTCTGCACTCAGGAATCATTCCCAGCAGTGCTTGGGGTACCATAAAGGATGCAGGGGATCAAACCTGGGTTGGCCATGCTCACTGGCCTTACCTGCTATATTCTTTCTAAATTCCTGCTACTCTTTCTAAATTCCTAAATTTTGAATATCCAAACATCATTAAATTAGTACCCTGATTTCAACCCTTAATATATTTATCCACAAGCATGTTTTGGATTTTTCTTTTAGAAAAATAAAATATAAATCCTCTGAAAAATGTTCCTAATTTTTTTTTATCCCAATGGGTTAAAAAAACAAACAAACAGGGATAGGTCCCGGAGAGATAGCACAGCAGTGTTTGCCTTGCAAGCAGCCGATCCAAGATCCAAGGTGATTGGTTCGAATCCCGGTGTCCCATATGGTCCCCTGTGCCTGCCAGGAGCTATTTCTGAGCAGACAGCCAGGAGTAACCCCTGAGCACTGCCGGGTGTGGCCCAAAAACCAAAACAAACAAACAAAACACACAAAAAAAAACAAACCAGGGATAAATCTGCTAAAAAGTTACTGACTTTGGTCCATGAATTTTAATTCTGTCCAATTTTTAAGATTTAAAAAATTAATTTTTTCTTGTCTTGCCTGCTCTTTTAAAGATCTTTTGTTTTTATTTTTAAGATTCTTAGAAAAGAGGAGACAAGGAGCAGAAAGTAGGAAATGGAACGGTTGAAAATAAAGATAACTGTTATTTTTCCTAAACTGCTTGCATTAATCTGGCTGGGGGAGGAAAACAGGAAATCTTGCTAATCTAATCAAAACACAGTTTAAGAGTCTCTGTTGTTTTTTTTAATTTGGCTAAAACTGGGCTATAACTTTTTTTTATTTTGGAATGTGAAAATGCTTCAAACTATTTAGTGATAGTTTTAGCAATAGATATAATGGTGCTGCTCCCCTGTCCCCAAAATCTAGTTGCTGTGAAGTCCCCAGGGTCACATGACTGGATTTTAGAACCTCAAGAGTTTCAAGAAATGCCAGCAGGGTGCAAGGTGGCAGAAAAATACGATGGTTGTTTTCTGAGTCTTAAAATCACTAATGTCCATGAGAATTTTCTTTCCTATGTCTACACTCATCAGAAATGAACAGGCATTGGGACTGGAGAGATAATACAGCTGGTATAATTCTTGCCTTGCACATGGCTGACCCAGGTTCAATTCCTGTGTCACATATGGTCCCCTGATCCTGTCAGAAGTGATTCCTGAGCACAGAGCCAGAAGTAAGTCCTGACCACCACCGGGTGTGGTCCCAAACAAAAGAAACAGGCATGAATTTGCAAGGATGAGATAAATCTCATCTCCATAGGCAGGATACTTGTGAATACTGGATCAAGACAGAGTTCCTTTAACTCATTCTGTAATAATAAATTGCATCAAAACCCACTTACGCTGCTTATCATAAACGGTATCTGAAAATAACCTGATGGAAGGTAGCACACTAAAGAAAACTGAGAAATTTGGGAAAACTGAAGACTGTTAAATGTAAAAACAGGCTTGAAATCAGGTTGTATTATCTTTGTAAAGCTGACTTCTTTATACTCCGGTATTAGCATCTGGATTTGTTAATACCAGTTTTTAGGCCAAGTGATCCCACCACAGACAAAATGGTCAAGACAAAGACACCATCTAAAGCATAAATTTGTGGTTCAAAGCAAAAGTGTGGTGACAGCTCCAATGTGACATTTCAGCACAGTCATGAAAATGGTGGATGGAGTTGCATGTCACTTGATAACCCCTCAGTGCACCCACATCTCTGTAGCAGCCCTTCTTAGTAAGGAGAAGGTGATTTTGCAAGGAAAGCGAAAGTGCTTCCAAAGGGTTAAGAGACACCCAGAAAGTTGGAAACAGACCGAACTGTCAGAAGTCACACTCCTACAATCAAGTGACCCCCTAGCTCTGACAGAGCAATGCAGAGATCTCCTGACATTGCACTGGAGTCATGGGGTTTACAGTTTCAAATCCATCTCAGAAGATTCAATCTGCATCTCAGAGTTACAAAAGGGTGTTGGCAACTTTTTTTTTTTTTTTTTTTTTTTGGTTTTTGGGCCACACCCGTTTGATGCTCAGGGGTTACTCCTGGCTATGTGCTCAGAAATCGCCCCTGGCTTGGGGGAACCATATGGGACGCCGGGGGATCGAACCGCGGTCCTTCCTTGGCTAGCGCTTGCAAGGCAGACACCTTACCTCCAGCGCCACCTACCCGGCCCCGGGTGTTGGCAACTTTGAAGCACCTCTGTTCACTCTGCTTTTTCCAAGTGTCTTTAAGATAATGACACTTTCCTCACATCTTTTCTAGCAATTCACTGCGAGTGCTCATGGCAGTTGTCTACTGAGCAGAGCTGCAAGGGTTGCGTACCTACGGCAGCCAGAGACGGAGGGCCGGGCCAGTGATCTGTTTCAATCTTTGGTATCTCGTTGGGGTCTGGAGCCTGCGCTGCTGGGAACTTGGAAAACTTGATGATGTCTTCTGAAGACTTGCTCTGTGCTGCCAGGGCAGCTGCATCTAGGTGGGAATCAGGGGCAGCTTAGCTCTAGGTCTGCGAAGTCGTGTGGCTCCAACCCCATTTCCACAGCTTCTTTGCTCTCCGAGACCTAAGGGCCACTCAGAGCATTTTCTTGACTTTCATTACCTCAGAAGTTTCACTACATCTGTCCTGTATCTGAAAAAATCCTTCCTGTAGAGCTTGTTGGCAATATGTGACTGTTAAATTTATGCCATAAAATAACTCCCCCTCCCCAGATCAATAATACAACTGAAGTCTGGTTTCTTGGCTACACCAGTTACACTGCAAATACTCAGCTACACTGCAAATACGTCTCTCCTGGAAAACACACGGAGAGGATATGACCATCATTTATCAGGTTCCACACTCTTCTAGAGCAACTGGGAATCCAAGTTAGACATTTGAAATCAAAGAGCTACAAGCAAGATGCTATTTTTTTTTAAACTATCTTTCTGGATGTTAGACTAAAGAGGGTTGCCTGACTTTGTATCTTGGGGGCAACTTGATCACAAATGCATTTTCTCTAGATCATTTAACATATCCCTGGAGTTCTGGGAGAGATGGGAAGGGGGAAAGATGTATAGAAGAGCTGGAGATGGAACCCGTGACAGGTCGATGCCTCACTGCTCTGTTCACGGGGCTGCACACACAGGTCAATCACCCAACTTTTCCAAACACCAAAAGGGAGATGAGATGAGCAGGGTTAGCTTTGTGTTAGCTCAGTCAAGGCTCTGCTATGGAGCCATGGGTTTAAAATTCCAAATCTAGCCCAAAATTGGGCAGAGCCAAGTTAGTATTTCTATCCTGCATTATTCTGACTCATTTTGCAAAGTGGCCTGGGATGTTACAAAACATTTTCTTTTTTTTTTTTTTTTTTTGGTTTTTGGGTTACACCCGGTGGTGCTCAGGGGTTACTCCTAACTGTCTGCTCAGAAATAGCTCCTGGCAGGCACGGGGGACCATATGGGACACCGGGATTCGAACCAACCACCTTTGGTCCTGGATCGGCTGCTTGCAAGGCAAACACCGCTGTGCTATCTCTCCGGGCCCTCCGTTACAAAACATTTTCAAACACCTTCATTTGGCTTCAAGAAAAACCACGCAGGCCTGGACTCACATATTTTTTAATTTTCAAATAAAGTTTTGAAGTTGCAGTTCTAATTCCTCAGGCACTTAGTATTCTTCAGAGTCTTGACTTAAGTGACTGAGAAAAGGTGCCCAGCAATAAGGGATAAAGTCTGGTCCAGGGCATGGGACATTTGTCTTTGAATCTTTAACCTTATGGAAAAAATTCTGCTTAGAAAACACTGCATACTCTCTCTTCTCCAGAAGAAGAACAAAATGCAGGAGTGTATTAAAGATTCGGTTCTGCATTATATTTATAGATATTTTTAAAAAAGGAGGCATGACTTTAATTCTAGCATTTACATCATGTTTCTGGGGAGTAGCATCAATTTTTCTTGCAGTGTGCTTCTATACCATAAAAGGTTCTGATTGTGGATTTTTTTTTAATCCTATTTACTTTTCTTTTTTGGGTGGGCCACAACGAGAGTGCTCAGAGTTTACTTCTGTTTCTACACTCAGGGATTACTCCTGGTGATGCTCAGGGGACCATATAGAATATAGGGATTCAAACCTGGGTTGGCCATATGAAAGGCAAATCCCTGATTCACTGTACTATAGCTCATTATTGTGTTATTTTTATTTACAACAGATGAGAGAAAGTAAAGTCAATATAGACTTGATTCAGAGAAATTAATCTATTCTCCCAAATAGTATAACATTTTCTAATATAAAATCTTAATTATTTGACTGTTTTTATTTAGAGAGGCAGGAACTAGATTTTTTTTTTTCAAAAAAAAAATCAAAACCTTTGCTCAGTCAAATAAATGTTGGGAATGTTAATTTTTTTCTAAAAGCATGACTTCAAACAGTACTTACACATTAGAATTGATGAAATCAGTAAACAGTCACATGTTAATGAGTGGGTGAGAAGACATTAAACCATAAAAAAACAAAAACAAAAACAATGTTAACAAACTTAAAAAAGCAAGCATGTTGTGTAAAATAAAGAAGGAGAGCAAATCACAGTTTTAGAGCGTCACAATAGACTGGCTTACTCCCACCCTCTCCAACTTTGGCCTAAAAGTCCTTTCTTGGGCATCTCCAACTTTTGCTTTTCACAGCACCCTAAACCTTGAAGACATTCAGGGCAGGTGGATTCACCGGCAACCTGCTAGTTTTTGTACAGCATTTTCTAAGACCACCTGAACTGAGTTTTCAATTAGATCATGGAGAATGTATGATTTTACATCAAGTTAAGTGATATCCTGGGTTGAAAAAAAAAAAAGGTTATTTCCAGAAAGGGAAAAAAAAAAAACAAAAAACAATTACAAATTTCACTCACATGAGACTTTGAAATCTGAGAGACTTGCTGGCTGCTCTCACTGGATTTTTACAACTGAGAAATCACCCAGACATGTTGGTGGGTGCAGACCAGAGACTAGGGTGAGAACCTTGATGTAGGCAGGACTCTCTACCCACTTCCTCCACTGGACACTCCAGTTCCCTAAGAAACTGAGGCACACAGAACCACACTGGTGGAGGTTCAGTTAAATCATTCTCCCCAGGTGGTTGCTTTTGTTCATTTTAATAAACAGAACCTGAAGGCCAGCTCATCCAAATTATGATAAAAGGCTGGCTCAACTATTTGAGGCTGAAAATTAAAAAAAAATTCTTGTTAAGGTGTCTGTGAGTAGAGGCAAGCCCAGACTTTGCCTGTGAAATGACAGGTGGATGGACTGTCTCACAGACATGAGAGCAGTGTCCTCCCTAACCAAGCTAAGTGTTCTCCTCCATCTTGGAACCCCGATGTTCTCAACTGGAGGCTCCAGAGTGACTGTCAGAAGCAGCAGCCCAGAAGCCTTTCAGAGGACAGCAGAGAGAAGGCAGCAGCATCTACCACTTAAAAGCTACGCAGAGGAAAGCGGGTTTTTACCATGCTGCTTGTAGATGGGTGGTTTTCGGTAAATGTTGACCCCTTCATCTGTGGAAATGAAAAGCAAAGATGTGTGATTATGGGGACCCATTCAGCAATGGCTAACACAGATCAACTGAGGGGTGTGTAGGGGGCAAACCAAACCGAAGATTCTTGAACACAACCCAACATGTGTTGGCTTTTGTATTACAAAGACGAAGGCAACGGCGAGGCAGATTACAGCAATGACTCTGGACGAATGACATGGAATCCTTTGTAATACATGAGAAGATATACAGAGATGTGTTCCAGTCACAGGCCACTTATTTCAGGTACACACAGCACTAAAAAAGGGGATTACAAGAGGAGGGAAGGCAGGCAGGGGCAGATCCGAGAGGGGAGAAAGACATAACCAGTTTGGGGGAAAAACAAAACCCCAAATTACTACGTCTGGAAATTGAGTTCCCAGTAGACATGGGGGGCTCAATTTGGTTTTCAACTAATGAACAGCACACTGGGAAGCAATGAAGTCAGACTAGGAGTTTGACACAGAGGAACATTCCACGCCCAGGGTTGGCCCAATGCGTGGAGCAGGAGGTTTAACAAAACTGACCTACAAAGGCTAGATTTCAAAAAAATGGAAGAAAAAGAAGCTGGGTTCCAAGTCTGGTTCCTATGACAGGATCCCCTTTGATTATGATAACCAGCTTTATATCATTTTACTTGGCCTGCAAATATACCAGCCCATTTCCCAGAATCTGGGGTGCTCACTGCATCTTAGTGAGGCATTCTCTGGGTGACAGAATTGCAAAGGACAACAGACTAATTTTTAAGGCTCAGAGAAACTTAAAAAGAGGCCATCATATGTTAGTGGTGCCGATCCCTAAGTTAAACCCTGAACTTTCCTGTGTTCTAGGCAGTCAGTTTGGAAGGCAGGGTGGGAAAAAAACATAGCCGACCAATTCCAAATATGCAGAACATTTGTGAAATGATTTCATTTAACAACTCTTCATAGCTAAAAGCACCCCAACAATATTCTTCTAGTGGAAAAATAGTATCATGACCTCAGACAGCCAAGCTTGATCCTTACACATTGAGCTGCAGGTTCTCATTGATCCAGCTTTTCCAGTGAAAAAAATCCTATCTGAGTGGTGCTAGCAAATACTTGTGGCCCAAGAGCAAAGATTGAGCATTAAGCCTAAATTGCAAGATAGCTTTGTAGGCTACAGGCGTCATTGGCTAAATTGGCCTTGGCAGAGAGATGCCACTAATCCAATGTTATAGTGTGGTTTTGTTGTTAGGAGGACAACTAACTTGCCGAATTAATTAGTCAGTATACCAAACCACCATGGCATGATAAGAAAATGCTATTATAAAGGTAAAATGAACAATCAGAACAAAACCATGTCAATTCAACCCTCAGAATCTGACCTTTCTGCTTCCCATCTCCTTAAAAAAACACACACAACCAGCTTTGGAGATTTACTATCTTCAATACAAGTTTGGCCTTTCACATGCAAAACATTCATCTAAAAGGCCTTCCGGGGTCTGATCCTACAATTTAGGATTTGTCAACCGTGTGTGCATCTCAAGTGAAAGCGCATGAGAAATGGAGACAAGACATGGGGAACAAAGGCTATGTTCTACATGGTGACAGGACACCAAGACATAGATCGTGTCAGCTCCTACCTGGAACATGGAAATGTTTAGGGGCCTGAGCGTAAGTTGGAGTGAGAGGGCGGCTGTCTGGCCGGTAAGGGAGAGGGGAGTTCCGGCCGCTGGATGGCTCATTGCCTCCAATGAGAAGAATGGAGAAAACAGAATGAGAAAAAGGACAGCAAGAAGGTAAACCAAGCCAGCATAATAAGAACCCAAGACAACACACTGGAAGAACATTCCCTCCCCCCTCCAACAAAAGTTTTAAATGGAGAAAACAAAAGAAACAAACTCAATTTCTTCGCTCAGCTGGCACAGGGGAGGTTAAGGTTTATTTTTCCAAAAGAGAGATGTGAGTTCCGGTAGAACCGGGTGAAAGAAAGCAAGTAATAAATAGCAGGATGCATCATTACAGGGCATGCGGCTGGAGCTTGAGCTAGCAGCAAACCAGGGGAGAGGAATGCAAAGTCTCTTGCTAACAATCTAGGATCAGAGGTCATATCAGATGAGTGATGCCCAGCACTGCACAGGAAGAGCTAGGCAATCCCAAATGGAATCACTTCCAGGCAATGGCAGGCTCGCAACTGGAAGGGATCTCTCTGAACACCCAAAGACTCAGGCTGGGAATCCAGGCCTGTGCTTTAGCATACGTTTCTGACTCTTCACTCTGAAATACCCATGCTAGGAGGAGGATCTCTTCTAGCATGGGATGGTAGGACCACTTTTCTAGTTGTAAAGAAGCTGGCCCCATGGTTAAAGCAGAATCCTGTCTCCCCCACCTCCCTGCCTCCCATGGAGGCTAATATGTGCTTGGTCTCCTGCATTCTGGTTTCAGCCTGGTGTCCAGTCATGAGCAAAGTTGTAAGGAAGGAAATGGATGACTGATGCCAACTAACTCCACAGATCTGCAGGGGTTTGATGGAGCAGGTGTCACTGTAGGCCCAACCAATTTCTTGGCCAGATTTTTTTCTCTTCAGGCGGCAGGAGACTGGAGGAAGCAAAGCCATCACAGTGGCACCCTCTTTCAGTAATTTCCCATTTGTGTTGCTATTCAATAGGCCCCATTTCATTGTTTCACTTCAGAAGAATTCGTGATTTCTAAACATGAGAAATTGCTCACAAGCATCATCCGTAATAATAATAGTTATTAATAGTAACAACAAAACAATTTTTCTGGGTGGCTCTCAAAGGCAGTTCTAGAGATGCATCCCTGGGAATATGTGGCTGCTTGTGAAGACTTTTCTTTGTGCATCCTGAGCCAGACACATGCTTCTGAACCACACACTCACTCCCTTGTCCTTCGCACTAACTGTTTTGATTTGTAGAACAGCCAAAATTCAGGAAGTGTCCCCACAGGTTCCTTATAACACTCAACCAGATGAAATGCCATTGTATTTATTTTTATAGTTATGAGCCAATATCATGCACACTAAGGAGTTTTGTATAGTTGAGTCACACAGGCTTAGGGAGATTATAATTAGTATTTTAATAAACTCTCAACAAGAGTTTTTGTGGGTGAGTGATGGTTGAAACCCAACACATCTGGGGAATATATGGTCTCTATTCTGAATTCTCCACTTCAGAATTCTGACTGCTATCTCCATGGAAAATAACTCTTTTTCACTGCATACTTTGCTACAAAAAAACAAAAAACAAAAAACACCTGTGCAGTGCGTTAAACGCTTTGAGAATGAGTTTAACTCTACAGTTTCCAAACCTCCCACGAAGACATTTGAAACTCCAGGTAGAGACTCAGCAACACATTCATCTAAGCAATTCCATATACTATAGCTTCCACAAATCACAATGGCTTATTGGAAATATGGCTTCAGAATATAAAATGGTACTAGATACCAAGTTTTTCGCCATCAAAACATGATGACATTAAAATGCCATCTTGCAAAGAACAATAAAAATGGGAACTTACTCTATTTTTTAACTTTATCCTCCAAGGAAATGATCTATGAAGGCCCCCCAAAAGTTATTTTTGTGTCAAAGTTACTAGTTACATAATGATGAAGTATGAGATGAGATATAAAAGGAAAATAATCTCATGATTACTGTATCATCATCAGAGATATGATTTCAAGGTTAAAACATTTAAAAACTTCATATTAACATATAATGTGACATCAGACTTATCTTTCTGTTCCTTTCAAAAACTAATCATATGGTTTATTCCCAGTTATTATTAATCTCAGCTATAATGGTGAGAAATTAACAAGTGACCCTTGAACAACATGAGATCACTTATGGAAGATATTTTTCTCTTTGCAAGTCTGATTCACAGGTTGAACCAACTGCTATTTGATTCAATCTATGACTACAAACCCCATGAATATAGAGAGTCAACTTGAAGGGATTTAACCATCCTTGAATTTGGGTATCCAAGGAGATGGGAAATATCATATTGAAACCACTGTCCTGTGTTGACTAAGGGATTACAGAGTTTAAGTTTTGGGGCAAAGTCAAAAGTCTACACATGGATTTTCATCATCACAGAGGTCTGTGTGTGTGATTTAAATGTTAGATGTGGATGAGTGGTGGTTGAAACCCACATCTATTTCTTGGCTTCTGCTTTTAGCATCTTTCTTGCTAACCTAACAAGTTGTGTTTCCATTCTCTAGAAAACTATTCACTTGTTAAGATTCTAGCTGTCTGGGCAGGAGAGATAGCATGGAGGTAAGATGTTTGCCTTGCATGCAGAAGGATAGTGGTTTACATCCTGGCATCCTATATGGTCCTCCAAGCCTGCTGGGGGCGATTTCTGAGCGTAGAGCCAGGAGTAGCCCCTGAGCGCTGCCGGGTGTGACCCAAAACCCAAAAACAAACAAACAAAAAGATTCTCACTGTCTTTAGTAAAGTATATTAAGTCTTTGATTCTTCCTTTAGGTATCCTGTGTTCCTAAGTGACAAATTTTAAGACAAGTATGACTGTGTATGGACTAGCTGTGAGAATGTTCTGGAAGACTGCTTAACTCTGAACTCTTAGTCCTACTGTTGCAGAGAAAAGAAAAATTTAAGAGAAACTGAGACGTTGGCAGCATCAAAGATTTCATGAGAGCACTTCCAGATTGCTAGCTCTTGTTTAGACTTTCCATAAGAGGATTTCCATGGACTGTTTACATCCTACCGATTCAGTTCTATGGCAAATTGGGGAAAGTCCTTGCAAAGAGACTTAATATATGTAGCCCTTCTGTTTACAATTTCAACTTCTACGTCATGGACAAATACAAGATTTAAGAGTATTTCAAAGAGGAAGGAAAGAAACTCAGCAAACACTACATAAAGTCCAGAACAGAACTGACAATAGCTTTTCTTCCAAAGCTATAGGCATGCACTTGTTCAAATGGCCCAACAATGACACACTCAGAATGACCTATACACTCAGATAGAACGAGCTGCAAAGAAGGTCAGAGGCCAGAAATAAAGCACAGCAGGAAACATGGTGGATGTTATAGGAAGTGGATGGGAAGCCAACGAGACAGGGAAACAGCCTGTGATGTGCTTCTCAGTTTCATAGCATGCGGGCAACCTCAGCATAATGAGTTTGGGGGCTCGGCCACATGCACCAGAAATAAGGACCAGGAAGTGGACTTGGGCAAGGGAAGGCTGGGTGGGCTGCTGGCTGCAGAGCAGCAAAGTTCCCTGCTTAAGATCTTTCCATGCCTGAGACTGATATCCTACCCTTGGGGTCCTCAGATGACATTGTTTAAAAATAAAATAGAACTCCCTTGAGATGGTAAGTTTCAAGATAAAAAACAAGTCCCAATGGAGGGCTTTGGAAAATGCTGGAATATAGCCCTGTTTTAAAGATATCACAAAGGGAGCTCTCACATGGTTCTAAGTCTCATCCATGTAGAAATTCCCAAGTGCTGGAGAGAATTCCCATTTTCTTAAATGAGTAAATGTTATTCAAAGTAATGAAGCAGTAATTTCTTGGAGAATCAACATTTAGTCAGACAAGTATATAGACAAATTCTCTATAATCTATTTTATAATAGCAAAAAACAGTTTGTCACCTAAACATCTGCTATTATATGCATCAAAATATTGTATTTCTGAGGTAGATAAATGATTTCCTATGAATGGACAAGTTTTGCGAGTGATCTCAGGGTCAAACTGGTTTCTCCTGGCCTAATGCTATGTACAAGTTAAATATGGACCATTTGTGTCTATAGCTTTGAATTACGATGCTGTGTCTAGCTCCATTTTTTAAAAAATTATTTTATTTTGGTTTTGGGGTCACACCCGGCGGCACTCAGGGGTTACTCTTGGCTCTGCACTTAGAAATTGCTCCTGGTAGGTATGAAGGACCATATGGGATGCCGGGATTCGAACCATTGTCTGTCCTGGTTTGGTTGTGTGCAAGGCAAATGCCCTACCACTGTGCTATCACTCCGGCCCCATCTAGCTCCATTTTTAAGAAGGCATCATCTGGGCACATAGGGGAGCAGTTATTTCCCAAACTAATGATATTTCCATTCGGGAAAAAGTGAACGTGGTTGGATTTTATCATTTCCATGGCTGAGCAATAAACTCTGTCTGGACCTCAGGGAAAATGCCATGTTCTAGTTATAAGGAGTGAGAAAGTTTCAGTGGTAGACAGTGTGCCTCCCATGCTGAAGACTCTAAGTGGGATCCCTGGCTTGTGAATTTGTATGTCTTGTAAGAGCTAGGTCCCCAGAAATGCTAGGATGGTGTGTCAGAAAAAGGGGCTTGCCTCACTCACTCTTGGTGATGAAGACTGAATGACTAACGTGGGACAGAGAAGCTATTGGAACATGAGCTTCTCTCCACCCATGAGGCCACCTCCAGATTCAGCTTTGGTGGGGCGTGCGTGTGTTGTGGTATATTATCTATATAACCTGAGTTGTTTTTTACAAAGGACACACTTTTTTCTTTCTACATATGTTAACTCTTCTGAAAGATGAGAAAGATACAGAAATCACAAGGTGGTTCACATTTTGACAAGTCAAAAAGCGTAACTGCTTTTGCATATCAGAAACAAGCATGACATAACTTGGGCAAAATTGGGCTTCTATATAAAGTCTCTTTAAAATACATCTCCAAGTGCTTCCAAAATGTCTAACGGGTTTATAAATATTCTCCAAAGTGGCCTCTCGGCTTCTAGATAATGACAGCGTTTTTCCTAACCGTTCCCCCCACCCCCAACTAATTGGCAAGAAAAATTTAAAATAATCTATCAGGAGTTTCAGAAAGTGCTGTGCCTAACTGAAAAAAAGACAGGCCTCTTATGCTGACTGTAAGTGGTGTCTTCAACGGGGATGTCAGCAAGATTATTTTCATGGCACAGAAAGTGCTAAAATAGCACCTTTAAGCAATAACTCCAGTCCACCTATATTTTTGGAGCCCATTGCTCAAAATTCCAAACGAGAAACAAATAAATAGCTTGAGTCAGTTAATCGTAGCACTTAAGTCAAACAGACCCAGACCCACTTTGAGGTTATTTGTTAGTGATGTGTATGCTCGGAACATGCTGGGAATCTTTACATTTGGTTGTAAGACCCATCACATTTCCACTTGCTGGCTGGTCTGGTCCCTCCTTCCGCTATTTTCATTGGCTAATTTGGTTATTAGCTATTTTCATTGGCTGATCAAGTCCCAAGACCAACATGCATATCCTCTGAATGCTCGTGTTTATTTCATTTTCTAGTCCTCTTATTCATAGTTTGAGGGTACTTGTCACCCCCAGGGTAGAGGGAAACGAGAGGAGGCCAGGGTCAAGGGACATGGGATACTGGGAATGGCAGGGGTTGGAGTGGGACAGAGACAGAAAACATAAAGCTGAGCCTCTTACCCCCAGCACGCCGATCAAATGAAGAGCCCTCTAAGGAATGTAAACAACATCTCAGCCCGCATGTACCAATACTGCCCAGGGCTCTATCCATTCATCCCCATTTCTGATGAGTTTGAAATTTTGGTTGCGCAATTTTTTATATTTGCTGCCACAAATTACGCACCAAATCCAGGAAGGGCACACCCCGACTATATATTATATTTTGCTTTTGGCATGGGGGGGAAAAACAAAATAATAATATATGTCTGCAATCTACGCTCATTGGTCTGGTGGCCTGAAGCATACTTCCTGTTTCTTCACGGCGAGTCCTTAGAAGTGGCCAAGTTTCTCCACTCAGGAGGTGCAACGCCAGTTCTAAGACAAGGCCGAGTCTAGTCACGACACACGACAGGCATGCGGAGAGGCCGGAAGCATGGGGCTGGTCTAGGAGCTACACCTCAGCGGCCTTGCCAGGCTGCTCAGAGCCGGGCGCTGCCTGCAGGGCCTGCCACCTTACCTTTGATATAGGGGATGAAGTGGTGTCGAAAGGGGGAGTTGGGGCGGGAGTCGCTGTGAGCCGAGCTGAGGCTGCTGGTGCGCAGGTAGCAGAGCCTGTGCACACCAGGAGACAGCAGCTCTGCACGGAGGGAGCCCGGCCGGGGCGGGCGGAAACAGAAAAGAAGAGCAGAAATTAACAAGGAGCCCCAATATGCCGCTTTGGGGAGCAGGGGATTAGGGGAGGAAGACACTGATCGGACTTGTAGGAAAAGGTTAGAAAAGGTTAAAGGAGACCCTGTTCTGGGTCAGGCATTAGGGAAGTGAGTGGGAAAGAATAAACACGGGATTAGTTCAGGTGGAAAGAGACATTCCCTGAGAATAAACAGTATGATGAGAAGTTCTGGTCATTGGGATGTTCTATCGGGATGAACCTTGATTTCCCTGAGACAGTGGGGAGGGGCATACCATTTAGACTCAGAAATAGCTGTTTAAAATCAAGCACTTTGGAAATGCACGTTCCCAAATGACCATCATTTCAAGCACTGGTAAAGTAGCATTTCAGTGTGAGGGTCAGATTCGAGTTTAGTTGCTCACTGGGTGGGGCATTGCGTCTTCCTCTGCAGGTTGAGGGGGAGGCCTGTCTGTTCCCAGGGATGCAGTGAGTTCTTTGAATCCTTAAGAATCAGGATTGTAGAGTGGCAGCCCTGGGACAGGGAAGCATTGTTCTTAAGAGAGAAAAGTCAAAGCTGGTCTCACCTACTCTGCCCAGACCTGGGGCAGATGAGCCTGCGTTGGGCCCCCACAGCAGGAGAGACCAGTTAAGGGAGATGGATTTTGACTGTCAGCTCCCGTCTGCTTCATACCTGCCAGGGGAGCTCTTAAAAACAGTGGAAAAAACCCAGCAACAGGCCACAGGGACCTCTCACTCTAGTTATAGAGAATGGGAATATCCTAAAGGTCAGGGCATCCCAACCAGGACTGGCTAAAAGGCCACTTTTTTTTTTTTTTTTTGTAGCTAAAGGCCACTTCTCCAGGGCTCAAGAGTCAATACAGGCATAGCCTTTTAGGGAAACAAGTTGACCACCTCCCACTCTACTCAGGGGTCTTGGGAACCCCATATCTCTTTGACAAGGTCAAGCCTAAGGTCTCAGAGACCTCAGCATAGAGTCCTCTGCAGAGGTGGCAGTATAAAGGGGTTCTTGTCACCGAGACAGCCCAGAGCATAAGTCAAAACCCAGGTCTGGGCCTCTGTAAAATGAAGAACAGCTGTGCACAAGAACAGGCAGAAGGCAGGCTAGTCCTGGAGAGCCTCATGGAAGGCAACCCTGAAAATGCAGTTGCTATGAGCCTGCAGAGCACAATGCATTCTGGAAGAGTCAAGTGGTAACACTCAAATTTTCCACAAAGCTTAAACCCATGATTTCCAGAGGGGAGAGCAGCTTCTGATGTTCGCTTAACTGCTGCTCCACAGATGTAGGAATGGGTTTGCTTCTATCACCACTCAAGTCCAAAGTCTTCCTTGGGAGACTCCTTCTCAGGGAATCCCTTGTCTAGACTGGGGTCAACCTAGGTTTCCTACCCCACAGATGAGGCACCTCTTCCCAATTCTGCAGAGAATTGTCACCCTGAGTCTGCTATGATACCATATACACACCTATAGTGTTTTCCTATTTTGTAAATCTGGTTCAAAAGTGTAGGACTGGAAAGGAGTTTATAAAAGTCACCCAGCATCACACCCTCAAGCTCAATCAAACTAATCCTTGCTTCAAGAATGTGTACTCAATCACCAAGCACTGGGAGTAAAGCCTGGGTGTGAACAAGGGAGACACTGGAAACTCAACCACAAGTGACTGGTACTGGTTTAGATGATGCCAAAATACCGAAAGGGCACATCCAACTCTTTTCTGTTGAAGATCTTCATTTTAATTTCAGAGTGACGGGATTTAAAACAGAAACCACCATTGCCTTTGGATTGGGTCAAAAGAAAACTTTCTAGAGGTTCGCTGTCAATTCACTATAATGAATCAAACTATAAAATGACCTGTTTTTAGAAAAGATTGCACAGACAGATTGGAGATGAATTTCCCTTTTCCCCACCCCTCCTCCTGGGAGAAGGCTAGGGCTGCTAGAGATGAATCTCCCCTTCTTATTTTTATGGGAATGGGGGGGCATGTTTGGAGCCAGCTCTAGAGGTTGGGGGAGTCACATAGTACCCGCCCCAGAACAGCTGCTCTTACCAGGTCTGTGGAAATGCTGGGGTGAGCGTGAGGTTGTTGGAGTGTAACTGTGACGGCTGTACACTGGGGAGTTGATGGAGCCCTGGCTTGTGGACCGGTGCATCATCCGATCCCGGACATCCTGGTACCCCTGGGAAAGTAGAAGGTAGAAAGTGTGAGACCCATGCTTACACTGGGGAAAGTACCATGTTTAAAGGAATCAAAGTCCCACAAAAGCTGCCTACAGTTTGTAAGCATGACATGTGGGAGAAAATGGCAGAGGGCAGAAGAAATAGGACAGTGAGTAGGGTGCTTGCCTTGCATAGGTTTGATCCCTGGAACCCTAGATATATGGTCCCCTGAACCCACCAAGAGTGATCCCTAAGCACAGAACCAGAAGTAAGTTCTGAGTACTGTCCAGTATGGCTCAATAAACCAACCAAACAAAAAAATGGCAAAGAAACTCTGTTTTGATTCTAGTGGCTGTAACAATAAACAACAAAACCACCCCCAAAAAGTCCCCCAAAGATATGCTTTCACCTTGCAACGGAGTGATAATAACTTCAACTGTAAATGACCAGAATGCTAAAAGACATAAATTGCATCTAAGACATGGACCATCAGAATGCTACACTTTTTACTGTTTCAAATTAGAGTGATTATCTGAGATCAGTCAGATTTTATGTATAATACCTCCAAAAAGCTGCTTGACTTAAGACTAGGGATTTACTTTTGTAGCCAAATGTTATGTAAGAAATATACCTAACCTCACAGGGATTGGCTTCCTGGGTGTTTAAAAGGTAAGGTAAGGTAAGATCTTGATAAATACACAGCCTTGGCTTGGGAGCATCCACAGTAGCTACATTAGAGGAGTGTGGGGTCAGATTGGCCTGGGCTGAAACACTCTCAGATTCGGACGTGCAGCTCTGAACTTCAAAAGCCTCCATAGTAACATATGTAGGGATTTCCTTCATCAATAAGGTGGATTACATGGGTGGGGTTTCCCCAAACCAGGAACCTACTGAAATTGGGGATCACCCTTGGAATTTTTTTTTTTTTTTGGTTTTTCAGGCTACACCCATTTGATGCTCAGGGGTTACTCCTGGCTACGTGCTCAGAAATTGCCCCTGGCTTGGGGAGACCATATGGGATGCCAGGGGATCGAACTGTGGTCCTTTCCTTGGCTAGCGCTTGCAAGGCAGACACCTTACCTCTAGCGCCACCTCGCCGGCCCAACCCTTGGAATTTTTAACTCTAATTGGGTGTCATGAACTTCCAGAAGATGATCCAGTAACTCAATGGTGAAAGGACCTACCTAGGGTTGTGGGCTTCTGCCCGGATGTCAGGAATCATAGAGGACTATGGTCTATCACAGGGTGTGATGAGAGCCAACTGTGCTGGATACTCACAGCCCAGCAGTATGGACAGTCATGAAAAAAACTTCACCCTGAGATTTTATTTTATTTTTAATTTTTGGGAGGCATCCTTTTGGCATTCAGGAATTACTCCTGGCAGTCTTGGGGAATCAAACCTTGCTCTGCCCTGTGCAGGGCCAATGCTCTCCTTACTGTACTGTATTGCTGTTCTGGTCCTCTAGTGATTTCAGAACACATGGTACAGCCTCGTCTAGAGACAGCTTAGCTTTGGTTCCTGATAATCCTGCTGGGCTTTCCAGACAACTGGAATAGCAGGTCCTAGGGGAGCTCTTAGAGATGGGGAGAGCACCGGGCTGGGGTTAAGGCAGTTTCCTCTCTACTCTGCAGGTTAGACCGGAGTCCACCCCTGTATGTTCCTCTGTCTCCACAGCATGCTCAAGGCTTTTCTGTTTGTTGGTTTTGAGGCTCTTTGTCAAAACATCCCCATTTCGTAAAGGCCTGATTCCCAAGCCCTCCCCAATGCAAAATCAATAATGGTACCTACTTCTGCTGATGGTGTAGGGGACAAGGTCCTGGGAGACTAGAAAAAGAAGAGAGAAAAAAGTCAAACATGTGATCAGTTTTCAGTACAGTTGGCCTACTTGCCAACACACAAACACACACACACACACACACACACACACACACACACACATACACACACACACACACACAGAGCACCCCTAAGCAAGCTCCCATGTTTAGTTCAGAAAACTAGAGGTTGGGCTTAGGCGACTCTGACCATGCCCAGGGTGCCCAGATGAGGCCCACAGCTCTCTGAGAGCCGCAGCTCCAAACAGCTGGGTGCCCTGGGTCAGTCCTGAGCCCTGCATAGAGGTGGCTACATGCATGGCACAAGTCAGGTTTTCTGAATCTTTTTTTTATATATATATTTTATTTAACACCTTGATTACATACATGATTGTGTTTGGGTTTCAGTCATGTAAAGAACATCACCCATCACCAGTGCAACGTTCCCATCACCTATGTCCCAAATCTCCCTCCTCCCCACCCAATCCCTGCCTGTACTCTATACAGGCTTTCCATTTCCCTCATACATTCTCATTATTAGGACAGTTCAAAATGTAGTTATTTCTCTAACTAAACTCATTACTCTTTGTGGTAAGCTTCCTGAGGTGAGCTGGAACTTCCAAGCTCTTTTCTTTTTTGTGTCTGAAAATTATTATTGCAAGAATGTCTTTCATTTTTCTTAAAACCCAGAGATGAGTGAGACCATTCTGCGTTTTTCTCTCTCTCTCTGACTTATTTCACTCAGCATAATAGATTCCATGTACATCATGTATAGGAAAATTTCATGACTTCATCTCTCCTGACAGCTGCATAATATTCCATTGTGTATATGTACCACAGTTTCTTTAGCCATTCGTCTGTTGAAGGGCATCTTGGTTGTTTCCAGAGTCTTGCTATGGTAAATAGTGCTGCTATGAATATAGGTGTAAGGAAGGGGTTTTTGTATTGTATTTTTGTGTTCCTAGGGTATATTCCTAGGAGTGGTATAGCTGGATCGTATGAGGTTTTCTGAATCTTTGTTTCAACTGAATCAGTGTTTCTTTGCTTCTCCCCAACAGTAACTCTCTCCCAATCCTGGTTTCTGCCTGTGGCCCCATGACCTACTGGTTAACACTATATGGTTAACACCCATTTCCACGATTTTACTCTATTGCCCTTGAAATATCCTATGGGGCTCACCCCCAGAGAAATGTTGGTCTCAAGGGTACCCACAGCACCCCCAAAGAATAGTGTGAAAATGAAGCTGGATGGGAAGGCCCAGCTCTGTGGCCTCCTGTGTGGCTCTTGCTGATCCCTCTACCATTCAATTCTGTGCCCTCAGGCACAGTTTCCTTGGGCCTCCCTAGAGCCCTTACCTCAGGGTCTTTGCACTGGCTTTCCCTGCCCTTGGACTAACCCCTGTCCAACTTGATCCCCATCTTCCAGGGGGTTTCTTCTACATAGGACCCTTCATGACCCTTTACTGAAAGAGCAGCACCCCCTTTTTCAGACTGCACTCCAGTGTGCCTGTGGCACCTGTCCGGAGAATGACGACCTGTGTTTCACCTCTCCCCCCTCCCCGGTTCCATCCCAGGTCCCTTGTGGAACACAGACTCTGCTATTTTCTAGCTGTTCTCAGGACACTCCGGACACAAGGACACTCTTGGAGTGAGCCAGTGTCCAACCACTATTTTCCAGATGAATTGATGAAAGCTCCCGGAGAGGAAGAAGTGGCCTCATGGAAATGACACACACACGAACATGTCCAGGAGGATTCTGCCCCTTTCACATGTTCTCCACAAAGCCTGGCTCTCTCCTGCCTTCCTCTGCCTGGAGGCTGGGTCTGCAGTGCCAGCCTGAGTCTGGGCAACATAGGCCCATTCAGCTACACACCGATAGACAAGTTCCTCTAAAATAGCAATCTACAGGTTCCAGGAAACAAGAACCTATAACACATACAAGAACAGACAGCAGTAGGATCTCAGTTAAGAGATAGTTCAAAAAAATGACTGATTCCTGTGGCAGGGACCCCCTTCCAAGCAGACCTGGTGGGAGCAACCCACGGATTAGCACTGTCCACTTCAAGTCAAAGACAAAGATGTTGTTGACCCTTGATGCTTGCATTCCCGCTGTGGGCCAGTTCCCCATCAGGTAGAGCTCTCAGAGAATACCTCCCTCCTCCCTCACTAAATCACAGGTATCACTGTTACCATGAGTAACCATGATACTGTAAGGAGCCAAAATAACATACTCTACTCAGAGTCACAAGGATAAAGACATTAGTCTGGTTCCACAGTCTGAATGTTCATTTTAGAGCCTGTACTCCTGAAGAATGAATTAATGATTTTCCTACTCAGGAGGACTCTTGGGAAACTTACAACTTGAATATAACTTCCAGGAACCTCCACTACACTAGCAAATAAATCCCCTCTCCCTTGTTTACATGACTTGAATACTAGGGGGATTCTGACTCATGGGCTCCTGGGACTCTGAATTCTTCCTCTGCTGAGTTTCTTCTAGCAATTCTTTGGCCACCAAAGAAACTCAACTGCCCACAGCCAACACCCTGCAACGATGCAGCGATGTGGCCACCAGGTGGCGCTACGTGAATGCAGATACCACTTCCTGCCTGTTTCAGGACAATGCCATCTTCAAATCCAGGTAAGAAAATAAATTGAGAGCCAAGTACATCACAGTCATGAAGGTAAATGTAAAGTGATTGCAAAATAGATGCCACAATGACTGAGAACAAATGAAAGAGAAAAAATGGTATGCTCCGAGTGGTCTACCCCGTGGATAACCCTTCTCTGATGGACTAAGTCAGTCTAGAGAGATTCTGACTCAATCAGCCAAGGGCAGCTCAGGAAGTCAAGGGAGCACATTCCTAACAAGTAAAACCCTCCCAGTTTGATTCCAGCATCTTCCACTTCTCCCAGAGTGGAAGGCCCTGGAATGGTCCTGGTGGCACCTTCAGGCCTGAGCTATGAACCTCCAGGCCTGTAAGCCCACACTAGGGCCAGGAATCATGGGGAATGACTTACTCATTCCTGCACCAGCACTGCTGGATGTGGCCCCTTAAAAAAGTGAACAAGAGGAAAGAAATGGAGTGTGAGGGAACAGACAGGCCCACCATGCCTGGGGGGTGAGGTGGGGGCTGGAGAGGGAAGAAAAACAGGGGCTAAAAGCAGAGGTCCAGCCTCTAGAATCCTTAGTTGGGACAGCATCAATAAACCCCAACACTGGCAAAAACAAACAAACAAAACAAAACAAAACAAAAAAAAAAAAAAACAAACCCAGCAGCAGTGTTCTCACTAATGGCCTGACTAGATTAATCCACTTGACATCCCTGGAATGTACTTAGTCATCCAATTTCCTCCTGGTGCTAGATTGGGACCCCAGTTTCTCTGCCTTGCCTGTCACATTCTAGGTCATGGAAACTGTAGTGGTCATCATTTAGAGTGTATGCCCTTTCTTTCCTTGTGAGTCCCAGGAATATTCTTCTAGCCTTCTCTCCATGAATCTTCCATATCTTGGCTCCCAGGGAAGCACTGGGCAGGAATGACTCTCTTTGGGGAGGGAGTGTGATCTGATGCCCAGAGCTCTCACTAAGGCGGCCTCAGCATCCTCCTCTTCCTCTCCAAAGGATAGGGAGAAGTGAGAGTCTGAGGACCTCAAAGTCCCCTTCAAGGAAAACCCTTGAACTAATTTCCCTGGATCAATAGTTCTGACACATGTGAGAGTGAGGCCAGTGTTGGAGGTTAACTAATGCCGGAATTTACCTCTCCCAGGCTCTGCCGCTCCTGTTTGTCCTCATAGCCTGACGTGTAGAAAGGCTCATAGGTAATGAGATCTGGACGTTCAATATCATAAATTGCCTTGACCTTGGGAATAGCCGCTAAGTCCTTGTAGTCCAGGATCTCGTTGTCCACTCTTGCCTGGAAAAGTCAAACAGGAAGAAGAATGACGCTGCAGGCCCAGTTCTGTGAGGAACTGTCCTGAGTACATTTCCTCAGTTGCTTTGAAAGAACTTAAAAATAAACAGAACCTCCAGACGCCTTCCTTATGATGGTTACATGTCTCAGAACATGTCTGCATTTGTATATATCACTCACAGTTTTTGTTTGTTTGTTTTGTTTTGTTTTGTTTTGTTTTGTTTTTGGGTCACATCCGGCAGCGCTCAGGGGTTACTCCTGGCTCTATGCTCAGAGATCACTCCTGGCAGGCTCAGGGGACCATATGGGATGCCGGGATTCGAACCACCGTCCTTCTGCATGCAAGGCAAACACCCTACCTCTATGCTATCTCTTTGGCCCCTGCATTGAATTCTTTTTATCAAAGACCTATAGAAATTCATGCTAACTTCTTAAATTTAATACAGAAAAAAACTAATGGTTCAAAAATTCTCTCTGAGAGCTCAAAGCAAACATCCTAAAGAAGCCAAATATTAAAATGTTCTTTGAGGCAAAATTGAAGAATGCTCATTACCAGCATAACAAAATAAAAAAATTCCACAGAGCCAAGTGCCTCAATGTCAGTGGGACACTGTTCTTTTGGCTTCTGGCACCCACTTGCATGGATGAGCCCAGATACATCTACATTTAGGAAAACACAACTGACAAAGCTGAGAATGAGACCCCAAATGAGAATGGGGTCTCCTAACAGGAGGACAAGTCCCAGGGCTTAGTGTCTGCATTGGGGTCTGAGGAGTGCCCGGCTGGCTCTTGAAGTGTCTTCACGGAAGTCAACACTTACGTAGATGGTGTGGCCTGGGGAGCCGGGGATGCTGGAGCCTGGCCTGGAGTAAATGCTTTCTGAGGAAGTTCTGGTGGGCTGGAAAAGAAAGATGAGATGAGAAATCTCAACAGCCCAGGTGGTCTTAAGACAATGCCCCCAAAAAGTAAAGACTTCGGACATTTCTGAGTAAGAGGAAACAGGCTCAGGAACAGAGCCAGAGATCAAGGTGAATAATCAACTGTGACAATACATCTGAGGCCTTGCTTCTTACCTTTTCCTCTTCACCCTGCCCCTAGACCTTCTGCCCTACCTGGGAAGATATTCTCTCCCTCTGCTGCTCTTCTCCTCTTGCCAACGAGCCCATCTGACCTGGACAGACACTGTGCCCTGCTTGGTTCTTGCCTTTGCTCTGCTTCTTCCTAGCACTGCATAACAGCAAGGTCTCTGGTACATCTTCTGTACCATTACTCTTTGGCTTCAAGCCTGCAGTGTCCACTCATGCCCACTTTCAGGGGCTTAGAACTGTCTCCTGCTTCTCTCATTTCCAGCCTAGGTAGCCCAGGGACACCCCAACTTCTTGCCTCGGGGTTCCTGTTCTCGCTGCTTTGTCCTCTTTGCTTCTTTTCCTGTTAGTCTCAGTTTACCCCTCAGTGCCTCAAAGCCTTCCCTGGTCATCCACCCTGAGGGGCTACCCTAAAGATGATCCTCACCTCATGGTCACACTCTTCCTTTCTGAATAAAAGGCTTCTTATTTTGTGTGGTCTGGATTTGTGACATCACCGGGGCTCCCTGGAAAACCTCCATCACTATTACAGACCGCACAAGACTTGTATTCTCCCCATTCTCTAGGCTGTGATTTGCATAGGCCCCAGCAAAGCAGAAGTACTTACTGTTGAAAAGAACTTCATTGTCTGTTTCTAAAGAAACACTCAGCCAGGGCACTAGTTCAGCGGCTACAACATAGGCAAAGCACACAGGAGCCCCAAACTCAATCTCTCATTCTATATGGTCCTCTAAGCACTACCCCAAGAAAGGGTGGAGGGATAGAAATGCCCAGTTGGTGGCCACTAACTCCTAATTAGGTAGTTTTGTGCCTGTTGCCTAAGCCAGCAGAGCCATGGTGATGAGGACATGTGGTCACCTGCTCACAAGAGGCAGAGCTGGATTTGATCCTAAATTGCTCAGAGGGCCTGTAAGTAAAAGAAGGAGTAGGGTGAGCCTGCCCAGCTAGTTCATCTCTTCCTGGTGGGAGCCACTCAGATAGACTCCCGAGAGTTCTTGACAGCTAACCCTATCAGAACTAACAGTCCAGTGGAGACAGCTCCCCCTGTAATTTAGAGGTGACCAGCCCCTTCCTGGAATATCTCAAGGTACTTCTGGGGCCTCCTGCCAAGGTTCCGGCTCTGGAATTGAATGTTCTGACTCCACTCATGATGCAGAGGCCCTGCATGGTCCTGTCTCATTACTAGTCCAGTCTCTCCTTGGGGGTCTCCTGAAACACACCTCAGGTTGTTGGGGAGCACGTGCATCTCAGGGTTTTTGCACAACCCTTAATTACTCCCCATGTAAGTCTACTCAATGAACAGGGTCTAAAGTCTTTACCTTGCAAAAATACTTTTCAATTTTGCTATTGTTCTGATGATGGGTTTCCTCTTACTTTGAAGGTTCTTTTTCCATTCTAAGCCACCTAGCATTCTAACCTTGTTGGATTTTAAATGAATATCTTGCTCACTATGAGAAGAATCTCACCCTTCTCAGAGCTATAATCCCCCTAGTGATGGTATCTTTCTTGCTGAGGGTGTCCAAAGGCCAAAGTGCCTTGAGAAACCATAGATTTCTCCTCCAACACTCACTCTGACCACAAAAACTGAAGTTTGACCTTAAAAACCAAACCCCAAGTCACAGCCAGGCTTTCCCTTCTCTTAAACCCACAGATAACTTCCTCTCTGCCATTCAATTCAGCTTCACCCTGCTGGGCCATTACCCTTTTGTATTGACAGCCTGCATGTCCACCACTGATCCTCATGTACCATTAGTAAACAGAAGTGGTCCTCTTGGCCTCTCAGACAGCCAAGTGACCATGGTGACCCAGAGACAAAGAGCCAAATCGTGCAACCCAGCGGAGGGCCCGTCACCTTCATTTCTGGAATTTTCTATGAGAAAGGCTGTGATGAGCCAAACTGTTCTCTTGCCTGTGTAATTAGTGAAACTAATTTCAAACATGTATTCTGATAGGGAAGGCTGCTTCTGTAAGACAGCGTAGGGCCAGTGACCCGTGATGAGTTGCTGAAGGCAGATGAAGCGTCTCACTGTTCTCAAGGCTCTTTTTCCTTTGGGCTTCACAGGGAAACCCACCGGCAGGGGCAACACTCAGATTTATCTTTTTACATTATCTCTGGCCAATTAAGTAAATGAAGGGTAAGAAACAAGGCAGCTGTAGAGAGGTTTACAGACTTTCTCCCCTGAGCTTTTAGCCAGCGAGATTAAACAAGGACTTCAGGACTGAGTTTTGGCCATTGGTGGAGAGAAACTTCCACACATTGACTTGACAGTCTCACATTTGATTTCAAAAGAGATTTTCATTGCCCTCTAAAACAAACAAACAAACAAACAATAAGACAACAAGAGAAGAAAAATAGCCTTGAGCCCCTCAAAGCAAGTGCTTAGAAACACTAGTCTAAGTGTCTATTTCTGCATAAAACCTTGATTTGTTTTTAAAAAGCCTTCAAACTACCCCTCAGCTGACTCTACCCATCACTGTCCACATGCTAGTCAATTTGAGGAGGCATAACCATGAAGAGAAAATTCCGGGAGATCTTGTTTATGGAGTTTCTACTCTGTCTCTTTCAACATGGACCCTTGAACACATTTACTGGACTGAGAAGACACAGACATGCCTGTTCCACTAACTCTCAAGCAAGGGCCACCACACACACTAGCTCCCCTCCATACAGAATGCTGCAAAGTCCAGGCCTACCTGTGAACCCCTCATTAGCAGGAGGAGGGGGCCACAGTACCTTCATCTACTTTGCATTCATGCTTTGATACTTTGCAAACTATGCTCTAAGAGACACATCAGGATCCCCATAATAAAGCAGGGCCACTACTGAGATTAGGGGGCTGGCACCTCAGAGCAAGGTCTGCTGAGGCTGGTGGTACCAGCTTTGGGATTTGAGAAAATTCATTTGCAAAGGGGGTGAACAAAGAAGTAGGAGCAGGAGTTCTTGAACAACATCTGTGGGCATTGAAAATTCACTGCTTAATCATAAAAGAACCAGGTCTGTGGGGGAAAGGGTTTGGGTTTGGGTCTGAGGGGCTGCAAGGGCACACACTCCTCCTCTGGAGCTTCTCTGCAGACCAAAGCCTTGACCTTGGATGTGAAGTCTTGGTGATAAATGAAAAGATGGACCAGAGAATAAAGGGCAGGTTGGACACAAAGTGGCCTGTGCTCTGGGGCATTAACCCAACCAAGTGACCAGCTCAGACATGAAACATTCTTGGGGGGGGGGGGGGGGGTTTGCGCCATACCCAGTGATGCTCAGGAGTTACTCCTGGCTATGCGCTCAGAAATTGCTCCTGGCTTGGGGGACCATATGGGACACCAGGGGTTGAACCCAGGTTCATCCTGGATCAGCTGTGTGCAAGGCAAACACCTTACTGCTGTGCTATTGCTTTGGCCCCTATATGGACATTCTAACAGGTGAACCTTGTAGTCCTTT
The DNA here is from genome assembly GCF_024139225.1 of Suncus etruscus. Classification (NCBI taxonomy): domain Eukaryota; kingdom Metazoa; phylum Chordata; class Mammalia; order Eulipotyphla; family Soricidae; genus Suncus; species Suncus etruscus. Next base: position 60,841,552 of record NC_064864.1, read on the forward strand.
TGGGGGAAAGCCCCAGCCCACATGCTTCCCTCAAAGACACAGTTTAGAAGCCCCATCTAGAATGGCAGTGAGTGGGTCATGCTGTGTTATTACACACTTGGGCCCAAGTGCTGCCTGTGCTTTTGCCTCAATGCGTAGTGAGGAGGGACAAAGCTCAGCACAAATCTGGCCAGCTGACAACAGTCTAATTTGGAATGAATGAAACCAGAAGATAGTTTTGGTTTTCATAATTCTATTTTCCTCCTTTTCTTTTTGCTGCTAAGTCAGGCAGAAGGAAAAGGACAGCTTTAGGAGAGGAATGCTACAGAATTTCCTCCCCAAATCTGATTTTCCTCTGCAACAAACCCCAGGGCTTCTTCTTGGGGTGCAGCACCCTCCTAGGATGTGGCCAGGAGAACCGACACCAAATGGAGCCTGAGGTCCACGGAGGACAGAAGTCACCTCCTAGGCCTTGGCCTAGTTGAAAGAGAACTGGGACTGAGAACCTTGAGGATTTGGAATTTTCCATTATTGGGGGGCTTGAGGGTGCCCATTCTTCAAAGTCAATGAGTGAAGGGATTTCCAGCCTCGCGGCCATCCTGGGGCCTAGCCCAGGGCCTTTAGAATTGTGTGTGCTAAGAGTGAACATTGACTTTGCTCCTATTTACAGCACCATAATTGGATCCAGATGTCAATCCTGAACAACAGGCAAGCAAGAGCAAAGTGACTAAAAACAGATCACCCCACTTCTAGCCTACCACACCCCAGATCCTTCACATTGCCTACTTGAGAAGGTTCTGGAGCAAATGGCAAAACAACAACAGCAGCAACAACAACGATGATGTTGACAACAACAAAAAACTCATCTCACTCAATATTTTCCAAGCTTTGGAAATATACCACTTGGATCTCACTAGCCTTTGGGAGGTTCTTTGAGTCACAGTTTACTCTTGGGGTAGGGTGGGGAGAGGATACTGGAAGCTTCTTGCACTAATTCTGAATGAGTCCCACTTGTAGCTGCTCTAGATCATGAGGCTCGAACTTTTATTGTATCTAAAACCTTGGCCTCTGAAGCTGGGTGGGAGGGAGTTAAACAGCAGGTCCTATGGCAAACACAAGCTGGGTGGAGCCATTGTGGGTCCAGGCCATGTGTCCTCGCTCTGGAATCCTACATTCATGGAGATTCCATCTGAAAGGCTTGTCTGCTCCCTGCATCAACAGCCTTAGACTGAGTCCCTATGTGAGGACCCCTGGGAGGGTGATGTCTAAACACTTTACTAAACACTCTAAGGCTCTAGGGTCTGTTCTTCATTCAAAGTAGCCAAGTTTTACACAGATAGAGCCTGGCACCAGATCCCTCCTGCTCTGTACAGCATGGGCAGGCCCAGGACCCATGGAGTTATTGGGCTACAGTCATGCTGTCACCCAAAATGGGCTCAGCTCCAGTGCATTTCACTGGTAAAGATGTTTCTGTGGACAGTCCCTTCTTGTCCACAGATGTGACAGAGACCTCGAAAGGAGGCCAGGGTGTGCAAGGAGCTCCCTCCAGCCTGGCTGCTCCCTTGGGGTCTGATGGAAGCTGTCAGGTGCCCTGGTGTGGTGCAAGTGAGTTGCTCTCTCCCTCAGACACCAGCTAACCATGCCAAGATGATGGACCCTGCAGATGTCCATGTTCATTTCTCACCACGCCCTTAGGGTTCAGTAGAAAAGGCACATACTATGAACTCCTGGAGATCTGGGGGCAGGGGGAGGCCTGGCTTTTCCATTCAGTGATGGAGTGTACCAGGGCAAGCTACTCCCAATGGTGAGTCTGGGGAATGAGAGGCTCCTCTTGGAGCATCCCTAGGGAGAGGGAGGCACGTGTATGTGAGCCCCAGTCTCTCCACAACTGTGCTTAGTGGTCTTTTCTCCATCCCACTTTTGAGCCTCATCCCTACACACAGCTTCCCCCAGTTCCATGCTCTGCCAGTACCCTTCTCAAGATATCCCATTCTCCAAAAATCTACCATCAAACTTCACCTCACCTTCACGATTCAACTCAGACTAAGTCTCCCCAGCAATGCCTGCCATTCTCTTCTCTCAGTTGCCATCACCAAGAACGTCCTTTCTGTGCTCACTGACCTACCTTAGATTCTTCTACCAGTCCAGAAATATTTATCTGGCTTCTTTTTTAAACTGTGGTGGCACTGGAGGGCTACCAAGGTGCCAAGGTGAGAGAAAGAAAGAGAAAAAGAAAGAGAGAGAGAGAGAGAAAGAGAGAGAGAGAAAAAGAGAGAGAGAGGATTATAACCAGCCCCATTCCCAGCCTCAACTACCTTTTTTTTTTCTTCTTAGTCTCACTTTACAGCATCCAGTCTAGCACACCTGGATGCTAGGCAAACATTTGTTCAATAAACAAATGTGTGGACCTGGGTCTGAGGGAGGAAGACAATGCTTTAGCCACTGCTCTACCGGGAAACATGGTGAGAAAAGGGAGCAGCCGGCGAGTCTACGAGAAGCAGTTGGCAGGGTGAGACAAGCATCTACTCTACAGAAGTTAGATGGGGCAGAGGCACAGGGGAGGAGAAGCGACAGAGACCAGGGCCGGAGGCAGCCAGCGGTGCCAAGCCACAGTATAGACCCTGCCGCACACAGTGCAGACAGGGCGGGAGCCAACCTGCAGAGAGGGAGACCGTCCTGTGCGTCGAATCAGGCTTTTGGGATAAAAGAAATCAGACGAAGAGCGATGGATGTTGGATGGCTGCCATGAAACATGAAGAGGAAAGAATGAGCAGAGAAAGAGCCTCTAGTCAGAATGAGTGGTCACCAACATGGACAAAAACAAACCTTAACAGAAAGCTAATTTGAAAGTATACCAAGTGGCATTGCTCACTCAGCTGGCGTGTGTGTGTGTGTGTGTGTGTGTGTGTGTGTGTGTGTGTGTGTGTGTGTGTATGTTGAGTCTATGATTAAAAGCCTGGTCTTCAAGTAAATGTATGAACCTGGGTTCCAGCCTGACTGTTGATTTCGACTGCTGTGGCTCACACATGCTGTTGTATGCACAGAAGGCCACCAAGAGATGTGCTTGGGAATGTGTCATTGCAAAGGCCCTGGGAGGTCTTTAACATCACCAATGTGGACTGCTCAGGGGATATTTTGGGGCTTAAGGGATGCAGAATGGTTCTCAAAACATTTTCCTTTTGCTATAGAAACCATGATCACATGACACACAATATGAGGGCTCACGATTTCAGCCCAGAGTTTGTGAAGTACAAACACACCCTCACGAGAGCCTAAGTTTTATTCCCCCTGGAAAACCCATTTTTCTTCAGCCCCACCCACCAACCAACCAGTGTGTACCCCACTCAGGAGGCCACAAAACATCCTCTATCTGATGTGCATCATGCCCTTTACTGCCAGACTCCAAGCAGGGTGAGCATCAGCCAGTTTGACTTTCCAAGCTGCTGGCCTAGAGGAGCAGAGCTTGGCTACTCACTCTCTGAAACTGCATGAAAGCAACTCTTGGCCAGAACTCAATGTTTTCATAAGTTTATCCAGAGAGTTTCATTAAGATGGGGTCAAGAGAATTGATTTTTAATGTTTTGGGGTATTTTTATTTTATTTATTTTGATTTTTGGGCCACACCCAGTGACGCTCAGGGGTTACTCCTGGCTATGTGCTCAGAAATCACTCCTGGCTTGGGGGGCTATACGGGACACAGGGGATAGAACCCAAGTCCATCCTGAGTCAGTGGCATGAAAGGCAAACACTTTACTGCTGCACCATCGCTCCAGCTCCCAGTTTTTATTTTTTAAAGTCATTTTGGTAGCAACCCTAAAGCCATTTTAGTAACAACCTGCAAATGAAAATAAGACACTTTTGGTCTGGATCCCTTAGCTTCACTCACTCCTTCAACAGACTCCCATCAGGAGAGAAGGAAAAACAATGATTCAACAAGCAATGCTAAAGGCAATTCTATAGAGAGAGAAGTCCCCTGAGCTATTTGTGTGGTTTGTGGGCTGGGCTCTGTCCTCAAGCTCTGAGAACTTTACATCCTTCTTTTTTTTTGGGGGGGGGGGCACACCCAGCGGTGCTCAGGAGTTACTCCTGGCTGTCTGCTCAGAAATAGCTCCTGGCAGGCACGGGGGACCATATGGGACACTGGGATTCGAACCAACCACCTTTGGTCCTGTATTGGCTGCTTGCAAGGCAAACGCCGCTGTGCTATCTCTCCGGGCCCAGAACTTTACATTCTTTTTTTTTTTTTTTTTTTTTTTTTTGGGCTACACCCGGCTGTGCTCAGGGGTTACTCCTGGCTGTCTGCTCAGAAATAGCTCCTGGCAGGCACGGGGGACCATATGGGACACTGGGATTTGAACCAACCACCTTTGGTCCTGGACGGCTGATTGCAAGGCAAACGCCGCTGTGCTATCTTTCTGGGCCCTGAACTTTACATTCTTATGATGGAAATGACAAGGGTTCTCAGCCATATTCTAGTGTTTCATACAGATAGCCCCTTCCCAAAGCAGCCATGGCTCCTTTAAAACCCTAGAGTCTCATACTTGGAACATGGATCCATTCCAGTGAGAGGCCAGTTTGATTAGTGGACCATAAGTCCAGAGGCTTAAATTAAGGCTGTTTGTCTAAACACACTGACCCCAGCAGTAGGGGTGGGGATGAGGTGAATTTTTCCACAGTTGTTCTGTATGTTACTCAGGATATTTGGTAAGGGGTTAAATTCCAGAGTAGCCAAATGGCAGCATACCCTTGTGGGGGTGAAGAGGGGATAAAAAGGAAACCAAAGGAGAAGACATTCCTGGGAGTATAGGATCTTGTGGGAGAGAATGAAGAGAAATACCAGGGGAAAAGGGAAAGAGTTTTATTTGTGTGTGTGTATGTGTGTGTGTGTGTGTGTGTGTGTGTGTGTGTGTGTGTGTGTGTGTGTGTGTGTGTGTGATGATGATGATGATGATGATATTTTCTATCAGAGTCCCTTAGTGGGGGACACATTATGATGGGTCCCACTGGGCAGAACTGTGCTGGAGTAGCATACACAGTTTTTAAGGCCTGCTACCAGTCTGAAGAAAAATCATTCTGTACTTTGGGTAGGCCTGCAGAACTATCCAGACCATACTGTTCCCTGTGATTCTAGCCAGAGTACAGCCAGCCTGGATTTCCACGGGATCTACTCACTCAGCAATGTGGTGGTGGTGGGTTATCCTGTGAATTGTCTGTTAAATGCTCCAATAGGGCTGACAGGCAGAACTGGGGGAGTATCTGGCTAAAATGCAGATTATGGCCATGACCTCACAACTGAGCACAGCTCATAAAATGCTGTCATTTGGGCTTGTTCCAAGAAATGGACAGAACTTTAAAGCAGAAAGCTTTAAGGTGGAATGAGAAAGAGGCTCTAGACTTGGGTCCTACACCATGTTCTAGAGAACAACTAGAACATTTGAATGCCAATTAGTAGTGAAATTATAAAACCATCCTAAATGTTTATCCAAAACTTGACACAGATGAGTTCCTCTCTCTTGTCTCCTTTTTAAGCTGATAAGCCACTACCCATAGGGAACAGGGGCTCTCGAAGAGGGGGGCCAGGGCCGCCTTCTAGAACAAGAACAATCTGCCCAACAGCCTTGGTGTCAAACCCAGGTCTTTCCCCATCTGCACTGGACTTATCCCCTTGAATGCTTTCTCAAGAACCTGCCTAGTGAGATAAGGTTTGTGTGCTCCAACAGAAGCTCACAAGTGAGGTGAGCAAGGAGTGAGCCTTGTTTCTTGCCTTTCTGCTGTGGGGAAAAACCAGTCATGATACCGTCATTAATTTCATTCACTTTGCAGATCCAAGGATGCCTGGATGCAGGCACTGGGGCCATGGTTTGAGTGCTCCTTACCCGCAGTTTCTCCTCCGTCTTGGTGGACTGCTTACAGTCGGGATGCCAAACGGTAGAACCTGGAAGACACCAGAGAGTTATGTTCAGGTGGACAGCATTGATAATGGTGCCGACCACCCTCACCATGCCATGGCCCCAGAAGTGTGATGCCAACCATCCATCCATCCATCCATCCATCCATCCATCCATCCATCCATCCATCCAAGTGTGCCAGCATAGCTGTCAAACTGGACCACGTCAATCTAGTCTTGCCATTCTTCGCTCATGCTGCTTTTCTTAAAGCCTAGTGCTAACCTTTCAAAGTAACATCTACATGCCTTCTCCATCTGAGCTGCATGTAAGCTCCCATGCAGCCATGTTTCTATTACATCAGAAACTTCTGAGCAATTGGGTTGAGGGCCATGAAGGCAAACTGGAGTACCCACCTCTCGAAATTCACTGAATTATTTGTGAGCCCAATAACCCAGACTGCTCTACAGATCTGGGGCATGAAGGCCACCAGGGAAAGAAGTTGAAAATTATGTTACAGATCCAAATGTTTCTTTTTTTACATATAAGAAAAAAAATCCTTACTTTGAAATGAGAGAAGCTTCTACTTGAAGTGTCCTTTTTGGTGCCTGGTTTAATGGCCCAAATTCTCAGAATATAAAATACTTCCATGGATCCTTGGTTTTACTTCCTAACACCCAGCAAAAAACTTATATCTAATGTGAGAAGTCAGTGCCTGCCACTCAGAGCATAATATAGACCATTTCCGTGGTTATGGGGTAAGACTCCCTGTAAGTCCATGAGAGGAGGGGCAGAACCAGAAAATTCCTACATATAAAGATCTATGCAAAAACAGTCAGTAAGCTGCAATCAGTGCTGAGTCTAATGAATTGGTTTGCAAATCAGACTTTCTACCCTCGAGTTTCACAGATTCAGTCTTCAACTCTCCAATTAGCAATCTGGAAAAATCTTGCCAAGTCACCAAATTACAGTGACCTGTAAATGACTTTCTTCCACTAAACTAAAAAAATGCTAAAACTGTGACAAGAATAATGGACTTTTTTTGTTTATCAGAATCTGCTTAATCCCTGCTTAATGATCATTTTTATCTGCTTTAACCTACGGCCAAAAAAAGGGGGAGGTGGATTAAAGCAAACAGAAACAGGCAGATACACATTCTCATGTGCACATCCACTTGAAGGCCAGCTACAAAGCACAGGAAATCTCTATGTGGACGAGCTATGGCCAGGCCACTGGAAGCAAAGTGTACTAGAGCCTTCTTCTGGGCACACTGGGGAGCCAGAGGGAATGTCAGTTTACACAAGAGTCCCTGAGGATGGAGAAAGATAGACAGTGCTGGGCAGGACAAATCCGCTGGTGGAAGTGTTCAGAGGCAGGTAGAGAGGCCTGAGTGAGTCTCTACAAAAAAGATCTGCCACTATCACTGGAATTCTAAATATTACCTGCCAACCCACCTCGCTGAGCTCTCTGTCTGTCCTACGATTAATGTTGTGTTTGCTGAAGCTTGAGGCTGTGTACTGTCCCTGCTTCTAGACCCTGTGAACTTGTAGGAAGGCTAGGAAGCTGTGATCTCTGCAGACACAGGGTTGATGAGTGCTGTAACTGATGCACTTAAGAGTAAAAAAAAAGAATAGGCTCCCAACTGAAATGCAAGGTGTGGGACTGTCTCATGGGACAACAACTTCCCAGCCTGCTCTGGAGGCTGTGTAGTCCAGAAAGCTCATGGGAGAACAAGCTTTGGGGCATTTATGACTTGCCTTTCTGTGCCTTGAAATGCCAATGACTTTTTTTGTTTATTCTAAGCTCTCTACTGCTACAAGGGTGTGTTGAGAATAGCCAAGATTCACCTTAATACAATAATCTTTTCTGTACACTTTTCCTCAGTATCATGAAAACAAAACGAAGAGCAAAGCAAACCATTCATTAAACATACACAGTGTTATGTGCAAAGAGGAGCGAAGAAATGACAGACAGAGGCAGTTGAGACCCGGTAATTACCCAAAGGGAACGAGCAATTGCTGTTACGGTTCTTGCTAATTTTACTGACAAGCCCTTGTCTGGCTAATGACTCTTTATTTCAGCTAAAAATAGCAAAATGCTTTGCACAGATGGTGCTGTTGGTTGGAAGAGAATCCTCCTGCTAACTTCTCTCCTAGAAGCTCTGAAGTTTTAGAGATAAAAGTCGAATCATGGTTGTGCAGTGGGAACATGTGGCAAAATGATTCTCCCTTAAAAACAAACCAAACAGACCCTGGGAGTGCGGATTTTCTTGCCACCCTAACTTCTGCATTTTTCTTTGGGGAACTGTGGTTGAGCTCTCTCATATTCTGTCACTGTCACTGTAATGGGGTAACACATCATCATCCAGTTCACCAAACTGGACGTGTTCTTCACCCTGAAAGACCAGAGTGCCCTGCATGGCCTCGTAAACAATCTCACAGGATCACAGGAGAGCAATGGGGTGAGAGAGAGATGGAGAGTCCAGTTAGTAATTCGCATGTCTAAAAATGCTTCACTATCCTCTGAACTTATTCTGAAGCCCCTTCCTGGGGTGGGTTGGGAGGACCCTTTGGTTGATTTTCTCTCTTGCCTTTCATCCTTAGCAGTACACTCCAATTCTTGTCTTCATTCATTTGCTGAAGCAAAACATTCATTGAGTAACAGCCTCAGCAGCTCATTGCCAACATGTTAACTGCCAGGCTGATGAGCACTGAGGGATGAGGTCACCTTTTGGCTTCAGGGGTAGCAACTCATGAAGTGCCTCCGTCTTTAAAAACATTCAAATGACAGACCACAACGAGGTTCTCTCCCCCAGGTGGGGAGGATGTGCTCGGGCATTACCTTGAAGATACATTTCCTCTCCTTCTGTGAACATCTGGTTGCATCTGCTGCATCGTGCACAGCTGGGATGGTAATGTTTATCACCGGCCTGCAAGAGAAGAGGCAGGGGGCAGTTAGCTTGCTTCTTCTCTCTTCTCACTGCTTCCAACCTCTGTTTAGGGAAGGGAAGGGAAGAAAAGGGAAAGGAAGTAGAGGGGAGAGGAGAGAACAACCAGGAAACATTAAGGTAGCATTGACAAATTTCCTCCACCCAGCCCACTGGAATGAGGACTGGGAAGCTCAGTGCCACCTGGCTGACATGCTGCTTCCTACACTTGCTGGCTGCCCTTGCTCTGGACAACGGACAGTTATACCCAAGGACCAGAGACTTGCCCATTCCCTCTCCCTAAAAGACTGCCTTAAAACACACTAACATCCCAAAATGATTTTGGAGATTGATGGTGGTTTGTAGGAAAGCAGCAAGAAGAAAGGACCCTCAGAACGAGCAGGTTCTTCTTCTCTTTGGGAAAGAGAGAGTAAGAAAATAGAAAGATCATTCTAGTTCTTGTCAAGAGGAGAAAAGCCACCTAAAGACACCTTCCTGGCTCTTATCTCAGCAGGAACCTGCATCATCTTCAATAGCCTCCACAACCCTTTACCAAAGTCTCCCATGAACAACTTTCTAAAGGAGGTGTTTTTCTGAAGTTGACTCAGATTGATTCTGGGGATTTCCTATTCCTAAAGCTCAAGTGCTGATCATAACCTCCCTGAAGCACAATGATCCGGGACTCAGGCACCATTCTCTAGACAAATGCCAGGTCGATCTGAGTCAGGCTCCAAACACACAAAAACCTCCTCAAAACCTCCTGTTCTTCCTTCTCACTCACAGTGCAGCTGAAAATCTCTGCAAAATGAACACAGGCTTTCTGTGGCTGAGCCATTTTAGCAATTCACTGCAAGGACATTTCAATTGTCCCTGTATGGACACAGTAGTGCAGTGAATCAGCCCAGAGTGATACAAAACTACACCCTGTGACAGGAAACCAGGGGTCTGGCTAAGACTCCTTTCTCACGCTCCCACAGACGCCACCTAGTCACTTAGCAGCTAGGGTGTAGCGATGCTGGATCCACAATGCAAGATAATCAAGTAGAAAAAATGAAAAGTGGGGGAATGATTCAAAAGTAGAAACCAGGGATGAAATCTTATCAGGGTATCTGGCATAAAATTCCAGAAATGGTGCTTCTTGGTCTTGTACACAGAGTACTTTTCTCTTTCTCTCCCCACACCCCTTTCTTGGAATTGAGCGGAGCCCATGAAATGACATCAAAGAGCAACTCCCCTCAACACAGACCAGTTCAAATGCAAGTGACAGGAAGCGGACATAAGCTATGATGCAGGTCACAAAGAGGTGGACCTGCTAGAATGTGGGTGCTGAATTCTGGAGGAGAAAGTAAAAGTAAAAAAAAAAAAAAAAAACAAGGCCTCTAGTCAGGACTCGGGAGTAGCTACAGTGAAAGACACAATACTCAGTGAGATACGAGCAGAAAGAAAAGGTAAGCTTATATAGGGTGTCCATCACCATGAGCAGAAAGATTCTCATTAAGAGGTAGGGAGACAATGCAGTGGGTAAAGCACTTGTCCTGAACATGGCTGAGCCAGATTTGATCTCCAGCATTGTATATGGTCCCCTGAATCCTGCCAGGAGTAAGCCCTGAACACAGAGCCAGGAATAAACCCTGAATACAGCCCTCAAAAAAACACACACAAAAAAGGAACAAGCCCAACATACAGAGTTTGACCAATTCTACCTTGGTTTTGTCCGAACTCATGTGATAAGCTAAAAAAATATAATGTCATGGATATAAGAGTGCAGTGATACGTGATAACATCCTATTAAAAATGTTGGGGGGGAAGAGGCAGGGGCTGCACCCAGAAGACTCCACATGCCAGTTCTGGTTCTCTTCAGCTGGTATATTGGGGGCTCTGGGCAGGACAGCTAGCCATAGGTCCCCTGGGCTGACCACTTAGTCCAGGGGACTGAGATTCCTCCCAGACAGATGGGTCTTCAGGGCCATGCCTGGTTAATCGGGCCCTGGAGGGAGGGTGGGGGAGAGAAATTCCTCCCCTTTGCATCCACAAACTTCAGAGGCAGGGGCTGCACCCAGAAGACTCCACATGCCAGTTCTTCTGTTTCACTTCAGCTGATATGTTGGGGGCTCTGGGCAGGACACCTAGCCATAGGCCCCCTGGGCTGACCACTAAGTCAGGGGACTGAGATCCCCCCATGCCAGCCTGGACCCCATTCGGGAGTTCTCTTCTTAGGATTATTCATTTTCAAAAGCGCGCGGGCGCAAATGCGCCCGCACAACATATATACTTTTTAACAACACCCAAAAATATTCTTTTTTTTTTTTTTTTTTTTTTTTTTTTGGTTTTTGGGCCACACCCAGTAATGCTCAGGGGTTACTCCTGGCTATGTGCTCAGAAGTTGCTCCTGGCTTGGGGGACCATATGGGACACCGGGGGATCGAACCGCGGTCCGTCCAAGGTTAGCGCAGGCAAGGCAGGCACCTTACCTTTAGCGCCACCGCCCGGCCCCCCAAAAATATTCTTAATTTTCGACTGTTTTTAGGGAAAAAAATGGAATTCCCTAGATTTGAAGGATAATATTTAAATAGGTCTCTAAAATCAGTGTATATGTAGACGTGACTTCCTATACAGTGGTCCTCTCTGACTGCCAAGCCTAATCCATAAACAATTCATCTATACAATGTATATAGTCCCTCTGATATATTTCCCCTCCTCCACACCAGAGCCCCTTCTACTTCCTCGTCTCCCAATCCGGATTCGTTATCTTTCCCTTAATTAACCCTCTTTACCTTCAGTTCTTTAATTTGTTAGGCACCAAGACCGACCTCCTGCCCCAACAGATTCTTCCCTTTCGCACACCCCTACAAAGCTCATTATTACTCCTTAACTCTTCCACCCACAATCATCAGTACCCCACATTTACCCTTTTTAACTTCAGTACTACACAGTTCTAATCACAGATCAAAGTCGTGCATTGGATTTAACAACCCCCAACTATTTCAAAAGACATAAAATGGACCCATATGTCTTTTGAATATTTTATGTGTATTTTCTTTAACAGCTATAACTCTTTCTAAATATTCTTTTACCGTGACGATTCTACCCACTTTTTATCTTGTCTTCTCTTTGTGAGCTGTTCAATAAGGAATTTTGGTGGAAGAGTCCCTCAGTTTAATGCTATGATTGAACCATGTCATGGGGATTGTTGGGCTTGTTCTTATGGCCCCCATATGCGCCGATAATGCCATGTGGCATTGTTCCTTGTTTGCATAGGCACATTAAAATGGGAAAATACTATACATATAAATAAATTCTTATCTGATAGAGAATCAAACACACAAATCTCGATGGGGCCTTACACCCTGAACATTGATATAATGACCTGGCACAGTCCTCAGAAGAATGGGCATCCTCCATTCATCCCTGAACCAGGGAAGCTATCTATGAAACATCCAAGGTTTTTTTTATAACAACACCTGGAAGCAATCCTCTACCAGGGAAGCCCCTACCATGGCTCTGACATCGACCTGCTCAAAAGAGACTTCCCTTAACACTAAGAAAACTTAACAACAACAATGACCTGCTTACAGGACAGGGTTCTCTGCATTGCCCTTTAATTGTGAGGTAAAATGAGAGGACATTCTGCACCATTCTGACTGCAATTTAGGATATGCAGATTCCAGGATCTTTAATACAGAAACTTGATACCAACAACAGAGACTGTGTGAAAAATAAAAGTGTATTGGCACTACAGACAATGACCTGGATTGGACAAACTAGTTTGCCTGGAGCCTAGAGTTGGTCTTATGCCAGGAAACTTCAGGGGTAGGGTCTCCTTGTATTTAGGCCAAGGCTTTTCCTTTCCATGTCCCTCATATTTTGGTGGGTCTATGCAAACAATAATTGCCACTCTAACACTGTTTTTACTGTGCTCCTTTGACTCTAATCCTTAAGAAAACAACCCACTTAAACTTTTAAGGTTAACTTAAATTAATATGCACGTGCATATTAATGTAATGGAAATGTAAAAAAGTACTTTGCCTTCAATGTTTACATAAGTTTTATGTCTTTAGATTGCTTTGTGTGCTGCTAAGAAATAAGACTTGAGGGACAAAGTAATTGTACATGGGTTCTGTTTTATTTTTCTTAATGTTCTTTGGCTGAAAGTTCAAAGTTAAGATATCAGCATAGGGACTACTGAGAATTCTGTTTATGGGTGATTGTCCTTCCACTGTAACTTTACCTTGTCCTCTTTCTTTGCATCTTTGTTCTCATAATTAAAAATAAAAAATTAATAAAAAATATTGGAAAAAATGTTGGGGGGAGCTGAAATGACAGTACAGTGGTGAGGGCGCTTGCCTAGTATGCACCCAATATGAGTTCAGCCTATAATGGTCCCCTGAGCATTGCCAGGAATAATTCCTGAGTAACTCCTGAGCATTGCTGGGTATGTCCCCCACCCACAATAAAAATAATAAAAATAATTTTTCTATCTCTAGCAATACAAATTGAGTGGATGTACTAAGAAACAGGGTGAAGTGTATAATAGTACCAGACAGAGTATACAGTGTAAATCTACATAAAGAAAACTACAAAACTTGGGGCTGGAGAGATAGCATGAAGGTAAGGCGTTTGTTTCTTTTATGCAGAAGGCCGATGATTTGAATCCCGGCATCCCATATGGACCCCTGAGCCTGCCAGGAGTGATTTCTGAGCATAGAGCCAGGAGTAACCCCTGAGCGCTGCCGGGTGTGACCCAAAAACAAAACAAAACAAAACAAAACAAAAAAACCAAACAAACAAAAAAAAACAACAAAGTAAACTACAAAACTTGACTCTGGTTATAGAAGGCATAAGTAAAGAAATATACTATTTCTCGATGGGAAATTAATTGTCAAGATGCCAATTTCTCTAAGACACGTCTTTTGATGCAGAAGTCTGAGCCATCACAAATACTTAGGAATTTCCTCTATAAATGGCAGCTGGCTCTGTGAATACACATAGAAGGAAAAATGCACACAGCACAGACATTTCTTTTTAAAAGAAGCAGCAATGAAAGAGGAATGTTCCTTTCCTGATAAAGTTATTCAAAGGCTAAAATAACAAGCTTTGGACTGGAAAAGGGATAGAAACTAAGTCAGTGGGGCAGAGAGAGGAAACAGTGGCATGAGCTGAAACAAGAAGTGAATTTAATCTCTGATAAAGGTGGCTGGGCTGAGGAAATGGATGGCTCCAGTCACAGTGAGAACAATGGAGAACACAGTGAGACCACTTGGAGAGAGGTATGGACTCCTAACTTAACCTACACAAAAACAGATTACAAAGCTATGTGGACAAAGAATGGAGGTTGTTTTACTCTTGGGTAAGACTTTCATAACCAAAGCAAAACCTAGAACTAATGAAGACAAACATTGTTTCACTGTGTACATATACATAAAATTTCTAATGACTAAAGAGTTCAAAGAGAAGTAACATGGGGCTTGGGAGATAGCATAGCAGTTAAGGCACTTGCCCTGCACACAGCTGACCCCGGTTTGATCCTTGGCACTATGTATGATCCCCAGGGCTTTACCAGGGATGATCCATAAGCACATAGCCAGGAGTAGCCCCCAAGCACCACCAGGTGAACCCAAAACCCCAATCTATACACCAAACACAAAAAGAGAAATAACAAGGAGAAAATATAGGTCACATATTTCAGAAAAGATTTAAGACCAAAAAAAAAAAAAAATAGGAATATGGGCAAAAGGCAATGTTGACAGGAAATATAGATGATCCCATCCCCAAATGAGTTCAATCCCAATAGGATTCAGGAACTTGTAAGAAAAGATCTTTTCTTTCACTAAGTAGACAAAGATAAAGTGAGACTATCAGAAACAGACATTCCCACATAGGATGGTGAGCATGCCCTGTCTGGAACATGCCCCAGCATCACTTCCTAATGACAACCCACCCAGACTCTGGTGCTCAAGTCCACGCCTAAGAGGTTTCCTGAATTCTCACACCAGTACTCGATGCATCTGTGGGCAGAAATTCAGCCATTAGCAAGACCAACAGAATAAAGTAACTCGGAGATAATAAAGTAACTGCAGAGATAGTTCAGGGGCTTCGGCACTTGTCTTGTGCTCTGCCAACTCTGGCTTGAATCCCTAGCACCCTGAGCAACACCAGGGGGTCACTTCTGGGTACAGAGCAGAGAAACATCTTCATGAGCAAAACATCAACTCTTAAAACTTCTCTTGCATTGGAAGAAGAAGATGCTAATGCAATGGAACAGTTCTCTGGCAACTGGTGCCTATCACTCACTGTGTTGCACACTCTGGAACTTGACTTCCCAATATCTTGAGGCCTGATGCAAACAACCCCCAAGCACAGCAGAGCTGCTTAAAGTCATTGAAAACCATTTTTAGGAAAAGGAGAGTTCAGATCGTGTTCAACAGCACATGAAACAGGTAATGACCGTTCCATTCTTGGGGTGTAGATGCTGTTCATCGCAAACTGTCAGGTGACACCTGATATGACAGGTAATTTGCCAAGATAGGTCCCAGGTGCCTGGCCACAACCACACCCCACAAATCCAGCTCTATTAGGATCCCTAGACATCTATTGACCCTAGACATCCTCCACCTGGCATCTATATGTTGCTAAGAAAATCACTGCCCTGTTTTCTTCATCCTCATGCAGGGAAAAAACTCATGTTAAAAGTCTATCTTCCAAAGGGGGAGGGAGGAGAAAAAAAAGTTAAAAGAAAAAAAAGAAAAAAAGTCTATCTTCTGGAGTCAGAGAGACAGTACCAGCCATGCATGTGACAATTCCAGTGTGATCCCTGACACTGCATGTCTTCCTCAGGTACCGCTGGAGAAAAGTCGTGCTTTCTTGTGGAAGAAAAGGCTTTTCTTTTCGTTGGCATTAATGCCACAGACAACAATGAATTTGCTAGTTAAAGGGACTTGGACAAAATATGTAACTATACATTTTACCTATGAGTGCTACGACTTGCTTTTAGTACCACTTAGACTTCCCTATTTAGGTTCATCTCTAAACTAAAGTATGTCTTTTGGGGATTTTTTTTTTTTTTTGGTGTGTGGTTTTTGGGTCACACCCGGCAGTGCTCAGGGATTATTCCTGGCTCCAGGCTCAGAAATTGTTCCTGGCAGGCACAGGGGACCATATGGGACGCCGGGATTCGAACCGATGAGCTCTTGCATGAAAGGCAAACGCCTTACCTCCATGCTATCTCTCCGGCCCCGTCTTTTGGGGATTTTGATTCTTGTTTTGGGGCTGGAAGTTTGTCAAGGACTACACCTGTCCTGATGCTGTAACTGAAGATATATTAGCAAATGGTGAGACTCTTTCTAGGCAGAGAGTCTGTCAGGAGGCAGAACCTGGTAAAAATGGCAAAACCCATTATCCTGGGGACACAGGAGGCAAGGAAAGGATGACAAGGTTAGCACCAGGAGACAAGGAGGGTCACAGGAGAGAGACTTTGAGGGTGTCATGCTGACCCGCTCCAAGTCCAGGCCCTTCTTCTGCACAACGGTTAAGAACTGGACTAGAATATTCCAAATCCTAATTCTATACATTCACGAGAGATCTGGGCAGAGGAAGAGCTAATGCCGGGAGTAGAGGATACTGAGGACTCCCTAGAACCTCACACCCAGGAGGGAGCCAGACACTCTGACTCAGGCCTACATCTATTGTAAGAGGCCACTGGGAAGAGAAAGAGATACCTGGGTAGACCTTGAAGGAGACAGTGTGCTGAGAATCATTCACAGAGAAGTGAAGGCAAACCCTGAAATTCCATAATACTGTGGGCAATGGTACCCCATCCCAAGTTTAACGACTACAATACTCTTAAATAGACAACCTGCACAGCTCTGGGAATCTTGTCCTGTTCCCCTTCCCTTCCCACTATTCCCTCGGATCTTGACTTCTGACATGAGCTCAGGAGAAATGGGACTGGATGCCAGCCTTTTGCTTGTACCAAGGATGCCCTGTGTCTACTTCCATCAAGGACTTAATGATGCTTCCAGGAAAGCCAGACCCTAAAATAAAGGAGCTAAAGCCCAAGAGAAAAAGGGATATTAAAAGAACACAAACTCAGATCAACATGCTGACTGTGAACTTCATGTTTTAATATATGAGAATAAAGGGTACATTAGCCACAGGATCACAGTGTGAAACCTGGCCTATGATGACTGTGGGGCTGCTTGAGAGTCAAGAGTCCTGGCCCAACATGAATTAGTACTGATGGGCCAAGGGTTCCACAGTCTCACCCTGTGCAAGGTGCTGTACCAAGGACATAAAGTGCCAGATCACACCACAGTCCTCTAATGCAGGTGCTGAATATGTAAAGTATCTGTAAAGAATATGTAAAATATCTGCAAGTAAAAAATCAAAAGTTTGGGCTGGAGAGATGCTACAGGAATTATGGTGCTTGCTTTTCATGCAGCCTACCCGGGTTCCATCTCCACCACGCCAACCAAACAGTGCCAGGAGAGATCCCTGATGCAGAGCCACTAGGAAGACCTGAGCACCTCCTGGTGGTCCCAATACCAAATTATAAAGAAAAACAAAAGAAATTAAAGCTCAAAGTTTACCTCCTCACCACTAAGCTTTTCGAAAACAGAGATAGACTTTGGCTTAGGTCAATGGCTCTAGAATCTGCTCAGCAAGGACCAAGGCATTTCCCTACAGTAGCCTGAGCTCTGGGACAGAAACTTGTCCTTCACCAAACCTCACGAATGTTAGAAACATCTAGACAGTTGCTTCTTCCATAGTCCTTAATAATGACTGAGAACACATCCCGGAAAGCAAGTGAATGAAGTCATTTCCACAGGGGAAGTACATTATTAAGGTCAAAGTTGTTTGTTGGCTGTTGTTTTTCTTCCCTTTCTTAAAGTTCTAACAATTCAGAGATGATGCTTTGAGGCCTCCAGAAGTAGCAACCAATTGTTTTCTTGCTTCCAGTACTCTTCTAAGCATAGCTCAGAAATGTTCTCAATTCTTCCATGTAAAGCAACGCTTTTAAGCATGGATTCAATGAATCCTAATATGAGGCCCAGAATCAAGTTATTAAAAAACAAACAGGGGCCGGAGAGATAACATGGAGGCAGGGCATTTGCCTTACATGCAGAAGGATGGTGGTTCAAATTCCAGCATCCCATATGGTCCCCTGAGCCTGTCAGGAGCAATTTCTGAGCATAGAGCCAGAGTAACCCTGAGCACTGCCGGGTATGACCCAAAAACAAAACAAGACAAAAAAATCACAAAAAAGATTCCGTGTGCATCATATAAAATGACTATTAAAACAACTTTTGGGGCCAGAGAGATAGCATGGAGGTAAGGCATGTGCCTTGCATGCAGAAGAATGGTTGTTTGAATCCCGGCATCCCATATAGTACCCAAGCCTGCCAGGAGTGATTTCTGAGTATAGAGCCAGGAGTAACCCCTGAGTGCTGCCAGATGTGACCCAAAATCCAAAAACAAACAAACTGGAGTCCATGCAGATCAGTTGAACTGGGGAAACACATAAGCTCCAAACCCGAAGCATGATGAGGAAGGGAAAGGCTCCATAACAGGTGCCTAAAACCTGGGCGGTGCTAAACAAGTGTTTGGTTGGAACTGGACAGGTAGAAGCACCCGACAAGATTTCACACATGGGGCCGGGTAGGTGGCGCTGGAGGTAAGGTGTCTGCCTTGCAAGCGCTAGCCAAGGAAGGACCGCGGTTCGATCCCCCGGCGTCCCATATGGTCCCCCCAAGCCAGGGGCGATTTCTGAGCACATAGCCAGGAGTAACCCCTGAGCGTCAAACGGGTGTGGCCCAAAAACCAAAAAAAAAAAAAAAAAAAAAAAGATTTCACACATGCAGAAAATCAGGGCTGACCCAGACTTTGCTGCATCTCCCTGCCTCCAAATGGGTGTGGTTTCCAATGCTATTGGCTCAACTTGTCTCACCTGTGCCAAGAGCAGTTTGTCCTGCTTCAGTGGCCTCCCCTGGTAGGAAAATCTGGGTGTGTGTTGGCCCCATATTTGTCTCAAGGGCAAAAGGGAATGAATCCGTCTGCCCAGGCAGCTATCTCGGGGACCAGAGGGCTCAGCACAAGTCTGAGCACAGGTCAGGCTGCAGGGCTACAGAGTTCTGCAGCTCTGGTGCCTCACTGGCTGCTACTCCTCCCTTCTCACTCACTGTTCGCCCCAAAGCCAGGGACTGCAGTCCGTGTTCTCTGTTGATCTTGTCTAGAATAGTGCTGGAATTTGAAATGGTCCATTGCCTTATAGGACTCAGCTTCCTTTGGGCTGGCTGTTCAGAATACAGAGCATGTCACTTTCTTTCTGTGGGACAACATGCCTGCATCGGTACAGACGCGCTTCTCACACAGGGTCACTAATTTTCCCAGAGAATGACATGCAAGAACTCTTATGCAGTCATTGCAAATCGGTGGCTATGATCTTTGAGTGCGTTGCTAAACAGTCTTCTGAATATTGGACAGATCCAGTGCAGTCTTTACCAATCCTAGCCAGATGATGATGAAAGCCCTACTTCACACCATACACCAAAATGAATTGTCATGGATCACAAATGAAAATATAAAACTCAAACTAAAAACGTTCTAGCCAAAAAAGTAGGGAATACTCTTTGGGATGATAGTTTAGGCAAATATTTCTTAGTTTATTTAAAAGCATAATCAGGGATACAGAGATATTACAGAAGGCAAGGGAGGTGCTTGCCTTCTAGGTTTGTTCCCTCATACCTACAGTCACCCCCCAGAGGTCACTGCTGAGCAGAGCCAGGAATAACCCCTGAATACTTCAGGATGGCTCAAAAAATTAAATAGAGTTAAAGAAATAGCACAGAGATTAACATTGCCTTGACAATGGTTCAAATCTGAGCATCATCGGATGTGACTCCTGAGCACTCCTGAGTGTGGCCCTCTAAAAAAAAGATCAAAAATATACATTTAAGGGGCGGGAGAGATAGCACAGCAGTAGGACATTTGCCTTGCATGCTGCGATCCAGGACGGACCTTGCTTTGATTCCTAGCATCCCATATGATCCCCCAAGCCAGGAGCAATTTCTGAGTGCATAGCCAGGAGTAACCCCTCAGCATCACCACTGGATGTGCCCCCCCAAAATAAAAAAATAAATTTAAAAAATTTTAAAATTATACCCCCCAAAAATACTTTTGATATTATCAGAATTTAAATATTGTTGCCTTCAAAGGACTACATTAGGAAAATGGAAAGCCAACCATAGGTTAGAATACATTTACTCAAGATATTATTCCTAATAGAGAACTAGTGTCCAGAAGATGTGAAGAACTTTTGTTAAGAGGCCAGACAGCTCAACAGGACAGTCTTAACTAGACACTTGGCCAAAGAATGTCTTTCATATCATTAGTTAAAAGTAAACAACATTAAAACCACACCGAAATACCACTACATCCAGACCACAAAGACTAGATTTTGAAAGACTGACCATACTAAGTAATGCAGAAAGACTGAGGAAGTCAGACTCACTGCTAGTAAGAATGTCAAATGGTTATCAACTTGGGAAACCCCTTTGGCAGTTTCTCAGAAAGATAAACTCGGTCACCACATGATTCGGCACTTTCCACTGTTCAGAGTCTCGCTAACATGAACAGAAACCAGTCCACATGAAACTTAAGAAACAAAAGTTCACAGGATGTTGTTCTTCAGAAGACCAAACCAGAAACAGCACAAGTGTTCCTCAACTGTGTGAAGAGATAAATAACAAAATATTGCTAAATATTGCTAAGCCATCCCAAAGAACAAACGTTGATGAATCGTTATGCCATTAAGTGAAGGAAGCTAAACACAAAAGATCAAATATTATACGATTCCTTGATCAGTCTAGAAATGCAAAACAAAGGAGAGATCTAAAGTCAGAGCTGGTGGTGAATGAGGACAGAACAGGATCGGGAAGTAACTGACTGCAATTGCACAGGGATTGTAGTATGACGTAAAAGCTCTACTCCTGCAATGTGCTAATATATGCATAGTTCTACGAGGAATAGAATTCATCAAAACTACTGTATGATAGCAGAACATTTTATGGTCTAAACTATTCAATAAAGGTAAAGGATAACAAAAAAGAGAGAAAGAGGGATAGAAGGAAGGAAGGAATTAGGAAGGAAGGAAGGAATTAGGAAGAAAGGAAAGTAGGAAGGAAGGAAGGAAGGAAGGAAGGAAGGAAGGAAGGAAGGAAGGAAGGAAGGAAGGAAGGAAGGAAGGAAGGTAGGAAGGAAGGAAGGAAGGAAGGAAGGAAGGAAGGAAGGAAGGAAGGAAGGAAGGAAGGAAGGAAGGAAGGAAGGAAGGAAGGAAGGAAGGAAGGAAAAGAAAATAGGGTTATGATGTTTTGAGAGGAATACAGGTAGGAGGAACTTCACTCACTGACCACATGACCACATACAGGGCATGTTACTGCATTCCTTTTAGGAAGAACACAGTTTTTGTTCTGTTTTGTCTGGGGCCACATCCAGTGGCATTGCTTGGAGCTTACACCCAGGTGGGGCTCTGGGAACCATATGGAGTGCCAAAATTGAACCAATGTTGGCCACATGCAAGGTAAATGCCCTCCCCTCTGTACTTGGGATCCAACATATGTAGAAAGCTAGATGTACATGCATACTACTGTTCTGTTAGCAATTACATGAAGACTTTTCTTCAAAGGGATCGAAATTTGGTTACTTCTTATTTTGGTCTTCAAAAGAATTACTATTCCCTTTATACAAAAGCAGAGAAGTTGACCTGAAAAAAACGTTAAGTAACTCATCCAGGACTCTCAGACATCAGAGAGAAATTCTAGACACTGCATTAACCTTTGAGTAAGCTGCTAGCACCTCATACTGAGTCTCAGGCCTGAGCTCTAACACAGAACACTGAACTGGACCTTTCCCCAGCCGTCTGAAATGGGCAGCTTCATTCTTTATGCTTTATGATGCCCGAAGGATTGGCTTCCTTGGGTCCAGGGTCACATAGCCAAACTATTAGAACTAATCTTCAGATCCCAGATCTTAACACACAATTGGCTTTCTTGTCCTGGTACTACCATACACCAGGCACTTTGTTTCTGAATTCTGAAATCCTTGTCACCCAGCTAGAATCCCTCTGCACTGTATAAAGAAAAATATGCAATAACTAAGTAGAGAGCATCTCCTTAGCATGAGTTCTACCTGGATGTCTTGTCCATCATGAAGTCAGAGGGAATAACTGCACTAAACACAAAACACAAACTGACCAAGATGGAGCTGCTCATCCAGAAGTCACCAATTCTTCTGGGTGATCCTAGGGCAACATCCTGGTTTTGGGAGTTGGATTTGGAAACTCCTGCTACTGAGATTGCACCCTGCCCCAGAGTCAAGTGGAGAGTGGAATTCTGGGCATAGAGAAGCCAACGCCTGCATTCAGCCTGGGCCCAGCAATGTGATGTTGCTCGGATTCAGCAGTGCCAGGGGCCACCAGGATGACCCCCAGCAGGGTACCATGTTTTGTGACCATGCAGGGCACATGCTCTAGTGATCTGCATTAGCTTCCAGCCCCATTCTACTCTAAGTGCCCATTGGGGTAGTTTGAAATGATTGCCTGTTCAAAGATATCACTATGAAATGCTCTGCCCTCATCCATTGGTGAATCACGTATGCCTCTTAGCTGGGCACAGACACACAAGTCAGGCAAGGTCACTAGGTACATCTTTGCTCAGAAGCATTTGCCAAACAATTGTCCAAAGTGGTTTTTGCTTTTTATTACTATTTTAATCCTAGAGGAATTTGGGGTGGGTATTAAATGGGAAATCAAATTAAGAGTGCTTTGCCTAGTGGGTTCCCAAACTGTGTTTTTAACCTCTGTAAAGTGAATGAGCTCTTAAAATAGAATGGTCTGCCCTTTGATCCCATCAGGAAGCAGGACTGCAGGGTCCCCAGAGGGCCACTTTGTGGTTTTTAACCCTCTCTGGGCCTGTCCTTCTGCTGGGTATATCCTTTGAACAGAAGCAAATAGATAATAGATTTATTTCCGAAATGGGCTCAAAATCCTCAGCCAATGCAGGCATTGGGTAAATTAGTTAGCAGAAATATTGACCATGAAGCTACAAAAGCTGCTTCCTCGAGTCAGAGCCCAGGCCCACTGGGAATTGATGAAGGGGATGACTTTGGAAGGGGCTCTGTGCCTCTTAGTGGGCTGAATTTTCCAGGGCCAGAGACAGAGTTCAGCACTTGCTTTGCACATGGCTACTCCTGGTTCAATAACCAGCAGTGCATATGTTCCCCTAAGTAATCTTCAGGAGGTACTCCTGAGAACAGAACCAGGAAGGATTCCTGAGTACTGAAAGCAGAGTACTGAATTCCTGAAAGCTGGGTTCTAATTTTTCCTTTCATAATTGAGCTTAAACTTGTGGGGCTAGAGCACAGTGAGTAGGACATCTGCCTTGCACACTGTCAACCTGGATTTGATCCCTGAAATCCTATATGGTCCTCCAAGTCTGCCAGGAATGATGTCTGAGCACAGAGTGAGGAGTAACCACTGAGCGCTGTTGGGTGTGGCCTAAAAACCAAAACCAAACCAAAACAAACAAAAAAACCACATTTATAACATATTGAATTCAAACAATTACACAAGTGATTAAAATCATCGCCATTGTTAATAATATCCTGAGCATTTGTTTTGTTTGATGTTTAAAAACATGTTCACATTTTGGGGCTGGAGCAGTTTTTTGAGGGGATACGGAGGTTATATTTGGGTAAGATGCTAGCCTTGAACGCGACTAAACTAGTTTTGATCCCCACCAACCCATGTGGTCCTCCAAAGTCACTAGGAGTAATTTTTTTTAGCATAGTCAGGAGTAACCTGTGAGCATCGCCAGGTGTGGCTCAAAAATCAAAGCAAACAAAAAAATGTTAAAATATATTCACTTTTAATGCACTCAAGGTTTAGTGGGATACCTTATTAGTCTTTAGCCTATGTGTGGACCCTGAGAAGGTTGCCAAGGTGCAGAGCAGGAGTGTGATGTCTTTTAAGTCCTTTCACTGCCCCCTCACATCCTGCCACATGTCAGAGGGCAGGACTAGAAATGACCAGGCAGCTCATGCAGCTTAAAACACTGTCCCAGGACAGGAGTATTAGTACAGCAAGGTAATCTGGGTGTGATCCCCAGCATCCCAGAGAGTCCTCTGTCCCCTGCCAGAACTGATCCCTGAGCACAGAACCAGGTGTGGACTGTCAGTTGTGGCCCCAAGACAAAAAAACACACAAACAAAACCACTTGTCTTTTTCCTGCCAAAATGAGGAGCACAACAGTGATGCACCAGGTGAGGACCAAGAACTCCTAGCAGCCTGATCCCTCACACCCTAGTGACTCAGCGGAGGAGACCAAGCACCCACAAATGCATGAGAATAGGACCCTGGTCCCGGCTCTTTCTACAAGAGCTGGTGACCGGCACCAGGGGGATGTACAGGCACCGCCCATGGTTCTGCAAGGGCAGGAAAAAAGTGTGTGAAGATGGAGAAACCTGGGAGGTTGCACAGGAGGACAGGCAGCCCTAACTGACCATCTCATCTCAATCTGCACCTTTGAAAAAACTCCAGAGCTCCTGGATGCTAAAAGGTTATCAAAGTGCTGGTTTTTCTCTGGCATGACTGCTGGGGCTGTCAGAGAAATGCAAATTCTCTAAAGTTTGCTCACTGTGCTGTTACCTGACAGACTGAACTAGATTGCCAAAGGACTTGAGGCAAGTTTCTGTGCAAATATTTCAGCTTTGGCAGGAATTTTCAGGGGATCTCCTTAGAGAGAGGGAGGAGAGAGAGTGATTCCTAGGAGATGCAGATGGAATGTTCTTCATGAATCTGAACGGGGAGGCTGACCTCAGGTTAGCTGAGCCCTGCTTGGAGTTAAAACATTCTTGGGGTTCTACACAGGAACTGGAAACAGCTCCTCAGCA
Source organism: Suncus etruscus (assembly GCF_024139225.1). Classification (NCBI taxonomy): domain Eukaryota; kingdom Metazoa; phylum Chordata; class Mammalia; order Eulipotyphla; family Soricidae; genus Suncus; species Suncus etruscus. Next base: position 60,866,284 of record NC_064864.1, read on the forward strand.
GGCTGCTGGGCCCATCTGCCTGTTTCCAAACTCATACACCAACTCCTTGACCAAGGCCCAAGGTTCTCTGTTCCCTTCTTAACATCAGCAGATAAATATTTGCCTTCAAGTTCAACACCCCTGCAACCTAATCCCAATTGGATCATTTCTGTGTGTCTCTTGTGCAAGGGCAAACACGTCAGGGCTCTGATTCCTCATGATCTCATGCCTGGTTTCCTTGCCAGCACTGGAGTATGCTGGAGGCAGGAACCCACAATAACAGAAACCCAGAGGGTCTTTTCAATGGGAGCTGCCTCCTTACTCACCCCCCCCCCCCGCATCAGGCTAACACACAGCACCCTGTGGGGCGTGGGACATTTAAACACATGTGGGGAGGGCAGTACCAGATCAACAGCCAGTCCACTTCTCTCACTGAGCAGTGACTCTGGAAAGTGTAGGAACCTGCAGAAAACGGCAGGTTTTTAATTTTTTAAATATTTAGAGAGATTATACAGTGGGCAGAGAACACTTGCCTTGCATATTTATAAGCAGCTGACTTGGGCTTGATCCCTGGACTCACAAAGGGGGCCCCTGAACCCTGCCAGGGGTGCTTCCTGAGCACAGAATCAGGAGGACACTCTGAGCATAGATGGGTGTGGCCCCCAAACCAAACAAAATGCAAGATATATTTAAATGTAGCATCCAGATACTGTGTTATGTCTGTCCTGTGAGATTATGAACTGCTTTTCTTTCTCAAGTCACTCTCCTAGAATCCTGTGGCTGCTAGCTGCCTCCCAGGAACCATACTTGCTTCCCAGATCTCCCACACTCCTTCCCGCCTCAGTGTTTTTGTAAGAAGATAACTCGGGGCCTGGGAGCTAGTGGGGTGAGTAGGGCACACGCCTGGCAGACCTCAGCTCAGGCTCTATTCCCAGCGTCGCATGGGATCCCCCATCCCCTCCAAGCATCTCTGAATGCAGCCTTGGAGGCCCCCCAGTACTGCCAGGGTGGCGCCAGTATCCCCAGCACGACAGGACCCCACACAATCCAGAAACCTCAGGCACTTTCATTGATTGAACCACTGGCCCAACTGAGGATGGCAGGTGGGAGCCATGAAGCACCACTGGGGAGCACCCCATCCCCAGTAAATAAAAATCAACAAAAGTAAAATAAAATGACTAGAAGTTCAGCATAGAGCGGGGAGCCTGGAGCGTCCCCAGCACACAGCCGCTTCCCTCCCAGCTCTGTGTGGTCTCCCCCGCCCCTGCGCCTCTATCACACTGAAAATATTGTTTCTTTCCAGTCACCGAGAGGCCCTGGGGTGGAAAGCGAGAATAGAGTGATGAGAAAACACAGTTTGCTTTGACAAACATTCTCCTCCCACTTCCTGTGCCATCAGCGGGACTCCAGGCTGCCCAGTCCCTGGCACTAAGGGAGCTTCCAGGAATCCTAGGAACAGGCAATGGTGCTCTGGGTTCCATGTGGTCCTTCTCAGCAGGAAGGAAAACCAGGATAGACCTTCAGGAAGGAGGGGGCCCCAGGCTAGACCATCCTCACCTGCAGAGCCAGGGAAGGCACCATTCTTTCTCCCCTAAGCCCCAATTTTGTTTCCTACTAAGTGGCAGATGCAGATTCTATGCCAAGCACGGTGGGGGCCACGCTGCCCTGGTACCCTCAGAAAGACCAATCAGGAGGGAGTACAGCACAAAACCCAATCAGGGGCTGGAGAGAGAGTGGGGTGGGTCCAGGACCTTGCCCTGCCCATGGCTGACCCAGGTTCTAGACTCAGCACCCCAACTCTCTCAAACCCCACCAGTAGTGATCCCTGAATTTGCAATCAGGGAATATGCCCTGAGCACTACAGGGTGTGGCCCCCAAACATAACAAAACAAAATGAATGACACACTGAACAGCTGATGGTGCGGAGAAAAAGTTGCTTCACCCTTTGGACTTCTTGGGGTACACCCTGGATAGCAGCTCAATCGGGTTTACTCTGCTATATTTCCCTTTTGATCTGTTGATCTTGGTGCCAGGTCCACCCTCAGCAGTGCTCAAGATGTACTAAATTTACTCCTGGCACTCTGCTCAGGGATTAATCCTGGCAGGTCTTGGGTGAGAATTGAATTTGGGTTGACCATGTGCAAAGCAAGCACCCACCTTTTTGTACTATCCCTCTGGTGCCAATATTTTTCTTGTTGAATTTCTTCTGGGGCCAGGAGAGAGTTCAGAGACATGCTTTGCATACAGGAGACTCATTCCCTGGCACTGCATGATCCCACAAGCTCTGCAGGACTTATTCCTCTGAGCACTGAGCTAGGAGTAGTTTCTGAGCACTGCTGGGTGTGGCCCCCAAACCAAAACATACCTTTTTCTGCCCTCTCCCATTCTTTCCCAGAAATCCTCTATCTTTTCATTTTTCTCCTTGTCTATCTCCTAGCCAAGAATCTTTCTCATTCCTGCTACTGCTGTAAGACACAGGCCCCAGCTGAAAACACTTCAGTTATCAACAGGGAAACCCGCCCACTCTACCCACTTCCCTTGCAGTGCTCAGAGTACCATCAAACTGCAAAGCCTCCCTCTGTGGCTGGACCAGGCGGCTCTCCCTGTGCCTTGTACCTGCTGGAGCTGTGACAGTAGCAGCCTCGCGGCCTCATCCACCTGCTTTCTAAGGTAGGCAGATGCTCTCACAGTGGCCTTCCGGGCCATTCCCATCTGAGGCCAGTCAGGAATCGTCTGTCCATTAGGATGGGAAATCTGTATCCTGGCTGCAGGCTAGCAGTGAGTAACACGGACAGCCTCGGGAAACTCTGGCAGGGAAGGGAGAGTAGAGACTCGTTCCAGAGTTCAAAGGCCCTGAATCGAGAGGCTGATGAAGACAAGGTCTGCTCCAGTGCAAAGAGTGAGAAGGCAAAAATGTGCTACAGTCCAATGTGAGCTGAACCCTAGGATGCTCAGGGGTCAAGTCGTATCCTGAGGGGGCAGAGGAGCCCAAAAGTCTCTGGGCACTTCATTCCCCTCCATGCCCTCCAATACATGCAAAGAAACTATGACATGTGAAAGACAGCCGGATCCAGGAGACTATGTTAATCATGACTCAAGGAGTCAGAGAAGACACCTGGAAAACAGAACCTGCAAAAGGACAGGGAGCAGGAAGCTCTTTATGGAATCTTTTAATATTCAAAGCAAGATTAAACAGCTTTTCCATTACTTAACATTGTAGATGAGAAAACACCAGGCCAAAGAAACAGTACAGAGTGAAGGTACTTGTCTTGCAAGTGGCTGATCCTAGTTCAATTCCAGATTCCAAAACTAGGATTAGTCCCTGCCCCAGCATTGCAGAGCTGTTCACCCCTACCACTACATAACCAAAACACCCATCTGTTCACCTCTCTCCAGTCTCCATTTCTCCTTGCAAAAACAAAAACCAATCCAAAAACCAGACATCTATTTACCTAGTTTCTCCACATAACTCCATGGCAATCAGACACTGAACGTTCATTTTTGGGTTTTGTTTTGTTTTCTGTGAGTTACACGCAATGGTGTTCAGTGGATATTCTCTGCAGCTAGCTCGGAGGTCACTCCCAGACAGCAGTGCTCAGGGGATCATGTGGTGATAGGTATTGAACCAGGGCATCCTGCATTCAAAGTATGAGCTCTAACTCACTGAACTGGCTTTAAGGCCTTTCATTTCTCACTTCTAAGAGAACTGTTGGGCAAACAGGATTAAAGTACAGAGAGAAAAACTAAAAGAAGCCCAGGGAGTGAGTGCACGTGCTTTGCATGCAGGAGACCTAGGTTTGATCGTCAGCACCACATGGTCTAGAGCAGTGATGGCTAACCTTTTTGAGCCAGTGTCCAAACTGCTGCACAAAACCAAAGAATTTCCTCAAAGTGCCAGCATGTCAGTTAAACCTTAGTGATAAGATTTTAGTATCTAAAAATTCTTTATAAATTTATTAATTGCGGACCTTCCCATGTGCCAGCTGCAAGGCCTTCACATGCCACAGCTGGCATACGTGCCATAGGTTCGCCATCGATGGTCTAGAGCATTACAACAAGCTCCAAACACTATGTTAACCCTTTGAGAAGCATGGCCAAAAAAACTAAATTAAATTAAAATTAAAAGAGGACAGAAAAAAAAAAAAAAGAGGACAGAAAGAGACAAGAGAAGAATATTGACTGTTTATTGCTAAATGGCAGGGATCTGGGGAGAAATAGAATGTGTTTGAATTTTAATTTCTGATATATTGACATGAGCTTATTCCAGTAATTCCATGTTTTACCACCTCTCCAATCAAGAAAAAAAACACATTCTCTCTCTTTCTCTCTTTCCCTTTCTCTGGCAAGCATAACATCCGCCCTCATGATGTCACACCTGGTTTATCTCACATCACAGCCAGTTCATGGGGCTGCATGCTTGGCTTGCCCCTGATGACATGACGCCAGCAGCAGATCAAAGTCCCACTTGGGGCCCTGTGCTCCGTGGCAAGGAGCAGAAAGTACCTACACTAACTGCTGTGGAGAAGGCAACCAACATCCCTCATCAGCCACATGGGACGGGACGAACTCACAGATACCTGGGTCCTGAGCCCTTCCCAAATAGCCTATGTTTGGAGCTGGAAGCCATTCACTTTCCCAAGCAAACAGGGAGACTCAGGATACCCAAGAAACACAACCTCTATTAGAGACCCAGTAAGGACTAGAGTGCCGGTGGAGGCCAGTTAGCTTCGGAGAGAAGACAGGCCTGGGTGCTACTTCAAACAGCCGACACAGAGCCGAAATAGAGCCAAGACTGTTTCCTGCAGTGCCCTCATAACCAGAGCAGATTCCAACCATGCCCTCCCTCCACAGACAGTCTTCACAGAAGGACCACGGTCAGCTGCCTTCAGACCATCCAGGCATCACCTCCCTGTTATCTACATATCAGTGATGGCCAGCCCAGTTGACTTTCTAAACTCTCACTGTAGTCTCGAAGCACAGAAAGTTATTTTTCTGTTATTAGCTGGCTACAGGCAGACATAACTACAGAATGAAATTAGCATCTGCGTCAGGAGATGTTTTGCTAACAGGGGCAAGTTATTTTCCCTGGAACGTGCATTCATGGGCGAGCAGAAACAGTCCCTTTGTAGGGGCAAGGACACCCATCGCCTATCATGAGACACTCAGCATATACAAGTCGGGACCTTCCCATGACCCAGGAAGCCAAGTCTGAATGGTTTCTACAGAGAATTCACCCAGCTTAGGATGTTCAAAGCATTGCTTAGAAAATGCAATTAAGGGGCCCGGAGAGATAGCACAGCAGCGTTTGCCTTGCAGGCAGCTGATCCAGGACCAAAGGTGGTTGGTTCGAATCCCGGTGTCCCATATGGTCCCCCGTGCCTGCCAGGAGCTATTTCTGAGCAGACAGCCAGGAGTAACCCCTGAGTACCACTGGGTATGGTCCAAAAACCAAAAAAAAAAAAAAAAAAGAAAGAAAATGCTATTAAACAGCCCCAAGTTGTACATGTTGCTGAGACCTATCATGCTCTTGTCCTCAGGGACTGATAATGAAGTCACTCACAGGCAGATCCTTGGATAACAGTGCATGTTGCTTCCTTTACTGCTGCTGCATTATAACACTGAGGAGAAAAAACAACTGGGTCCCACAGTTCAGGGTTGTAGCAGGGGAGAAAGAGAGAAAGACAGACTGACAGAGACAGAGAACCCCTTAGTGGAAGGGGTCCTGAGTGGTCCAGATGTTGAGCTAAAAGGCAGAGAGAAAACAGATTGCCGACAGATGACAGTCCAGCATGAGAAGTGAGAGAGCCTGATTCCTTGAGAGCTCCTGTTCCCAGTGGTTAGTCTCTGACCAGAGGGATTTCCTTAATGGTACCTTATTTAAAGCTGTAGTTTCTAAGATTGTCAGTGAAGACTCGGGTTCATTCTACCTGCACACAAATGCACTGACCTTTCAGAAATAGGAGAAATCGAACAGCAGGCCCAATGCCATCTTATAGAACTAGAAAGTGGGTTTGTTCAGGGAATGAAAAAGAAAAAAATTCTACACCCCAAAATACAAGTAACAAGGAAGGCCAAGGTCTCTAACTGAAGTGCTGGGAAACTGGCTTATAGGCTGGAGCACAGGCTTTGCATGGGGAGCCCCAGGTTTGGTGCTCCCTAGTCCTTAAGACACATTGGAAGCGACTCCTGAACAATGCTGGGTGTGATCGAAACCCCAAATTCAAAAACCACTTAACAAGAAATAAAACTAGGGCCCGGAGAGATAGCACAGCGGTGTTTGCCTTGCAAGCAGCCGATCTAGGACCAAAGGTGGTTGGTTCGAATCCCGGTGTCCCATATGGTCCCCCGTGCCTGCCAGGAGCTATTTCTGAGCAGACAGCCAGGAGTAACCCCTGAGCATCGCTGGGTGTGGCCCAAAAAACCAAAAAAAAAAAAAAAAGAAATAAAACTAACTAGAGCCACCATTAGGTCTGTTCTGAAGCACAGGTTTTAGAAGCTATGGAAAAGTCACATGCTTTTAGGGCAGCCCATGGCAGAATTGGGTCTAGGATTCTCCCTTAATGCGCTATGAGTGACGGGAGGGCCCTGGGCTGAACAAATTCCACATGCCATGGAGTCTATCACCAGGGCACCCCCACATGACCAGGGGAGCATGTCTGCTGGGGCTGGGAAGCTCTGAGTGGACAATGAGGGCATTTGGTATGGGGAGAGAGCCTGTGATCCGGCCTGCATGCCAGGGTAGGAGTATGCACCCTAAAAACAGATGTGCAGGAGGTGGACTCCTCAGGAATCCTGCTGATGGGTCACAGCAGGGAGGGTGGCAGATATAACTTTTCATGTGAGTCATTTGAATCCTTCCATCCGAGCAGAGAAAGAGACTGAGATGGGTTGGAATCATCAGCCAGGCCTGACCAGAGAGAGGCCTTCTCAGTTCCAGGGCATTGAGCAAATAAATGCATGTCTTCGGGTTAGAGCTGCCAGTTTGCAGGACTTGGTCACAGCAGCTGTGAATATTTCAGGTGAGGAGCATCTCTCAACTTCAAAAGTAGGGAGGACAATTTGGCGATGGGAATCCCCCCTGATTTTATGTAAATATGTACCTAAAATATTATTGTCAACAATATGTAAGCCACTATGATCAAAATGAAAATTATATTAAAAAAAAAATGAAGAACAGTTTGCACCCAAGAGCCTTGTGGGCTACAACATACGTTCCCTCTGATATTAAAAGCAGACCATGTCCCCAGTTACCGTCCTTTTTTTTCTTTCAAGTTTTAATATTGTTTTGTTGTGTTTCTGAGGCCACACCCAGCAGTACTTAGGGCTACTCCCAGCTCAGAGCTCAGGGGTTACTCCCGACAATGCCAGGGATCTAATCTGAGCCGCCCACGTGCAGAGCAAGTACCCTGGATTGCTGAGCCATCTATCTCCAAGCAACAATCCTTTATTCCTGCCTGACTAGAACTTTCCCCTGAGAAGTGATGGTGTTGGCTCTGCAGACCTCACAGGGGTCTCAGTTCAAGTTCTCCACCGACTCAGAGAGTCCCACTGGTTAACATCAGGGTATGGCTGATGTTACCGTTCACTGAGCGTGAACTGACCAAGGCTGGGACAAAGGGAAGTTTCTCTCTGCCCCCTTGCCATGAAGCACCAGACACTCAGATGCTTTGCTCAGTTGCCCCTCACTGGGGTGAACCCTGCTAAGAAAATTTCTCAAAGTTTTGCAGTTCTAACTGGCTCTTCTCTGGAAATGGTGGAAAGACAAACACTGGGGCTAGAGAGAGAAGCTGAGGGGAGGTGACTCCACTTCCATCTCTATCACCACATATGGTTCCCCATAACCCAGAAGAACCCCTGAGCACAACGTCAGGAGCATTGCACTAAGTGTGGACCCAAAACCCCTCCCTGCAAAGTCTTGCATTTGCCCAACAGCAGATGCTTTCGGGGAAGTTCCTCAAACCCTGGGAACAAGAGCTGCCTACATGACAAGAATGAGCTATCCCCTGCGTCACAATGAAGAGGAAAAGCCTAAGCAGGAAGAACATGAATTCTTTTAAACAGAAGACAAGCTGAACAATGTACCCCCTGCTATCCCCAGACACTCGGCTCCACACTGTACTTAGGCTTGGAACAGGCTCTTTGCAGATGCAGTTAAGATTAGAATCTGAGGAGCAATAAATGCACAAAGGGCGTTTGCCTTTCCTACAGTTAACCTGGGTTTGATTCCCAGCATCCCATATGGCCCCAAGCCTACAGAAGTAATTCCTGAGGCTTTCAAGGTGTGGTGCAAAAATAAAAACAAGGGGGCTGGAGAGATAGAATGGAGGTAAGGCATTTGCCTTGCATGCAGGATGGTGGTTCGAATCCCAGCATCCCATATGGTCCCCTGAACCCACCAGGAGCGATTTCTGAGCACAGAGCCAGGAGTAACCCCTGAGCACTGCCGGGTGTGACCCCAAAACCAAAATAAATAAATAAATAAATAAAAATAAAACAAAATAAATAAAAACAAACAGAAAGTTTAGGATCTTGCAATAGGGCAGTGGTTCTCAAATAGTGGGGCGTGCCCCCCAGGAGGAGCGTGAGGGGGGCGTGTATGACCTCGGCAAACACTGTCATAATTAGCTAAGCCCTGTGTTTATGTCACTGGAGCTGAGAGTTGCAAAGCTATGCATTGCAAAATGTGCTCATTGTAGACATTAATCCAGATATCACCTCTGATTAAAAGATCAGCTCAGATTATTTTATGTATTTTTGTTTTGCAGGTTAAAGTTTTTTTTTAATAAAGATACTATTTACAGGGGCTGGAGAGATAGCATGGAGGTAAGGCATTTGCCTTTCATGCAGAAGGTCATCGGTTCGAATCCCGGCGTCCCATATGGTCCCCCGTGCCTGCCAGGAGCAATTTCTGAGCCTGGAGCCAGGAATAACTCCTGAGCACTGCCGGGTGTGACCCAAAAACCACAAAAAAAAAAAAAAAATACTATTTACAGTTGTGCTGGGGGCACGAACAATGTTTTCTTCTTCCTGGAGGGGGCATGACAGAAAATAATTGAGAAGCACTGCAATAGGGTGATCCTGAAATGGGGCAAGAACCCTAAAGAACCTAAAGGGCAAGACCCTACCCCCCCAGCACAGAGCCAGAGATAGCCCATGAGCAAAGCTCCTTCTAAGAGAGTGCAAGGCAGTAGAGAGGCCAAAGACTGGGGTATGGGTGTGGTCAGGAGCCCAGAAGGCCCCAGACTTCAGTAAGTGGGGGATGTAGGAAAAGAGATTCTTCCCTAGAACCTTTGGCAGGTACTAACTCTGCAGATCAGATCCTCTGGTCAGGCCTCTGACCCCCAAGCAGGAGAGAATTAATGTGCTTTAAGCAGACATATTGGAGGCTGTTCGCTATGGCCTCTTGGTCAACTAGCACCAGCCTTTGCAGAAAGCACCAATTCTGAATGGGGATTGGGGTTCCAGCTTGTTGAGAGGTTCCCCTGTTGACCTCAACCCACCTCCCATGGCCTTACACATCTTCTCAAGCTATGACAAATGCTCTTCGGCAAACAAGATTTTAATCCAAAAGTTTGCCCTGTAGTCTGTGCCATTTCCTAAAATTGGGCATTCATCCCCACATGTGTGGGGAGCTGGGCTGAAGCACATGTCCCCTGAGCAGGGCTGATGACACCAGAGAGCACACAGAACCAGCAAGAGCTCGAGCCCTGCCAGACATGATGGCATGTACTGAGATTGCCCATGTGCTGTGCGCTGTACTGGGAGTGACAGAGCATCAGGCCAGTACAGCCATAGAAGAGAACAGTGTGAATTGAAAAGCACCATTCCCAGGGCTGGAGATATAGCACAGCAGCGTTTGCCTTGCAAGCAGCGGATCCAGGACCTAAGGTGGTTAGTTCGAATCCCGGCGTCCCATATGGTCCTCCATGCTTGCCAGGAGCTATTTTTGAGCAGATAGCCAGGAGTAACCCCTGAGCACCGCTGGGTGTGGCCCAAAAACAAAAACAAAAACAAAAAAAGAAAAGCACCATTTCCAGAGTCTGCCCAAGTGATGGCATGAGATGGTCTTCTACTTGAAGAGGAGCACATGCCCTCCCACAAAAAGCTGTGCAGAGTACACCTGGGAAAAGTAAAATGCAGAATCAGCCCCCCCCCCATTATTTTTCAAATAATAAAACTTAAGCAACTAACACCCCAGTTTAAAAATGCCTCTTTGGTGCCTGGAAAACCACAGACCTGACTCTTAATAACCGCAGCCTCAGAGTGAGGTTATTGGAGAAAGAATGAGGGATGTTCACTAACCCTTCAACTCCCTTCCACACATTTGGCAAATGTAGCCCATGAGTCAAGTGTGGCCCTGGACCTACTATTGTAAATGGTTTTATTGAACACTAGAACGGAGTCATGTCTAGCCATATGTTGTCCATGACCATGCTGACCCCTAAAAAGCAGAGCTGAAGAAAGCAGTATAGTGCAGAAAGCTGAAAATATTTACTACTGGGCCCGATGAAGAAAGAGTTCGCTGTTGCTCCTTTCTATGACTCGAAGCTGTCTACTTGCTTGTTTAGCCATGGATTTCTTTGGAACAAGAGCTCATTGCCTTTATTTACTATTGTTGGTGCTGGACACCACCAGGGTTACAACTAATGGTAACCAGGATGCTATGCAATGCTGAGAACTGACTCCAGGTCCATAATCTCCCAGTGCATTGTGCTCCCTGTGCACAATCTTCCAGGTTCTCTAGCAGTTTCTCTGAAGCAAGTAGACTGGGGAGAGGAACTGGATGTTCCAAAACAGTATCATCTGAAATTCAGCTGAGAAAACCTTAGTCAAATGCCCTCTAGGCTCCCTACAGAGGAAGCTACTCAATCATGTCACCTCACATTCCTATGATGGCATTTTCTGGTATAATAAACAGAAACGAGCCAGGGGACCCCCTGGACTATTGGGTGGGGTCAAATGGAGGGTGCACTGGGCTGATTTGAGAACAACTGGACCTTCTTGTCCTTCTTGTGTTTTCTGGGTTCAACCTGCCCAACCTCCACGCTAGACCCGATTAAACTGCAGAACTATTATGCTGCATATCTAGCAGGAGCAGCATCACCTTTAGCATGGAAACCATGTGGGGAAGGTTTTCTAGTGGGTGCAGGACATGATCTGGGCAGCAGCTAGCTACTCAGCACCAGCTGGTACAAATTCAGAACAGGCAATGCCCAGTTACTAAATATCCTGGGAGCAGAGGAGGGCGCAATGAAGCAGCCTGAAAGTCCCTTCCAGTGTTTTCACCGTCCCATGTCCTAGGAATCTCAGTGGTGAGCACTGCTGGGGCTACTCTGTAAGGACTAGATGTTAACCAGCCCATCGCCCTGTCCCCAACTTCTCTATCCAACAGTAGAAAGGCCAGTAATCACTCACGCCAGGCAGAATGAGGAAAGAACCATGGTTCTTCCTTCTGGAGGACACACTGAAAATCCAGATTCCTTGCACAGGCCACTGCTAGGCACCTCTTGGCAATGTGACACCCAGTGCTGAAGGTTTTTAGATCATCTCAGGACTGCTAAGAACACAGGAGCCCGGTTCTTTACTTATCCGACTCCCATTTGGGAACCTGGGAAATAGCAGGGCTGGTCCCCAATTTGGGAGAGACTTGAGTGACTTGCCACGGAGGTCATGGATGGACCAGTCTGACAGGGTGACAAACACAGCCCCTTGTGATCTGTCATCAATGACTGGTGTGCTAGAACATTCCAGCTGTCAGACAAGAAAAGGCCTGAGTTCTCCAGGCAAAGCCTCCACTCCCAATCCACTCCCACTGCAGGGGCACATGTCTGGGCACTGCCAGCAAGTCCATGCCCTCTCTCTCCCTGCACCCTACAAATGGGTCAGCCACCTTCTGGGGTGCAGACATCCATCTCCCCTCTCTGAGCACTATAGATGAGTTGGTCATCTTCTGGGGGGGCAAAGACACTCAGTGTCTGCAAGGACCTAGACTGTGACTTTCTACTTCAGCAGTGAAATACCTTGGGTCAACCACAAGTAAATGGGATCAGAGAGGCACTGTATTAAAAATAAAGAACCAGGCCAGAGAGATATGGGAGGTCTGAGTTTGTGTCCTGGCACCACTGGGATTATGCTCCCTAGAGCACTGTAGGGAGTGACTCCTGAGCTGGGAGAAACCCTAAAAAAAAATGCAAATAAGATGCTGACCCAGTGAATGATTTCAACCTTTTTTCTCCAGTCTTTTCAACTCACACTTCTCTGCATGTTCTATGCTCTGCATGTTCTAATTTCAGAGAAGGAAAACTGACTGTTGGACTGGCCAGTGGAACCACCTAGTTTAAATCTGTGTCTGCAACAGAATAGCAGCTGAACTTCTACCCAGAGATATGCTTACAGAAGAAAAATGAGTGCTGAACTGAACAAACAATGAGGCCTCATCAGTTTAAAAATTAAAGATAATTTTTAAGATCTACCAGGAAGGAGCCAGAGCAAGTACAGGGGTTAAGGCCTTGGATGTGACCAACACAGGTTCAATCCAGATACCACAGCATCTTCCCAAGCACCATCAGGAAGTGCACTTGACCAACTGTGAGGATGAGTCCCTGGATTCTTTGAGCATGGCTTGGAACCCCCAAACCATAAACAGCTACACCATCCTTCGAGAGAAATGATAAACTCTTCTGCATAAAATATTGATATCAGTTATCATAATAAGACAGAGACATGGTGAGGGCTTTGGTTCCATTCCTGGAGCAAAAGCTGATGGCAGATCTGAACCACGTCTTGATGAGGAAGAAAAAGGGACCCTGGAATATGGACTTTAAAGCCAAAAGTCCTGGCTTCCAATCTGGGCCCAGCCAGGAGATGATCTGTTTGGCCTCTAGGAGGCTGCTCAGAGCCTTCTGAGAGCTTCCTTATTTGCAAAACAGAAATAAGAGGGAGCAGTCAGAGTCCGTAAAGGGCCTTAATTGAGGTCGGTTTACAAAGTGCTGAAGGCCATAAAACTAACCGCAACCAGAACCACTCACTTCAGAAGCTGTGCATATGGCCCAGGCCCTGCCCCCCCCCCACACTTCTCTAGTCTCCCCCCAGCAGGGAGGGCGGATTGCACTGCTATGAATGAGCACCACCGGATTCTGTGGTGTAAAGCAGAAATGCGTAGGGTAGAGCAGTGCATGGCATAAAGGGGAAGAAGGAGGAGCCTAAAGGCAGGGCAAAGCCCTCATTCCCCTGCCTCCTCCTTTCTTCTAGTCTGTCCATCCATCTATCCATCCATCCATCACCTCCCAATTGGTGCTCAGGAGGCTGGGGTGGGAGTGGAGACTACCAGCAATCCTTTGCCTCTCTGGACAGTTTTCTGTAAGGTAACAGGATGTGATGTGCTGGGGGTGGTGGCTCAAGGGCTGAACCAGAGGACCCTCAGGGGAATGGGGACACTCAGGGGCCATGTGGTACAGGAACCCACCAGGCAGTGTAACACAGTGGTTTCCACCACCACCACCACCAATGCACTCTCTGTGTACTGGGCCTCAAGTGGACATTCAGAAGGTGGAGAAGATGAAGGCGGCCATGATCCATCCTGCAGCCATGGCTGCAGACAGCTAGGTGAAAGCAGGCAGTGGACTCCAAGGCTGGGACACTGGAGCTGCTGCTAACATCAGGGACAACTGTGCTATGAAGGAAATAAGGCACTGTGGACCGTGGATAGAGGTGACCTGGGCTGTTGAGGTAGATGCGCCCTGCCAGAGTGGAGAGTTTCCTTTCCTCTCCAGGAAGGGACACTCAGAGGTAGTCCTGAAGAGAATGTTCCAGGCAGAGGGGAGTCTAGGGAGAGGGTTCAGGGATTGGGGGGAGGGGGGGGCAGGAGCCTTACAGGGAAAGCTGCACATGCTGGAAGAAGGTTATTTCATCCTTTTTCCCACTCCACAATCCTGAGGGTTAAAATAAAAAAAAATTTTAAAAAACCAGTCAGGCACTTTTTTTTTTTAAACTAATGTTTTAAAATTCTTTTTTTAGCACAAAGGACAACTGCAGACCAACCGGCCCACCCCAGTCCTTCAGCCCTAAACTTTGTTATCTAAGAGCCCACAACACCTTTAATCTGTTGCCAAAACCAGAGACACTTTGCTTCCCAAACAAACTGCCAAAACAAAGCAGAAAGCTGTGCTTAAATGCTCTGTTCCAGAAAGTTTTAAACTCTGCAACAAGGTTTTCTACATCTCTTCAAGTATGTGTATTTGGACTTGGTGGATGAGGATGTTCAGGGTCAGCTGCAGAGAACCATGGCCCAGTGTTAAGACTATTACTTAGCAGTGTGGAAGATGAAAGCGGCCTGCATGTAAACAAGAATTTCCCCTTTACCCCATGTTTAGGAAGAGAAGCAAAGACCTCTATGGGAACCAGAGAAGACACTAAAGATGCCAACTTGTCAAACCATTCTGGGCTTGGGAAGGGAGAAGAGCAACTGGTTGTTTTCTCTTGTATAGTTTGACACCCTCATCTCGCCTCAGGCCAAACCTTTGACCTCTGCAGCCAAGAAGCAAACTATCACATTCCCCGTTTCTGTGACAATTTGGGCTGCAAAGATAACAAAGGGGCTAAGGGATTAGGCACTTGTCTTGCATGTAGTTGGCCCAGGTTCTCTGTTCCCAGAGCACAGCTAAGAGTGATTCCTGAGCACAGAGTTAAGAATAAGCCCCTGAATACAGCTAGACGTGGCCCCTATATCAATCAAAAGCAAAATATATGAGCATTCAGAACCATGCTGAGGAAAAATGGAAAGAGGGTTTATGAACTCCCCAAGAACATTACGTTGGGGGGAGGGCCAGAGTTGTGCTTTGCTTGGTCAGATCCCAGGCAATGCATGGTCCCCCACCACCACTAAAAGTGACCTGCCAGCACTAAGTCCACCACCATTTGCACCCACACTACAAGATTACCAAGATGACCTCTGATTTGTTCTCTCACTAAAATATCCTGAAGTCCGGGCTGGAGTGATAGCACAAGAGGTAGAGTGTTTGCCTTGCATGTGCCTGACCTGGGTTCGATCCCCGGCATCCTAAATGTGATCCCTGTGCTCCAAGTTCTTTCTCTGTACTGCACACCTCTCTCAGAAATCAAGAGGCTGGGAGTATGTGCAAGAGAAAACAACATGAACGCTATCAGAAACCACAGAATCTCAACCAAACAAGTTAAAATTTTTACAGAGAGTGGAGCAGGTGATGGGCTCAATTCCCAGCATATGGTCCCCTGAGTCAGCCAGGGGTGATCCCTGAGTGCAGAGCCAGAGAGTAAGCACTGAGCACCACTGGGTGGAACACAATCCCTGGCCCCTAAAAGAAAAAAAAACATCAACCACCATGACATATAAAAACAGAAAAAAATGAAAGAGGCCTTTTACTGGGTGCAATTCCAGAGGGGGCCCACTTTTTTAACTCCACAAGGCAATTGTGCAGTGGGGCTTTAAGTGATAGTAGAAGAAAACAGGCTCTGAAACTCCCACCCTGTGCAACAACCCTCAGACCTGTCTTTCCTGTCTCTTCACTCCTGGACTGCCTTTCGTGGGAATCACTGACATTCGCTTGTTTATTCATCAACCTCCAAGCAACCAACAAGCCCAGGCACTGTGTTAGCTCTGGATCGAGAGGACCAGAAAAACTGGCCCTCTCTGCACTCCTGGATTGGATGAGTGAATGGGGGGTGATAAGGAGGGGGGTGATCCTAATAGTGACGCTTTAGAGGTGGTGCAGGATTCCTCCAGGCAGAGGCAGGCAGATTTGCTGTGCCATCAAAGACAGAAAACATCAATGATAAAACCAAGGACCAGGCCAGTCCTACCACCAGGTATACACCCAACAAGTAAGGGCGTTCCCCAAAGTGTTTAGCCAATACCAGGTGCCACCTGAACTTAAGGGGCATCTCACCCTGAGCGGCCCCTCTCTCCTCCTATCTGGGCAAGGGGGTGCCCTGAAATCAAACTGTCCAGTGCAACAAAACAGCAGGATGCTTTTCCATGCCAGGACCTTTCTCCACCAGCTTCAGGACCGTCTCAGTGGGAAGGAAGCTGTGGCCATGACCAAACCAGGAACTGCAAACTCCTAGCAGATGGAAACCATTTAAGACCCCATGACACAGGAGGGGGGTAGAAAAGGGGGGAAGGGGAAAGTGAAGTACTCACTATATTTCCCAGAAGAAAAAAAACCCAGGGAGGTATGCCTACACTGACTTCAAGCCCACACAGCAAATAAGCCTGTATTTACAGACCTGATAAGTTATGGGCAATTATTTGCTTTATAAAAATGGGCTGTTCTGTGAGATTCTTTCTTTAAAAAAATAGAATAAATAAAATCTGGGGTGGAGAGAGAGAGGTAAGGCATTTGCCTTGCATGCAGAAGGACGATGGTTCGAATCCTGGTCCCATATGGTCCCCAAGCTTGCCAGGGGTGATTTCTGAGTGTAGAGCCAGGGAGTAGCACCTGAGCGCTGCCAGGTGTGACCCAAAAAACAATAATAAAAAAAAAGAATAAATAAAATCTAAAAAATTAAAAGAACAAAGCCCAGCATTTTATTTGGATGCACTTAAAATAGGGTTCAATTTAGAGCTTCTACTTACTGCACAACTGGGGGTTGAGAGGACAAGTCCCTTTGGGATGGGGTGGGGGCAGCAGGAAAAACGTAAATCCGGAAGAAGGCCTGAAACATCCCACCCCACCCTGTGATGTGATTTCAATCAGAAATAAACAAGACAAACCCAAAATGATCAGCTTTCAAAAGCCATCCTGCCCGGCTGCAAACCACGGCTGATTTGCAAACTTCCCCTGGGGCAGTCGCAGGTTCTGGCTCTCCTTCAGCCCAGCCATAGGCAGCCTTTCCTGCAACCTGGAGGGAGGAGGGAGGAGGAGGTGCTTCTGCCCTGCTGGGAACATCTGGCAGGAGGAGGACCACAGCTTCAGGAGCAGGTAGAGGCCTAAGCAGTTCCTGGGCTTGCCTCTCAACAAAGCTTCTGGCTCAAAAAAGCCACAGAGCTTCCTGGGGAAAAGATTTTCCCAGGTGGCAAAATCCCGGAGTTACCCCCTTAAGAGCACATTCAAGCCCTGGGCACTGACAGGTTTCCCCTCATCTGAGGTCCCCAAATTTACCTGGTCCCTACTGCTCCTTTCTCGGAGAAAGGTCACTCAGAGCCCCCTGGAAATCAAGTGAACCTGGGAAAGTACCCCTTAAGAGTGCACCCAAGAATGCAACTGCTCACCCAGGATGCCAAATACTGTCAGGGGTGGGAGGGACCATTACAGGGTCTCTTGTTTGGATTAGCAGCTGCCCAACTAGTGGGGGTAGGGGGGTGGGGGGTTAGGAGGGCTGGTAGAGTCCAGGCCCTCAGAGGCCCCGGTGAACACAGGGTGTCAGGAGGCACATTCCAGGACCACAGGGGGCAGGGAGCAGCTTCCACAGGACAGGGGCTGGAGAAGCCATCCTGGATGAGCTGTGGCCAATTGACCTCTGCAGATGCCAGAAGGCACGGGCTTCTGATCCGTTACAGTGAGGGGCCTGATGTTTTAATGGGCCCGTTTTTTTGCCTGCTTGTCAGGTCCTGTTGAAGCCTCTGAATAACTTCACATCCTCTTCACCAGCCCCTGGGACTAGTTGGGAGCAAACTGGCTGGATTCTCTCTCACTCACCAACTTAGTTAAGTGACTGCCGAGGGCCCAGTCTCCCCCTTTTTTCCCCCTTTCCCAAATCATAAATCTTTTCCTTTCACTGCTGAGATGTTGGTTTTGTCTCATTTATCATCCTCAGCACTTTGAAGCCCCCCCACCTTTTATTTATTTTTTTTTTGGGGGGGGATAATGGTTTGGGACATACCTGCTGGTGCTCAGGGCTAGCTCTGCACTTATGATTCTCCTGAACAGGGATCAAACCCAGGTCAGCTGCATGGAAGGCCAGCACCACCCAACCCATGAGTATCTCTCTAGTCTCCCTCAAAGCTTTTTTCTTAAGAACAAACTTTAGGAGGTCGGTAAAGAACCCCAGGAGGTGGGAGTGTGTGTCTGACAGCACAGGACCCTAGGTTGAGTCGCCATACCACCCGGAGCACTAGACTAGACATAGCTCCTGGGCACTGGCTTCAGAACAAGCACAAAGTGAAATTTCGAGCACAGGTAACAACTCAACTTCTGAAAAAATGATTTTCATGATCAGAGCAAGGCTCTTTGCAGTGCTTTGACTTCCTGCCCCAAGATGGTACTGCAGGAAACAAAAACTCTTTCAACCTGTAGCTCTAACAACAACACCGCTATTTCGCTTCCTCCTGTTCACTCGTAGAGAACCTCTTATAGAACTACCATGTTCTTCCCCATTCCCTGGTCCGGGTACCCCCAGATCAGCCCCCCAGCTCCTAAATTTTCTCCCTTCTCAACCAGAAGAATTCCACAGAATTCCGCAGACCACAGACAACGACCACCAGTCACCCCCAAATCACCCTCTCCATCTTGTCGGGAGCAGCCTAAAATAAATACTGTTGTCGGCGAAGGTTCATGAACTTTAACTCCCAGGGACAGAACCTCCTTTCCTGCTCTTAGCTCTAAAGCCAGGCCAGTGACAAAAGCTCCTCGGGTCATTTCCTCTCCCGAGGAGAAAAGACCAAGTTGAAGAAGAAAGGTATTTGGAGGCCAGGGACTGGCATCTGGAGGGTCTTCAGGGGTCTGGCTCGGCAAGGTGCGGAGGCCCAGAAGCTGGGACTTTGCATCCACCCCACCTGAGATCTGGGCTGCCAGCCCAGACAGAGGTGCAAGTAACTTTACCTCCCGCCGGTTGCCTTCTCCGGGGGCTCCTCCTCGGCGTTGCTTGGCTAAATCCAGGGCTTCTTCCACTGCAAAGGGGCTGGCAAGGGTCAGTCCTGGCCACCCTGAGCTGGGCTTGGCACAGATGGGCTCCTTCTAGAAGTCCCAGTGGCGTGTGTCTCTCTTGAGACACTCCAGAGAACTGAGCAGAGGGGCTGGGCTCCCGCCTCCTCTCCTCCCCAGAACCCGCCAGCCCGACGGGCCGGCCCATGTCTGCAGAAAAGGCGGGGGGAGGCGACTCGCTGGAATGCAGGTGGGGAAAGTACCATTTCCTCAGGCCAAGGGACTGACTGTCCCCAGCACAGGCCTGCGTGGAAGCCACAGTCAGGTGGTCCTCGGGGAGGGGTGGAGTGGAGGGGACACAAAGGTGCATTGCTGGGATGCTGCTTCCCAGCTGCTGAGAAACACATGCCGGAATTTTCTTCTGTCTATGGATTATGGATCTCAAACCAGGGCAGCCTGATTGCACTCTGGCTGAGTTCTCTGGAATCTGCATTTATCCATTGAGTATTTGAGGGAAAATAAGCCCCCCCCCAATACCCCAATGAGCCTTTGCTTCTCAAGTTTCCTCTGTCGTTTGATTTTGTTTTGTTTTGTTTTGGTTTGTTTGTTATTTTTGTGCAGCCTGTACAAAAGCCCTCCCTGCTTTGGTAGCAGGGAAAGTGATGAGGTGCCAAGTTCTTTGACAGACTCACCGTCAGCCAAACCACCCTGTAGAAATATGCCCCAGGGGCCAGAGTGATAGTACAGGGGGTTGGAGCTTTGACTTATATGCGGCAGACCAGATTTGATCCCCAATATTCCATATGGTTCCCCTGAGCCTGCCAGGAGTAATTCCTGAATGCAGAGCAGGAATTAACTCCAGAGCACTGCTGGGTGTGGTCCCAAAACAAACAAACAAGAAAATAATTAAGTCCCAGATGAAAGGGGCCATAGATGTCTGAGGAAAGGGTACATGTGCCAAAATCCTGCCCCTGATGCCCAACCGGCTGCCTTCTGAGGGGAGATTCAGCTCCAACAAGATGAAAGTGATTTAGGACAACTATTTGCCCACACTTTGTGGGGGTTTGGAAACAACCCCAAACATGTGAAGAGAAGCCTTAAACCTGGAGCTCCAAAACTGCAATGATAAATCCCTGGAGGGGTCACTGACATTTCTGAAGCATTTCCTTATCAGGAGCTTGCAGTCTCCAAACCAGCAGAGCCCTCACCTCAAGGGAGAGCTGTAGAGTTCCCAACCCCGATCAGAGTGACCCAGAAAGACAGCAGGAAATTCCTGGACCTGCAAAACCTTCAACGTTTGGAGCCCCGGAACAAGGCCATGGGTCTGGTACATTCTTGGGCAGCAGTCCCAGCAGGCAGGAGTCTCTCTTTACCAAAGAAATGTGGAGCCACAGGATTCTCAGCTGCACCCCAGAAATGCTGGGATGTCAGGAATAGGAAGCTCCCCACGTAACTCCCTTTTCTACTTTAGAGTCAGCTTAGCTCTCAGAGTTCACTTTCATGCCCTCCATCATGATAGAAGGGGAGAAAGAGAAAAAGATTCTCCTTCAAATATGCCCAGCCAAACTGCACAGGGGTGAGCCTCAGGCCCTAGATGCTCACTCAGGAGGGGTTATCAAGTGGCTCAGGAAGCTCCAATAAAGAGGCTGGACACTCTTGGGTGAGTCTTTCATGTGGACAGAACCTGTAACTGTGCTAGATTACTGGATCCCACATGGAGCTCAGGTAAACAGGGAGCTGTGTGAATAAGGTGGTGCCAATCCAAGGGGTGTAGGGTTAGGATCTAATCCAAAGAGATCTGGTGCTATGCCACAAGGTGCAACTGGAGTTTTTAGCAACCAGAGAAACTGCTGAGACCTCTTCATCTATTTAACTCCATCCTGAATAATGATGTAGACACTGTCCGGGTACAAGAGCTGAGTAGTCTAGCAAACAAGTCTCCAGAGCAGTACCAGGAACTCAGCTGCTCACCCACCAGACTCTGGTGGATGCAATGAGAGACAGACACTGACATGAGAGAGATACGTGGCACTAATTTTTCTCATTGTGGAAAGGAACCAGCATTTGGCAGGGCTGCAAGGAATTCAAAGAGTCTGTGGATTCTTTAAGGTCTTTGGTTCAAGGCTTTGGCAAAAACTCATGAAGGAAATAAAATGACCATCATCTATACATTATACTTTAGCACCTGCAAGATGCTAAATGTAAAACCAACTAATTTAACCTGGAGCCGGAATGATGGTTCAAAGGGCTGGAACACATGCTGCTTGTGAGGGAGTTGAGCTGTGAGCTGCCTCTCTGGTCCCCGAGTACCATAGCAAACCCTGAGCACAGAGCCAGGAGTGGCCTCCATCCTTGCACCCCAGCCAAACCACTGACTGTGGTCTCACAAAGCAACTGCTGGCAGTAGATTGAAATTATGCATGTAGTTTAGAAATGGAGACGTTTTCTTTCTTTCTTTTCTTTCTTTCTTTCTTTCTTTCTTTCTTTCTTTTCTTTCTTTCTCTTTCTTTCTTCTTTCTTTCTTTTTCTTTCTTCTTTCTTTCTTTTCTTTCTTTCTTTCTTCTTTCTTTTCTTTTCTCTTTTTTTCTCTTTCTTTTTTCTTTCTTTTTTCTTTCTTTTTTTTCTTTCTTCTTTCTTTCTTTCTTTCTCTTTCTTCTTTCTTCTTTCTTTCTTTCTTTTCTTTCTTTTCTTCTTTCTTCTCTTTCTTTCTTTCTTTCTTTCTTTCTTTCCTTTCTTTCTTTCCTTTCTCTTTCTTTCTTCCTTCTCTCTTTCTTTCTTCCTTCCTTCTTTCCTTCCTTCTCTCTTCTTTCTTTCCTTCCTTCCTTCCTTCTCTCTTTCTCTATTTCTCTTTCTTTCTTCCTTCTCTCTTTCTTTCTTCCTTCCTTCTTTCCTTCCTTTCTTTCTTCCTTTCTCCTTCCTTCCTTCCTTCCTTCTCCTCCTTCCTTCCTTCCTTCCTTCCTTCCTTTCTTTCTTTCTTTCTTTCTTTATTTTCTTTCTTCTTTCTTTTCTTTCTTTCTTTCTTTCTTTTTCTTTCTTTTCTTTCTTTCTCTTTTTCTTTCTTTCTTTCTTTCTTTTCTTTCTTTCTTTCTTTCTTTCTTTCTTTCTTTTCTTTCTTTCTTTCTTTCTTTCTTCTTTCTTTCTTTCTTTCTTCCTTCCTTCCTTCCTTCCTTCCTTCCTCCTTCCTCCCTCCCTCCCTCCCTCCCTCCCTCCCTCCCTCCCTCCCTCCCTCCCTCCCTCCCTCTCTCTCTCTCTCTCTATTTGTTTTTGGGCCACATTCACTGATGCTCAGGGCTTACTCCTGGTTATGCACTCAGAAATCACTCCTGGCTTGGGGGACCATATGGAAAACCAGAAGATCGAACCGAGCTCCATTCTGGGTCAGCCCCGTGCAAGGCAAATGACCTACCGCTGCACCATTGCTCTGGCTCGACTGAGACAGAGACATTTTCAAATGAAAACATTGGCAACATGGTTCATTTGTGTGACTAAAATAATACGATAGTACTCACTCTATCGGAGGGTAAACAGAGCCTGAGTCAGGCAAGCAGGAAGCTTGGAGCTCATTCCAAACATCTGACTTATACAAGACTCTGTCTTCATTTGTAAGGGAAAGAGGTGGAAAGCCTGTTTTGGGAACTGTTCCTGTGACTAGTGCATTACCTGATTTAAGCTATTGAAGAGGTAAGAACAGTCCCTCCCTTACAGCAGAGATTCAGAGATTGAGCAATTTGCTAAGTGTTACTGGGCGTTACCCATAGTATGAAGTTCCCAGGGTGCCTGGCCTCACCAGCTCTGTCACTCTGTCGCATGCCCCTCTACCTGGCAAGCTCTCCAATTCCAGACTCCATCAATGTTACCAAGATACGCTGAGTACCACTGGGTGAGGAACCTCCTGCCCACCCCTAGAAGGGACATGAGGTCCCAGCAGGCCCAGACAAGAGGGCTGTGCCAAGAAAGTGGTGCAGGGTGCCTCCAGAGAGATGTGCCACTGCCTTACCTGGAACAGACTTCCTGCCCTTCCTCCCCCCTTGACAGAGCTGACATCCCTGGACCTCACAGCTTCCCACCTTGAAGAGGACAGCCAGCTGGTCCCCGCAGATGGGCCAGCTTTGTCTGCCACCTAGTCAAAAGGGTGAAGGGGAAGGTAATGGGAAAACAGGGGTGCAGCGATGCCTCCTGGAGTGGATCCCAGAAACTGGCCTGGCCCTAGACATTGCTGCAGCTAAAAGGCCAGAGCTGTGTGGGAAATGTGGCTCAGTCCCCAGCACTGCGTGGTCCCTGGAACAAGCCTGAGCCCCCAGCACTGGTGTGTGGCCCAGAATGAAACAAGAGAAGGCATCAAGTGTTTACTGTCCTGAAAATAAGTGTAAGAGGGTCACTAAGGATACAGGCTTTCTCTGTTTCCCTGGGATTACATTTTCGCCCTTTCAGCAAGCTATTTGGGCAGGCAAATTCCTTGTTTTCTGCAGCGATGTCTGCCAGCTGGACCACGAAGCACAGTCTGTGCTTGGAGAACGGAGCAATCTGGCCTCTAATCATGGCTCAACTGTTACTAATTCGCCCCCCAAGTGCTGGGACGCAGGTCGGCAGTAACTGCCTCGACCACTTGATGGGCTTGTTGTGAGAATAAAATATCTCGGAGTCCATCTGCAGGGGCTGAACCTGTTCTACCCAAGCATCGTACTATGAGACTGCAGTGGCGCATGGCCCGCTGGCACTAAAATCATCTCAGTCCTACTCCTTGATCCTTTTCCTTTCCTGCAGCCTCCAAAATATTTGGGTCCACAGTTCAGCAAGGGGTGGGGGGAACATGAATTCCACCGAGCCCTGGGAGAATGAAAAGAATGCAATTAACTTCTGCAAGAGCTCAGGTTCTTCTTCTTGCTATGTGATACAATACAAAAAAAAAAAGTGGGGGGCAGGCATTTCTTTTGCACATTTTTGGGGTTTTTTTGGGGGGGGTAACACTTGGCAGCACTCGGGGGTTATTCCTGGCTCTATGCTCAGAAATTGCTCCTGACAGTCTGGGGGGGGGGGGGGGAGGACCATATGGGATGCCGGGATTCAAACTACTATCCTTCTGCATGTAAGGCAAATGCCCTACCGCTGTGCTATCTCTCCAGCCCCATCTTTTGCACATTTTATCTTTGGTGTTGACCAAAAGATTCTATCTCCTGCCAATCCATGGTGTAACCTGTGTCTCTGCTCTATAGAGAAAGACTTTCTGGGAGCAGGACCGACACAGGGGGCTGGGCTTTGACATTGCTGCCTGCTCCCCAATCCTATGCCCTGAAAGGGAAGGTGGATTGGTCAAGGGCCTCCAATTCAGGCGCAAGTTTATTTCACAGCAACATTGGAAATATTTGTTCCTGGACTTTAAGAAAAGCAATTTCAGTCCCAAAGTAAAACAGAACCAAGCAGCTGGTTTTTAATCCCTCTGAGAATTGAGAAATCAAGGGCAGGGCAGGGCTGAATCACTCCCAGACTCCATTTCTAGCTCGGCAGGAGATGAGCAGTGGGAGTCGAAGTGCTATCCTTCATCTGCCTATCCAAGGTCACCCAGAACCGGGCAGTGGCCTTGGAGGCTCTCAAGGCAGGGACAGGGTTCCCCAGAGCCCAGAAGTCTACTCACTAGATAGACTCACTAAGTACAAGGGTCGTAAAGATGGAGTAGAAAGCAGCATCCAGGAGGAGAATGGGTATCCTGGGAATGAGGCACAAAGGAGGGAAAGCAGAGCCTTACTCCATTTTCTGTGTGTGCATGTGGGCCCAGAAATCTCCTTTGCACCAGTTGGGCAGCACCCAGAATAAAGATGCCAGTGTGCCAGGCAGGGGCTCGGGAAAGGCACTGTCTGGGAGTGGGACTTGGGGATAAGGAGTAAGAGCACTTGGTAGGGAGGAATTGGAGGAGTGTGGGGTCCACATGGACTCCTGGGGAAGAGGTGTGTGCAAGAGAGAGAGATCAGAGACTGTGCAGTATATAGTGCTAGGATGCAATGGGGTTGAAGGGCCTCAGACAATTCTCCTCTACCCTCAAGATCCCTACTTTCCCCTGCCTCTGAGCTAGGCTGTGACTGTGGCAGCTCTCCCTCCATTGAGGAAGGAAGGAAGCAGCGCATGTTGTCCCTCCATACAGCCACAGATGGTGGAAGGAAGTTTCGGCCAAAGTAGTGCCCATTGGCATTGGGTTCAAGTTTTAGTTGCTTGCAGAGCCCCAGAAGCTGCTGGGAGGGAAGGCACAGGTGGCTGGGGAATGAAGGAGGCCGCAAAGAATTGGGAGATAACAGGGAGACCACAGGCTATGAATACCCCAGTATCTTGCTCTAATTCTCTTCTGGGAGCCTTATTTAGGAAGCATAGGGGGAAACAGTGGCCAAACTTTCCTGAAAGCCGAGATCTGTGAGCGGCATGTTTTGAAGACACACTGTATACGCTTGCTCTAAAAAGAGAACCAGTCCAGCCGAAAATAGGGCCCAAAGAAGGCTCAAAACTGATACAATGGAGTGTCTGTGTATGCAGAGTTCTGCAAGGCCAGTTTTCAGCAGAGAATCGGCCACCAGCTCTAAGCCCCTACGTCCAGGGAATGAGATGCTCAGAACACAGCACCTCAGCCCGAGTCACGAGGTTCAAGGCATGAGGTTTGCACTCATAGACAGTGGCCCTTTAAATGCCGAGAAGCCTATCAAGGGAAGCCAACCCTGCTGCTGTTCAAATCCTCAGAGAATAACACTCGCAAAGACTATACATGATACCATGTACCCTTCCGAGAACACAAACCATCATATATGCAAAACCCTTTGCCCACAAGCACACCCCTCCGATGCACTAGGTAGGTATAGTTCCCACCTGCCAGGAACAGGGGTCCCATGTGCCTTTGTTTCTGCTGAGCACCTCCCAGATGCTCTGTGCCCATTGCTCCAGTATAGTAACCTGACTCTGGGGATAAACCCCAGACCACCTCTCTCACTTTTCCAGGAACTTCTACCCTTCCACTCCTGTCCAGGGGTCTGTTTCTGACTCTCTGGCCTCTGAGCTTCCGCAGATGCTCTCTCTGCTTCCCAGCACACCTATCCCTGGGGGAGAGGCCACATGGAGATAAGCCACCTGTTTATCTTCCCGCCTCATGGGCACCTAGGGTCAGAGTCAGAGCCTGAAAAACAGAGTTGGGAGGCACGAGATGCTTGTGGCCCTGGGGGTCACAGGCCCTGGCAGAGCCCCGAGGTTTCCTTCCCAGGTGATGAAACCTGCCCTGTGCGGGTGGATGTTAGAACTGGGTTTGGGCCTGGAGTCTGCCCTGGTGACGGGACAGGCTACAAGTCCAGTCAGTGGCCTTCCAGGACCGCATCCTGACTCACTTCTGTTGGGTGCTTACTCTCTGCCAGGAACTAGTCCACATCCTTGGGGTGTCCACACCCATTTGGGCTTAGGGTGGGAGGCTCCTTTAAGGGCCAGGACTGGTGCTGCTGAAGGAGCTGGAAAGAGGCACTCTGGCATCCCATGTACCTGTACCCGCAAGTTCAGCCAAGTCCTGGGGCGCAGGCTCCCACAGACATGAACTCCTTGTCCCTGGTCTCCCTCTCTTCCCTGAGTTTTGAGTTAGAGTTTGTGTACACACATGGGTACATAGGAGACCCCACCCACGTGTTCATGGCTTGTTCATATGCTCCCCTACAGGCATGTAAGAGCATGCATGTCCATACAACCTTGTACAGACCATGGAGACACATGTATGCACAAGGGGCTCTGACTCGTTTCCTCTCTCCTGAGTTCTGAAAATAAAACCCATTTACCAGAACCTTCTGAGGAATTTCTAACAGCCCTTGGTGGTTCTTTGTTTCCTTCAGACTCTGTAGCTTCCTGCTCTGACAGGAGTGTTCAGGGAAATAGGCAGCACAGAACAGCCATTCCCTGAGAGAATTGATGAAGTCACTTATTCCCCGGTGGGAAAGGAAATGGGGAGAATGTGTGTGCATAGGCTCAGAGGGAACCCAGGCCCCCACTCACCTCTAGGACCTTTCCCGTAATGAACTGGTGGCAGGCCTCGCACTTCACCCCGAAGAGCGCCTGGTAGTCCTTCTCACAGTATGGGGCGCCATCCCTGCCAGGCAAGTGGGAGAGGAGGCATGGGTCGGTGTGGGGTTCCCAGGTCCTGCCCCCCATTTCCCACAGAATCCAGTGGCCTGGTGTGTTTCTTTTCAGTCCCCTCCTTGCAGCAGACACAGGCCCAGGGACACGGCCATATAAGACAAAAGCCATGCACCCCTGTCACCAGACCTGGGCCTCATAGGGACAACAAACCCTGCTCAGCATAGTCCCTTGGCTGTATGCACCTCACTTGTGAGAGCCCAGCTAGCCTAGAGAAGCATAAGAAGTGGTATTGGTGTTTATCCACCTGTCCAACTGTGTCCTGTCTCCTGGGGCTCTGAAACAGCCCAGCACCTACCATCCTTCCCCTCTTTCTTTAGTGGCTGGGGTGCCTCACTGTCCAGAAGGCCCTTCTTCAGGCCCAGCAGCCTCTGCCCAGCACACGTATCCTCTCACTCTCTCATGGGGTTCCCAACCTTCTCTACCTTCTCCACACAGAAGCTCGACTTCACCTCAGATGTAATTAGGGGCTGCTAGTACATCTAGTGCTACTCCACTACTTTGGCTCACTAGACACTTCAACTGACTTTCATGAGTGGCTGATCTAGTCAACTGGGAGAAGAGTTTTGACAGCAGGAAAAGGTGGAGAGGGAGATTTTTCCCCAGGGTCACAGGATCCCAGAGCTCATGGTCTCTTTCTCACTTATGCAGCCCTGACCTTAGGGCTGCATGGGTGTTACAGGTGCCCAGGTATCTGACACCAACCCACTCCAGCCCCAGGCAGGCTGCTATGTGAAGGGCTCCCATGTCTGCACCCCACACGTGTGAGAGAATTCAGATGAGAATTAGGGTGTGATAGCTCTATGTTCAGGTCTGGAAGAGGGACAAATGTTGACTCAAGGAAGAAAGAAAAAGAAAAACAAAAAAGTAAAAAGAAAAAAATAGTGAAAGTCAAATGACTAAATGCTTAACTGGCTACAACATGCCGAAGTGTAACAGGAAGTCAGCTCTGTTCCTTTGCTTTGTTCCTTTATGAGGAGGGGACTCATAACCCATCAAAGAATCAGGAGAAAGTTCTCTCCCTTATTCTACAGCAATATCAGGGAAACAGCTGGAGAGAAGATAGGGTAGAGGAGGGGTGGGTGGGGTACCTACTTCCTAGCTAGGATTTGCCCTGATTCTACTCCTGGCATCCCAAATCAAAAACCAAAAGTACAGAGCAAATTACTAGTGTGGGCTGGAGCACATGCCTGACCTAAGTTCCACCCTTGGTGCTACATGACCCCCTAACCACTGTTGGGAGTGACTTCAAGAGTCCTACAGGCTGTGATCTCTGAAGCCAAAAATAAATAAATAAATAAATATATAAATAAATAAACAAACAAAAGTCAAAGACAAGAGTCCCCACCACCAGTGTGGGAGGTGGAAGAGGTGTCCCCTTGGGAGAGGCCCCGCTTACTTGCTAATGTACTCCCCAGTGAGCACCTTTCCACACGACTTGCATTTGAAGCATCCCAAGTGCCACTGCTTCTCCAGTGCCAGTAGGGCCTGCCCATTCTTGATGTCTCTGCCGCAGCCAGCACAGTCTAGGAGAAAAAGGAAACAGAGGTTACTCCAGTCTAGAGAGAGAGCAGAGATGAGGGTTACCCCACAACAAATCAGCTCTATTCCCAGAACTCCTTCAGGCAATCTTCCCTGCTGGGGCCACTGCTTTCTGTTTTCTCCAGATGCTGAACCATGTCCTGTGGACCCTCAGGCCCCATCCTGCATAGTATGGACACATGATAAACATCAGTGGGCCCAAGAAGATGAGTGTTCTTCAGCTGAGTGTTTTCAAGGTAGAGTTAAACACTCTCAAGCTTTATGCTGGGCCAGAGACTACTTGATTCTAAGGATGCTCTTGAGAGCCTTTAATTGGGTCACATCCTGTATGATGGAGGACGGTCTTTCTGTAGTTCCCAGCACAGCCACCCACCAGTCACTTTATTGAAGGCAGCTCTCTGCTTCTGTGTATGCCTACACCAGGCTCCAAGACTTAGGATCACTCTGGAATCCTCTCCCTTTGGAAAGCTCCAAAGTGCATGAAGAGAGCACTTTTTCATGGCACAGACTCTGGGCTCTTGCACCAACAACAGCTCAGCAGGGCTTTGAGTGTTGGTCTCCTTGGTGGGGCTTGTCCTGCTCCCATTAAAACTTGGTTTCCTCACTGGGCAGCAGGAACTTAGTGGGTGAGTTCCCAGCGCCTTCTGAAGAGGTCTCAATGAAATAATGTGTTTATCAATATGGCCAGCACATAGGAAAGAGCGCCATTCACATCTGCTGTTGTTATAATCACCATTATAATCCAGTGCTTCATTGTAAGAACACTGGAGTGTTTAAAAGAACAGAGAAGAAAAAAAAAAAAAAGAACAGAGAAGAATGTAAATGGATAAAATCTTTGTGTGTGTGAGGTGGGGTACATCTGGCAGTGCTTAAGGGCTCTTTTGACTTGGTGTTTAGGGGGCACTCCTTATAGACCCGGAAGACCATCTGATGCCTAGATCAAACCCAAGGCTCCAACATACAAAGCATGAAGTACCGCCCACTGTGCTGTCTTTCAGGCCCCTGGTGTATTTTTTTTTAAATCATTTTTATTTTGACCAAAGTGGATTACAAATTCTTCACAGTAATATTTTTGGCATATAGTGACATTGAATCAGGGGCATTCCTACCACCAGTTTTCCTCCCTCCACCCCTGTTCCCAGCAAGCATCCCATATCCTCCATCTTTGCCCTCCCCCAGGCTGCTAGTATAAGTGGTCCCCTCTGTGTCTAGCTTGATGTAGATAGTGTATTGATTCTGTTTTCTTTGGCTTTGGATTTTATGTTTAAGTCTGATCATTTTTTTATTTCTACTCAATGTTCAGATGACTGGTTGGTCTTGGTACCATCCATTATTTCCTCCTCAATTTATGAGGCAGAACAATATGATTCGAGTTATGTGATTCTGTTTGAAGGGGAAGAAAGGGCAAAAATCAAACAAGCAAAAAATGGGGAGTCCTTCTAGAGGCTATAAATACCAGTTTAAGAGAAAAAAAGGAAAAGGGAAGAAAAACATAACAACAACAACAACAACAACAAAACCTACAATGACCAAAGAAACAAGAAACCCCAAACAAAAATACCCGAAAAGCACCACAGCAATAAAGACAACATCCAAACAATAACCACGATCCCAAAATAAAAATAAAACAAAGCAAAAAAAAATAGCAAAAATAAAAAGTGCTTTTTTTTCTTGCTTGCTTTTTTTTTCCATAGGCACAGTAAATATTGGGGAGATTAGAACGGGAATTCCCTTGGCTTATGAGATACAGGGTTTCTCTGCCCTTGAGGCATACTGCCATGAGAATAACTACAGGCTCCGTACATGCTCTTTTACTCTCCTTTAGGTTCTTTTGTGGTGTCTGGAAACTTCCCAGCTCAGTCGTGGATAAAATCAGGCTAAAATCTGTAACTATAGATCTTGGTATTTGCACAGGTCAGAGAATGGAGTCTGATCAAGTCTTTCTTTATGGATTTACAAGTTCTGTTCCAACACTATTGTTTTAATCAGTCTTCTGTAATTGTTGGTCTTGGTTTTTGCACAGATCTGAGGACAAAGCCTAGGATAGAGTCTTTCATTATGTTTCCAGAAGTTCTGCTCAGTTGCAGTTGTCTCAGTCAGACCTCTGGAATTAGATTGTACAGATCATAGGCCAAAGGCTAGACTAGGGTCTTTCTTATTGGTTCCAGGATAAGTTCTACCCAGTCATGGTTGTCACAGTCAGTCTTCTGTAGTTAGCAATCTTGGCTTTTGCACAGATCAAAGGATGATGTGTCTTTTGATTTCATCTTATCATTAGGTGGTAAGATATGACAACCTGCTCTTAGATCACGTTGTTGCCATTTCCTTATTGTCAGGATGTCATATCAAAACTGGCGCATGTTGGTGTCAGAGCAGTATTAAGAGTGTCCCAGAGCAAGTTTGGTTCCTGGAGCTGTTGCAGAGAACTGTGTCGGTTCTATGTCTGAGATCTAGGGTTCGGAGTTGGATGGTCACTGTCTAATCACATGGAGTCTAAGCTGGGGCAACATAACATATGTTCAAGGTGGGAGGTGCACCTGTATTGAGTTCTTATCCCTAGTAGATGAGTTTATTTCTATACATAAAATTTCCCCTTTTTAAGTATGCCTTGGCAAAAAGAAATGGTGCTATATTATCTTGCTGGTGCATTTAAGGGGAGAGAGCGTCAGGCTCCATCATCTCTGTGCCCTGGTTTTGACCTGAGCTTTTATCCCAGGCAAGACTTTTTCTTGTAGGTTTTTTGTACCAAGCGAACCAAAACTGGTGAAGTTAAGGAAGAGAAGAAAACAAAAACAAGACAAAAAATATACACACACACACACACACACACACACACACACACACATATATATATATATAAAGGAAAAATAAATAGAAATGAATTTTAAAAAAGTGATTAAGAGAAAAAAGTGATGCAGGAGACTACCTTACATTTGGGGATAAAAAGGTTAAGAGGTAGTATTATAGAGGTATTAAAAATATAAAATATAAAGGAAATATAGGTTTCCCATTATCTTTTGAGATATTCTTGTGGGGCCCTGGTGCATATTTTTAAAAAAGTAATTGAAACATCAGCAGACACTGTAAATGCATGTAAGTGAGAGAGAGGACAGCACTGGGAGTCCTGCCAGCATGTTCCAAGGCTGTCATGAAACTTGAAAGAAACATAGCAATAATGCCCAGCAGGACCTCCTGAGGGCCTATGGGAGCCAGACAGATAGTGCCACTGGGCCTTCAAGCTGGCACTCTCCCACTGGCTACATATGTGATATGACAGACAAATAGTGCTACTGGGTCATCAGAGCTGGGCCTACATCTCTGGCTACACCTGTGGTATGGCTTCACAAGAAAACTTCTACCTAACTCTCCTTAGACTACTTCACTGTCCAAGCTGCTGGCCTCCTCCTTCTTGACATCCAATGGAGACTTGTGCCCACTCCCTCCTGTCACCCCAACTGCCAGAGACAAACCCAATCCTAGAACAGTTCACAATGCCTGCATTCTTTCCTTGTCAAGGGTTTAGGAAACCTGGGTATACTGCCAAACATAGGTACTATTCTGGTTATCTTGGGCCAGTGGGTATGAGCAGATCTTTATGCCCAAGAGTTCTAGTAGCTTCATTTCTAAGATTTTTATCACAAGTTTGCAAAGAGGGTGTGTATGTGTGTGTCTGTGTTTGTGTGCATGTCCTGAAGCATACATTCCCTGAAGTATTTTTATAACTATAAACAGGAATTACCCAATTACCCTATGGGGGCACAGACCAGGGACTAGTAAATGTCAATATTGAACTATTAAGTGTTGTTAAAGAGAATGAGGTAGATTTGTGTCTGACATAAAAGAAGGTAATAAAATCCAAAAAAAAAAAAAAAAAGACAAGCTGTGAGTAGCAAGTAAAACCTGAACTTATTCATGGAAAACTAATAAAAAATAAAATGCGGATGTGAGTGTTGTACACATACTTGTACAAAATTAGAAAAATTCTTGGGGGGGGGAAAGGTCAGTCATATCTGGTAGTGCTCAGGGATCACTCCTGGCAGCACTTGGAAGAATAAACTCAGGTCAGTTCTGATGCTGGTAATCAAGCTCTAACTAGCTCTGTACAAGGCAAGCTCCCTGCCTGCTGCATCATCTCTCTGGACCTTAACGAAAATTTCTTGGAAGGTCCCTCTACAATATCTCCAATAGTTACTGTGCCTATGCAGGGGGATAAAGAAAAGGAGGGGGAAAAAAGCACAAAGCAATCATTTTTCCACATGTTTATTTATCAATTGATCAAATTTTTTTTGACTTCTTTATTTTGGTGTGGAGACTACGGTTGATGTCTCCAATATTATTTTATTTTATTTTGTCTTGTCTTTCTCTTTCTTTTTGCACTTGAGCATGATTTGATTTCAGGACCGAGACTATTGTGTGGTGCCTGTCTTTATTGCTGTAGTGCTCACCGGTTATTTAATTCGATACTTTTTTCTGTATTGTTGTGGTATCTCAATTACCTTTTTCACGTCCCGTCTCAAACTGAAGTTGGAAGCCTCTAGACAGACTCTGCCCATTTTCAGCATATTTGACTTTTGACTTCTTCTTTTTTTTTCTCTTATTTTGTACCCCAATCTATTGCTTTTCTTTCCTTCAAACAAAACCACATACCTTGATTCTTCTAGCTCTGCCTCTTAAATAGAGGGGCAAACAAGGAAGGGTTCCAGGACCAAACAGATATGTGATCACTAATAGTAAGCCAGACAAAGAGGGGACCACCTACTCTAGCGGCCCGGGGGGTGATGGTGGGGTATATGGGTTGTAGAAAGGGAACTGGAATTGGGTGATAGGTATTCCCCTGATTCAATGTTAATATGTACCTAAAATACTACTGTGAAAGATATGTAAGCCATTATGGAAAAAAATTGTGTTTTTAATCAGAAACTTTCTTTGACTTACATGTATTATTATTATATCAATTATATTATATATGTTATGTTACTATATTATGTTATGTTAGTTTACCTCATTATGTTAATCAATTTTGTCTCTTGAATAAATTCTTACAATAAAAAAAACAATAAAAATTCAGATGACGGAGAACATTTGGTATTCAAATATAACCCAAGGGTGAAGTTTTCTGCAAATTATTCTTGTAGAGAAGCCAATTTTACTAGGATAACTCTTTTAAAGAATAATACTAAATCCACTGAAGACTCCAATATGGCAGTGAGTATTTTATTCTAAAATTATTTTATCTCAAGTGAATGTTGTTTTCTTTAAGATATTAAAGGAGATTATGAGTCTGACTAATAGAATATGCATGCTGAATTTTACTCTTTATTGCTTTAAAATCTGAAATATTAAACTTTCATTGTTAAAACATTTTAAAAATATATTATTAAATATTAAATATATCAAAACTATTAAATAAAAGTATTCAAAGTTTAAAAAAAATTTCTTGGAAGGAAGCTCTTACGAACCTTCCTGTGAAGGGGGAACTTCATAACTTCATGTTCTCTGCTACTTGAATTGGTTTTTTTTCTATGAGTGTAAAACAACAGAAAAAATGCCAGCTTATAAAGTTAATACCTGTTTCATATATTATGAATATGCAGATTATAATTTTTGTATGGATTCTATATGTATGTATGTTCTATGTCTTTAATAAGCCAACATCTATTAAATGGTCACAAAGTATTACATAATCAAAAATATAATTTTTATGTTGTTTTTGTCTTTTGGGCCACACCTAGTGGCATTTAGGGGTTACTCCTAACTCTGCAACCAGAACTCACTCCTGGCAGGCCTGGGTCAGCTGTTTGCAAGGCAAACGCCCTACCCACAATGCTATCACTCCAGCTCCCCCCTCCACCCAATAATTTTCAAACAGGGGTCATATCCAGTGGTCTGGGTACTGAGCTCAGGGCCTTTCACAGGGTCAGGCATGCTGCACTGGACAAAGGCATATTCTCCATCAAATGTGACTTCTCTTCATGCTTTTTATTATTATTTTTTACCAAAATATTTTTTAATTGTTTTAGCTTTTTATTTTTTATTTTTGGTTTTTGGTGATGCTCAGGGGTTATTCCTGGCTATGTGCTCAGAAATCATTTCCGGCTTGGGGAACCATATGGGACACGGGGGAATGAACCAAGGTCCGTCCTGGGTCAGCCACATGCAAAGCAAATGCCCTACCGCTGTGCTATTATAGCTCCGGCCCCTAGCTTTTCATTTTTATTTTAGTCTTGTTTGTTTCTAGTCTACACCCAAGCTTACTCTTGGTCCAGTAGTCAGGGGACCAAATACAGTGACAGGAAATGAGCTTAGGTTGGTTGCTATCTCTTTGGTCTCTGGCATGCTTTATTTATTTATTTATTTATTTATTTATTTATTTACTTATTCATTCATTCATTCATTTATTTTTGGTTTCTGGGTCACACCTGGCAGCACTCAGGGGCTACTCCTGGCTCTATGCTCAGAAATTGCCCCCAACAGGCTCAGGGGACCATATGGGAAGCCGGGATTTGAACCACCATCCTTTTTTTTTTTTTTTTTTTTTTATTTATTTATTTATTATGAGAACAAGGGTGCAAAGAAAGAGGACAAGGTAAAGTTACAGTGGAAGGACAATCACCCATAACATAATTCTCAGAAGTCCCCTTGCTGATATCTTAACTTTGAAATTTCAGCCAAAGGACATTAAGATAAATAAGACAGAATCCATGTACAATTACTTTGTCCCTCAAGTCCCCAGATTGTAACACATTATAATATTTCTTAACAGTACACAAGGCAATCTAAAGCCATAAAACTTACATAACTCCTTAAACATTACAGGCATAGTATTTTCTTACATTTCCATATACATGCATATTAGCTTAAGTTAACCTCAAATTTTAAGTGAGTTCTTTTTAAGGATTAGAGTCAAAGGAGCACAGTAAAAGTGGTGTTAGAGTGGCAATTGTTGTTTGCATAGGCCCACCAAAATATGAGGGACATGGAAAGAAATAACCTTGGCCTAAGTACAAAGAGACCAGACCCCTGAAGTTTCCTGGCACAAGACCAAGTCTATGCTCCAGGCAAGTTAGATCGTCCAATCCAATACATTGTCTGTATGAACCACCATCCTTCTGCATGCAAGGAGAACGCCTTACCGCTGGTGTTATCTCTTCGGCCCTCTG
The DNA here is from genome assembly GCF_024139225.1 of Suncus etruscus. Taxonomy (NCBI): domain Eukaryota; kingdom Metazoa; phylum Chordata; class Mammalia; order Eulipotyphla; family Soricidae; genus Suncus; species Suncus etruscus. Next base: position 60,901,949 of record NC_064864.1, read on the forward strand.
GCATGCTTTTTGAAAGGTACAATTTACATTATCCCAGTATCTCACCAAAAAAAAAATCTTACAATGGTGACCCACAGCTGGGTGTTTAATGCAAAGATTAAAATGAGGACCAACAAGATAGAGCACAGAACGTATTTGCCTGGCATGCAGCTGACTGGGGTTCCTGGAACCCCATAAGATTTCTGAGCCCTACAAGGAGTGGTTCCCTAAGAATAGAGCCAGGAATAAGCTTTGAACACTGCCGGGTGTTCCTCCCCCCCCCCCCAAAAAAAAGTGGAAGCACATGTTATCTATTTACAAGTACATTTCGCAAGAGCTGGGAACACAGTATGAATTTCAGATGAAATGAGATTTTAAGGAAATTGAGCTGAGCATGATTTTCATGCCCACCAGGTGGCAGCAAAGATTCAAAATTGGGAGAAAAACGCTGAGGGTGGGATTTGAGAAGCAGAAAGGAAACTCAAGCAGCTTTTCAGCTCTCACCTCTCCCCACTCCCACCAAGAAAGGCCACTGGGATCCAGGAGCTAGCAGGGGTGCTGGAACTTTGGAACTGCAGAAACTGAGTTGGGGAAACAGAGGCACGGGAACAGGAGCCTGGGACCTCTCAGAACTTTAAAAATCACCCTCCCATGATTCTGCCTCCTTGTGGCTGGGAGCAAAGGGAGAGTCCAGATGTGAGGAAGTGCCCTTTATCACACTGGGATCCTGGGATATCTGGGCTCCATGGGGCTCCCCTTTCCTGGGTGGGGGTGCAGCTGGGATGACAAAGCAGGTTTTTTTTTTCCCCATCAGTCATATTTTCATCCTTTCCACCAGCTCCTCTGCCCAATAATCATGACCAAGTAGGTTTCTTGATTGATTCTAAGTCCAGAGGCTCGGAGAGAAGCCAAGGAAGCGGAGATCCAGGCTGGATCAGTCAATGCCTCTGATCACCTAGAGGCTCATCCGGGACCTCTTGTTCCCCTGACCCCTAAAGTCCCACAGACACAGAAGTTCTAGAGCCCCTGATCCTTGGGACAGAACCGGGTGCAGATGTGGTGAGGTTGCCTTGGTGAGAGTTGCTGGTCTGTGAGCTTTTATGCCAACAGGGCATCTGCAAGTGTAAAAATAAAAAGTTGAAATCTGGGGGCTGGAGAGGTGGCGCTAGAGGTAAGGTGTCTGCCTTGCAAGTGCTAGCCAAGGATGGACCGCAGTTCGATACCCCGGAGTCCCATATGGTCCCCCCAAGCCAGGAGTAATCAAACGGGTGTGGCCCAAAAATACCAAAAAAAAAAAAAAAGTTGGAATCTGGAACCATAGCACAGTTGGTAAGGTACTTGCCTTGCACAAGGCTGACCCCGATTCAATCCCCAGCATCCCATATGGTCCTCTGAACACCGGGACTAGTTCCTGAGTGCAGAGCCAGGAGTAACTCCTGAACATCACCCAGTGTGACCCAAAGCAAAAACAAAAACTTAAAAAATGAAATGGTTGAGGAGCACACTGTTCTGGAAAGAAGAGTTCCCAGATTCTCAGCTGTTGACTGCCCAGAGCCAGCCCCCAGGTGAAGCTGGGCTGAAAGAAGGGGCTGGTGAGCCTTATGCAAACCTCCTCATCCCAAACCTTAGGACACAGGCCAAGCAAATGGGCAGCGATCAGTACTGGCCCCAGGGGATGCAGCAAAGCAGCCCAGTTTGTTCTGCTGAGGCTGCTCAATAGATGCTCTCAAGACCAACCTCCACTTTCCACTCCTGCCCGAGGTCAGTGCAGGGCTTTGTGAGGAGGACGCCAGAGACAGGTCAAATCGCTCTAGGCCCGACCACTGGTCTCAACCCAGCACTTTTGTCAAGAACAAAATGTCCCACTCTGGAGCTTCGTGTTTTTCAGCTGTTGAGAAAATTGTTTCCACAGCGCCACAGCAGCTGCTGATAAATATAGCAGGCTGGTGACTGGCACTGGGACGGTTCAATCAGAAAGGCGGCAGTGTGGTGTGAAGGGAACCAGCCCCGCTCACAGTCTGCCAGGATTTCTCTCCAGGAAACACAAAGAGCAAGCAGCCCCATGCACCGGGGCCTGTGGGAGGAAAAGCAGGAATCCGGCCACCTGGGTGGGTGCGAATCCTGCAGTCGCATGCACCTGGGCCCACGTCAAGTTATTCTGTTTCCACACAATAGATGTCCCAACTCTGCTGCTCCTCCCGGCCTTCAGCCAGCCACCTGGGCTTCACTAGAACTATGTAGACAGTGACAGATGGCTTTCAGGAAGGAAATGGGGTTCCCAGGCTTGGGAAGACATTGGGTAGTACTGACGGGCTTGTGATTCCTGTAACTTGCCTTCATTCTCGCCAGCCTTCGAGAAAACAGCAGACAGATGTGGGCGGAGAACAGAGAACCAGAGAGCATGTGAGAAAATTGTCCCCACCCCCTGGGCCCAAGGCCTACATGGATGAGATCCAAGCTTCCAGAAGAGGGGCACCATTGCTCCAGGAGTGCCCATCCTGTGGATAAGCACCTCTTGTGGAATGAGGCTGTGAGGCCTATGCTGCTAGAATCCATATCATGTTGTCTCCCTGACTCTCAGCCCTGCAGCCAATCTCCCTCTGCAAAGGCCCTGAGGACTTGAGGACTGGCTGCAGGGAGCAAGAAGGCAGATGATCCCAGACTAGAAGGAGGCAGAGAGGACAGACTCACTTTCACCTCCACATTTCCTGAGGGGGGCACTCAGGCCCTGCTGCTGCTAGGGAAGCAGAGAAAGACGAAGTGGTTAAGAGACAAGCTTGGCACTAGAGATATGGGCCGCACCGGCTGGAGGGTGTGAGCTGGGAGTTTATGGATCAAGTCTGCAGCCTGTGACTGTGGCAGAAGGGTGGGTAGGGGATGGCGGAGGCAGGAGGAAGACAGTGAGAGCAGCATCAGGTACCAGATAGCCCAGCTCCACTTCTTCACAGACAGGCCTGAGGTGGAGATAGAAAAGGGATGGGGGGCAACAGATACCTCAGAAATGGCATCTTTAAGATGAAGAAGCCAAACCATGCCCCATAAACACGGCTCTAGCCATTGTGGCTAAAGACAGTTAACTGGGCCTGTCTCTTGACCCTGACTGCTTGGCCCTACCTCCACCCCACAAAAGCACAGAGCAGAAAGGAGAAGGGAAATGGGGTGCCACCTGAAGTGATTGGGAGACAAGGGGCATTTTGTTGGTGTGGTTTTGAGCCACACATGGCAGTGCACAGGGGGACACACAGTGTTAGGGATCGATTGGGCCTGACCTCCTGCTGCTGTATCTCTTGGGTCAAGGCAGGAGTTTTAACTGAACTCACAAGAACCCAAGGAAAGTGACCAGAAATTTATGCATCTGTTTGAGACACAGTTATAGGAGTTATAGGTGGGAAAGGGGTTCCAAGAGAGGGTGGCAAGAGGAATAGGACAGGAACAGGAAAAGGCTCTATAGCGGGGTCTTTGGGGAACCAAACCCTCTGAATCACAGTGGAAGAGGACTTGGGGACCAAGAGTCTTGGAGTCAAGTCCCACAAGGCCTGAAAGAGAGGGAACAAGACACCTTGGGAACCGCAAGGTGTTGGTGTGTTGGCCTTGTTAGCAGGCAAATGTAAGAACGACTTACCCCTGCTGTGAAGCTTTGAGGAAGCCTCACTATATCAGCCCGAACCCTCAGGCTCCTAACTGCAGTACTGTGTTGACCTGTATTGGCCAGAGCAGACCATAGGCCAGCCACAACAATCTGGAATGCCAAGGCACTATCTGTGCCGGTGGCTGTGGATGCCCTGCACAGCATGTGTAGAAGATGCCAAGTGGGGACCAGCTCACAGATGCCCATAACCCCAGGCCTATGCTGCTCTCACAGGTCCTGGTGATCTGGCCACTGGTCAATTGACTCAATGCTCAGTCCAGAGGGGAGTAGTGCTGCTCAGGCTCAGCAGTGCTCAGGATTGAATTCAAGGCCTTGCCATGCCAGGCAGGCACTAGAGACCTCTGGGCTCTTCCTGGGCCTGATCCTCTGGGTTTAAACCTGCAACTGCAGTTTTGTTTCCAGAATATTCCAGGATATCCTCTGCAAAGGTAGACATTGTAGAACCCTAGTACTCCAGAGTTGGTGCTGGGGGTGGGGGGTGGGGCAGGTATGAGGACACTGCAAACAGCTCGAACCCTAAGAAGCACTAGAGCAAGGGCTTGCCTTCGTGACTGTTTAATCACCTCCCAGAGATACTCAGTGACTATGAAAAGGCCGCAGGGATTCTGACCATTCAGAGAATTTCCTTCCTTAACTGTAAACATTCCAAAGCTTGGGATCATAATAATGGAAAAAAAATTCAGTTTCAGTATTGAAGCAGTGGCCCACCTAAGTTCCAGGAAATTCAAACTTTCCCTGAAATTCTTTCTAGAAAAAAATAATATTAATGAAAAGAAAATGTAATGTAGTAAAGGGGGTGTATGCTCAGATCATCCTTAACCCCAGAGCCTAGGCAGGAGAAGGATAGAGAAGAAATCAAGGGTGAAGGAAGAAGATGAGGAAGTAATGGGGAACAGGGATCAGGGTTTTGGTCATATTGGGGATGTGGGAGACTGCTGTAGTTAATACATCCAAAGCATAGGCTCAACATCACTGAAAACATGAGATCTAAGCCGCAACCTCTGAACTTGAAAGTGCCTGTCAAGGTGCGAAAGGTCAGTTGTGAGGATCGGGGCTGACAGGATATGAAGCACTGGTGATGGAGTTGACACTGGTGGTGGAACTGATGTTGAAATATTATATGCCTAACTCTTAACTATTAAGAACATTGTAAATCATGGTTCTTTCATGAAATAAAAAACTTAAAATAATGAAAGGAAAGAGGATTTGTCATCATCTCAAAGATGAGCACCTCAGTATCCATGTGCATACATGTGGTGAAAATAGAAAACGAGTCATTTTCATGTTGGCTATTATTAATAGAAAGTGGAATAAGACTTTGGAAACCCTGGAGATGTTCACGTGGCATCTTTTTAATGGGCTGTTAACAGAGGCACTTTACCCCTGGCCAGCAGCCAAGCCATGGGGCTGCAGGACAAACAGACCCTATATAATTGCAGGGGTCTGGGGCACAGGAGATCCTGAATTGAATGATGGCAGATCTTACCCATTCAGTTGCTTCCAGCAGTTCTGGCTCTCCCAGAGTAGGGCCACCAGACAAATACGGGGAGGGGAGGGGTGGCCTGAGGAAGTAGTGGGGAGTCAGGATGCTGATGAGTATTTTCCAGTCTGTTCTGTTAATTATTGACATCTCAAAGATCATTAAAGCAAACAAACAAGCCAGCCTGGACTTATTAGGAGAAAAGATTCACAGGTGACTTGGACACTAGTCTTGGTTGGTCCTGCCCATCTGTCCTTAATCCCAGCCCCTCCTCAGCCCCCTCACTGGCCCTGCCCGCTGGACGGCCACCCAGGACTCAAGGCAAGCCAGGCCGGCCTCTGCCCTGTTATTTTAAGGGAAGATTCTCGGCTCTTTGGAAACAACTGCTGCACACAAACAAATTTTCACCACCTCATAGCAACAGACAGTGAGCAGGGAGGTCAAAATTCTACACCACAGCATTGGTTCTGGTTCTTTTGTTTTGTAGAGCTAAGGCTGGAACCCAGAGGCAGCCTGTTCTCTGGTGCCAATCCACAGCCCCAGTCTTTTTCTCCTCCTGGAAGTCTGAGTGCGACTATTTTTATCGTTAACAGCAGCCTCTCCTGATGCTGGAGGCAGCAGGGTCCTGAGCCCATAGCTCGGTACATGGCACACCTCAGTTCAAGTGCTCAGCCCAGAGCCCAGATCCTGAGGGTGAGATGGGAGGAATCTCAGAACAGTTACTGATAGTCTCAAACACTGGATCTTCACCCTTCGAGGTTGAAAGGGTCAGGCTGCAGTTTTAGCAATCAGTGCCTGTTTGCTTTTTGGCCACTCCTTCCACGTACCAGCGTGGGAGCCCATGACACTTCTCCATGGGCTCCTGCAGCTAGCTCCTCATCTGTTTACAACAATCTCAAACACATCCTATAAATGGTGTGCTATATTCTGGGTGCTCTACCTATTTCTACGGGGAGACCCAGCCAGTGTGTCTGAAGCTCAAAGCCCACATTCTCCACACTGCAGATTCCTTTTTCTGCACAAGATGCACAAAGGATGCAGAAAGGGGCCTGAGGATCCTCAGCTTCAGGTACAGCCGTAGGGGAGCAAACAAGTGAGCCCAGGAAGGCTGGTAACTACACACCCCCCCAAAATACATGCAGCCTGGACCCTGTCTACCACATTGATGATGACAGCCTCACTGGTTTTGGGAGGGGGACATTCAAAAACTTGAGAGTCACAGCTTTCAGGGCTAAGATTTGAATTAACCTCATAAAAACAGGGGTTCACATGCCTGCTCAAGCAGTGCTAGAGTCACTGGGTGGGAATGTCCTACAGATTCACCAATACTCAAAGGGAAAACCCAAGTGGGATCCTTGGGCTCAACATGCAAAGGAATGTAGCTCTGATAAATGTGCAAAAGGACAAGGATCTGATAATGCCACCAACAGGATGAGCTTGGAAAACTTTATGCTACATGAAAGGGATCAGAAACCAGTTGCTCTGTGTCCGGTACCTCTGAAGGCAGAGTCCAGATTAGGTTAACGCCTGGAAACTGGATGAAGGCTGGGAGCTCCAGAAGCTAGAAAAGGAAGAATCGTGCACAGGTGCTGAATAGAGAGCAAACTCTATGCTGGAACTAGACAGAGATGGTACTCGTAACTCATTGTACGTATCCTAAACATTTTCTTTGAAATGCTTTGTGTATATAAACTTCAATTTGATTGAAAATAAATGTACCAAGAAGCTTTGTGCTTGCCCCAGTCTCTTGGACTTTGCTGTAAACATTAAACTACTAATGGTTTCATGACAAATCTTTAACAGGCTTGGCCAGCCAGCACCCACAGCTTCCTGCCAAAAGGAAATCATGTTTGAGGTCTACGTCACTGGCTCAGATTCGGTGCTCGGGTCAACACCAGACGGTGTCCTATCCCAGAGATGGGAGAAGGAATAGAATGTCTTTCTGGACTTTCATGTGACCTGCCACTTCACACATGAACACTCATGTCCCAAAGTCACTGCAAGGGCAAACTACATGGGATTTCTGTCTGGAACAGTGCCCTTATTTTATTTTGTAAAATGAACATTCTTCTCTTTTGTTTCTTTTTTTCTTCTTCTGGGTTTTGGACCAACCAGGTGGTGCTCAGAGCTCATTCCTGGCAGTGCTTAGGCTATCTGGAATGCTGGGATGGAATTTGGTTGGCTACATGCAAAGCAAGCACCCTACATTATTTTCTTGCTAATATACTCTTGGGTTTTTTCTTCCCTTCATTCAGCCTCTCCTTTTATCCCTGCTCAGAGACAACCAATTAAATCCAATTTCCAAGCTTGTTTTGGGAGCTGTAAAGAGATGGACGGACACACAGCAGCCTCTGCAAGGCCAAATGCTTGGGGTGAATGACACATTAACTCTAAGCTGGGTCTTGCCCGCTCTTCTTGTCACTAAGTTCTCAACTCTGGTGTGAAGATGACTGATGGCATGGGTCTCACTGCCCAGAAGATACAGTGAAACATAAAAAGGAATTGGAAAAATATGCCGTGAACATTCCATCCCGCAGAAACACTTGTGCCAAGTAGCATCCATTCCCTAAAACAGCAGAATCTTCCCTTCCTTCCTCACAACTTACACCACTGAGGTGCCTGTTAAAACACTATGTTGCTCTGGGACCCATATGGCTGACTTATAACTCTGAAATATTTCAGTTTCAAGAATCTGAGTAGGAATGTTTCTCTTTGCAAGATGAGGGGCCTCTCTGCAATGGACCTCTGATTACTTACATCTGAAGATTCCTGGTGGTAGTCTTTCTCCAATTTCACACTGGAAGTGGGCGAGAAATATTCCCTGACTCTTCTTAAAATAAAAAGTGATTCCTTCATCCACAAATAGACACACACACCCTTAATTAAGTACAGGGTAAAGCTTGTAAACAAGGCGAAAAGATGGGAGTTTCACACACCGATGCTTCCCTCCTGTGTGATGGTAAAAAATCCTGAATCACTGTCACACCAACTGCAGACAATACACCTGGACTTGGGGGCTGAGCTTATTTCCCTCCAGGAAAGCCAAGTGCTTTCCCATCATAGCTGAATGGCCATTTTGGCTCTATTCCGTGCTTAGTGTTGTTTTAAGGTCCCCACCCAGAGTCCAGGGCAGGTTGTAGCTTAGAGAGAGAAACATTTTAGGAACTACCAGGAAGATTATGTAGGGGTCGTGGTGTAATCTGGGTTTGATCTTCAGAACCACATGCCTGCCCTGGCACTGCAGGCCCTTGAGCATCGCTTGGGCCTGATTTAAGAAGAACTGAATACTCAGGCCCTGAGTGAACCACTGGCCTTGTTGGTTAAACATCTGCCCCTGGATCCCTAGAGGATCACTTGAGAGCCCAGTTCTCAAAATGAGAACTAAGGAGACATGAGGGGAGTAAAGTGTTAAAGAGAAATGCAAAGCCTGGTTTTGACCAGAACATATGTGGGCTCCCAGCTGCAAAGGGGCCTCAGAAAATCTCAGGGCTTATGGTCTCATGTCCAACATGCAAGAGTCAATGACTTTTATGGCAAACCAACAAAAAGGTCATGAGAAAAATTTATGCAACATGGTGCAGCACACATGAATAGCGCCCTACAGAGACAGAGAGGATGTTTCTAGAAAAAGAATCTTTAGGAATAGGGTTTCAGGCAATCTTGATCTTTCTTTTAATTAATTTTTATATTGTATTATCAGGAGCAGTAAAGCAAAAATCACACATAATAAGCCCTGTTGTGAGACAATATGGCCCAGTCCCTTATTAGTCTTATCTGTCTCTCACAATATGAGCTGAGGTTTGCAGAAGAGAGGAAGACAACAGGGTTGGAATGAATAAATTCTCTTGATGATGAAAATGGACATCAGAATGATGAAAATGTAATGATGCAATGATGGAATTGCAATGGTTTATGTACCAGTGTCAGTTTTTTCATTGTAACAAATGCATCAGAGTAATTCTCTATATTAACTGTATGATGATATAACTGTATGATGATATAACTGTATGTATGGTGCCTTGTCTCAGCAGATACAGTGTGTCACCGTCTCTGTTTCTCTGATGACACCATTTATCTTCCCCATCTTACATCATCAACTGCAATCACAAAGGTCTCTGACCTACTGAATCACCCATCCCAAACCACTGATTCTATAACCATCAGCATCATGACTATCTTCATTTTTCTAGAACAGTATATCCACTGGGTTATCCTCTGTGTTAGAAACTTTCCTTGAAACCACTGCATCCTAAACTCCTTAGGATCTGTCTCCATTTATCCCTCTGTCTTTCCAACTTTGCTTCTTAGGACACACACAAAAAAACAAAGCCTCAGCACTGTATGATCTTCACAGACACCGTCTTCAGTGTGGTTGTCCTCCCAGACTGACTCTCAGGAGACACATAAGATGTTCTTTGGGAGCAGCTGTTTCCCCACCACTGGACCAGCATGCTACAGTTCAGACACCCCAGTCTCAGGCAACATAATGAAAACAGAGGGTCAGGATTTTAACCCAGAGCCAACTTTTTCTGCAAGGAGGCCCACCTGAGAGGCTGAGAGACTCTTCCTGGAGATGTTTGGAGAGGAGGGCACGTGGTACCTGCTGGCCCTGCATGCCAGACATGTGCTCTGTCTTTGAGCTCTCTCCCCAATGATCTGCCTTCTTTCATGATTCAGAATAGCTCAAAGTTCAAGTCTTACAATTTACTTAAAAAATAATGTATGTCAGGACCTGAGCAAAAACACAGTGGCTAGGGCATTTGCCTTGCACGTGGCCTACCAGATTTGATTCCTGACATTTAATATGGTCCCTTAAGCCTGCCAGGAATAATTTCTGAGTGCAGAGCCAGAAGTAACTCCTGAGCACCGCTTGGTATGGGCAATCTCCCAAAGAAGATTAACGTATGTCAACTTATATGTACTTAATTTGTCACAAACCCTTTAAGCACTTTAATTTAGTGAATTCATACAATAACCCATGAAAAAAGGAAATGTAGGGGCCGGCGAGGTGGCGTTCGAGGTAAGGTGTCTGCCTTGCAAGCGCTAGTGTAGGATGGACCACTGTTCGATCCCCCGCCATTCCATATGGTCCCCCCAAGCCAGGGGCGATTTCTAAGCACTTAGCCAGGAGTAACCCCTGAGCATCCAACGGGTGTGGCCAAAAAATACAAACAAACAAAAAAAGGAAATGTTTCCTGTTATATAAGCAAAGAAACTGAGGCACAGAGCCATCATATTCTCAAGACCACACAGCCAGAGCCTATCCAGTTCTCTGTCATCCTGTCCTGCAGAAGAAAGAGCCTAAAGAAGGGACAGGACCCATTTTGGAGATTCCAGTGTGGGTCAAGTTCCACAGTTGGGCCACAAATCTCCATGTACTCCTGTCTTTGCTGTTTTTCATAATGGTAGAAGATATTAAATAAACAGCTAAGGGTGGTTTTCATAAAGTGAAAAGAATAGTAAGTAGGGAATGTCTTGTCCCTAGATGTTAAGAAATCAATGTGAACAGTAAGTTATTATTTTGTTACTGTTTTATAATATCGTTTCATTTGATTATTTTATGTAGCACTTTTATTTAGGAAGTCTACTTCTGGCAGTACTTAGGGAATACTTCCAGCTCAATTCATGGGGACCATGTGTTGTCTGGGAACAAACCTGGGCTCCTGGCATGGGAAGCCTGTTCCTCCTCCCAGCTCACTGAGCAATCCTTCTGGCCCTTCAGAGTGCTTTTCTCTGTCACCTCTCTGAAGCCGAAAGGATGGAGAGTGGCAAGCTGCTTCATTGATGCAGGATAGAAAGCTAGAGAGACTGAAGTAAGGGGCAGAGCTAGAAACCAGACAGGGCTGTCAGATACTAGGTGAGTCCACCCCATACCCCTGAAGATGAGGCTCTACTAGATCCAAATGATTAACAGGCAGGCTGGGTAAATCAATCCCTGGACTTGAGTTCATCCCAAGCTGCTGTAAAATCAAGCATTAGAGGGGAAAGATGTGCTGGGGTGTGATTATGGGGTGTGTTCACTGTGCGAACCTCCAGGCCCACTCATGATTCAAACCCCTATGAAGTGGGCAGGGGGACCCCCACAGCAGCCCACTCCTGTTTGGGTGCCCGAGAAAGAGGGGAGGAGGCAGCAGACACATCAAGCCCCAGCCTCTTCGCTGTGGGCTGCCACACAAAGCACCCTGCCACCTCCTCAACCACTAGCTAGGGCACAACAGCTGGAGGAGAAGTAAGCGCAGGAGCAGACGAATGGGTTCCTGGCAGCGCAGTTAGCCCCGAACACAGGTAGATATGTGCTATTAAAACATGGCATGATTTTTTTTGTTTTGTTTTTTTGTTTTTTGGGTCACATCCGGCTCTACGCTCAGAAATCACTCCTGGCAGGCTCGGGGAACCATATGAGATGCCGGGATTCGAACCACCATCCTTCTGCATGAAAGACAAACGCCCTAACTCCATGCTATCTCTTTGGCCCCATGGCAACTTTCTTTTTGTGTGTGTGTGTGGTTTTTGGGTCATACCCGGCAGTGTTCAGGGGTTACTCCTGGCTTCATGCTCAGAAATTGCTTCTGGCAGGCACTGGGGACCATATGGGATGCCGGGATTTGAACCGATGACCTTCTGCATGAAAGGCAAACGCCTTACCTCCATGCTATCTCTCTGGCCCCAGCAACTGTTTTTTAAAAATATCTTTACACTTCCAATTCATAAGCGTGTGAATTAGGGTATGTTTGAACCACAAATCAACAACACTCAGGGCTTACTCCCTGCTCAGTGCTCAAGGATCACTCCTGGCTGTGCTTGGTTTCAGAATCACTGGCTGTGGCTGCTGCCCTGTGGGCCAATGTCAGCAACACTCCTGTACTTGCTGCCTCAGTCACAGACTGACAGTGCAGTCTGGCTAGAGGAACAGCTCAGCAGGTAGGGGTGCATGCTTTGCATGCAGGTCTCAGACTTGGTCTTCCAGGAGCGACCCCTGAATTCAGAGCCAGGACTAATGGTGGCGCCCAAAATTCACACTCCATAACACTCTGTCTGGTATCTAGCACTATGTCTGTCTGCAATGCAGGTGCTACCTCTCAAATGCTGGGGCTGACAAGAGAGTCCCCCACCCCCATCTCTGCTCCATGCAGGAGCCAGGACTGCTTGCACCTCCTGAGTTCCCCACAGGGAAGAAGGAACGAAGTGTGGCTGGGCCACTTACTACCGGAGCAGGCGGCTTCCTTGGGGCCGGAAGACATGGGCTGCGCGCAGAGCTGGCAAAGGCAGTCTCTCCCATTGAAGGTGACTCGGTCTCCAGGGGGAAAGGGGCGCCTGCAGGTAGAAAGACAGGGCCCCCAACCAACGTTATTCCAGCCACTTCATGCCTTGGTCAACACCTCCCTGGCTTGCTGCCCTCTAGTGCCAATTCATTCCTCAAAGGGACACCAGCAAAATGCCTGAAACCTGGGTTAGAACCAAGCCAGTCTTGCTGCAGACAATATGAACCCATAAATATGCCTTGTTGCAAGATAAGAGAAAGTGCCCCCAACTTGGGCACTTAGGGAGTCTGATGATATCTTTCACCTATGCTCACCAGTAGAAGAATGTGGGTGCAAATTGCCTCACAGAGCACACATGGTTAGTTTATCAATCAGTTCTTACTTCGCCACTCTGGTGCTCAGCCCACATAAGCTCACTTTTTAGTGTTTAATAAGAAGTCAGAGCACCTGGTTCAAATCTGAGATCTGAAGAAGTTCCTGTAGTCTGAGACTCTGAGACACTCCTTATTCATTCTGGACTCAGAAGGTTAATTCAAATCCACACACAGGCAATGTGTAAGCTTATAAGAGAGGTCTCCAATTTGGTGTAGTGGCCACCACTACATACATGCATGAATGATACCTATGTTCCTGATCTGTGCATGTATGTACCCCCATCATACATATTCAGCTGTTGTAGCAATCATCTCTGGGCTGGCTCCAACAACAACATGGACAACAGGAAAATTGGCTCTTGCTATTAACTTTACAGACCAGGATCTGTCAGGGCCAGATCAGAATCTGTCCAGGTCTGAGCCTTCCAGCCTGGTGAGTCACCTCAGATTCAGGATGTCTCTGAGAGCACTAATTCAGACTGACACATGGAGCTGGGAGAGCAGGCAGGGGAAGTCAGGGTTCCAGCAGGGCGGAAATGGGACTGCCCACCACAGCCTCATTCAATGAATGAGGAAAACTCATCTCAGGGTCTCCAGGAAGCCCAGGAAGCAGGCCATCCTAGAAGCCAGAGGGAGTACAAGAGTGTGAGAAGAAGGCATGGGGGAATGCTGCTTTTGGTTAAAACATGGAAAAAGTTTCAGCTCATTAATCGCCAAATTTCATATTATGATTTAAATATAATTGAGAAATGGGTTAATAGCTATAAAAAGTAATTATGTGTTATTCTGAATATTTCATCTAAATCTTATTAATATCTATAAATATAATCTTCCTCATTATATAAAATTAAATAATCTTCCTTTTGGAGTCGATCTCTCTCTGACCTAGATATATGAACTGCTGGAGCATCTAGACAGATGGTACAGCAGGCAAAACACTTGACTTGCAATGGACTAACCTGGGCCAAATCTCTAGTATATAGTCTCCCAAACTCTACAAGGGATCACTTCGGAACAAGTCTAAGAGTAGCTCTCACATTGTCAAGATATGCCCTCCCCTTCCAAAAAAGAAAATTCTGGAAAACCAAAGCCATCCTGTTTTCTGCTTTGTAGTTATTTGTGGAGGTGAAGGGGGGAAACTTGGCTGTGCTCAGTCAGGCCTTACTCCTAGATTGGTGTTTAGGAATCAGTCCCTGTGGTGCTCAGGGGACCAGATGTGGTACCAGGATCAAACTTGGATTAGGCATTGTAAGACAAGTGCCTTACCTGCTGCACTAACTCCCTGCCCTATAGATTTTATTTGTTTGCTTATTATTAGGCCTCTCCAGTGGTGCTCAGGAGACCCAGGGGTTTATTATTGACCAATCCGGCAGAGAGTTCAGTGAAAAGACCCATGGATGTGGTACTGCCTCATCTGTGTGATACCAGATATTACTCAGACACCCTGGCAATGCTTGGGGGCCTCCAGGGTAGCACCAATATGCTTAAAAGACCACATGGTGCCCCTGGTCTGGTATGTCTAAACACAGACCCTAATCACTGCATTATCTCCCCCTTCCTGTTTTTTGTTTTAGGTTTTCTCCCCCCACTCCCTGTGGTGCTCAGGGCTTACTCCTGGCTCTATAGTCAGAGATCACTTCTGACAGGGCTGAGGGGACCATAAGGGCTGGTCTCATACAAGGCAAGCACCCTACCAGTTGTGCTATGGCTCCTGCCACCACTCCCAGTATTTCTATAAAGGCAAAGGGGAATGGAGCTTGAGGCCATCAGCAGAATCAAAGGCCTGGGGTGGGATGGGCAATGAGAGCCCATCAGGAGAGCGACTAATCACGGGAAGCATCAGTACAAAGGACTCAAGCTCATCTCAGCTCTGATCCTTGTGGCTTCTCCACAGAAGCAGGAGCTGCACTGTGCACCTGGCCCCCAGCGCCATCTCTCGCCCAGATACTCTGAACTCGGCTCACTGGAGCAGTGCAGAACCTTGAGAGATGACAGATGCCTGAAGATCAGGTTGCAGATATTATTTTAGACTTCAGGACCACCAGTCATGGCCACTCAGTGCTGCCTCTTTCTGATGCTTGAATGCAGCCCAGGCAACAAGGAAACAAATGGGAGTGGCTGGATTCTGCCAAAACTTTAGCTGTGAAAACAGGTCTTGAGTGGAATTGGGCCCATTGGATATAGTCTTTCCATATTTTTTGTTTTGTTTTTGTTTTTGGGCCACACCCGGCGGTGCTCAGGGGTTATTCCTGGCTGTCTGCTCAGAAATAGCTCCTGGCAGGCACGGGGGACCATATGGGACACCAGAATTCGAACCAACCACCTTAGGTCCTTGATTGGCTGCTTGCAAGGCAAACACCGCTGTGCTATCTCTCCGGGCCCAGTCTTTCCATTTTTATCTAAATGGGGCTATTTTAACAGTCACCCATGAATATGGGTACACACACAGACACACACGGGATTTTAATTCCAAATCAGCTTAATATTTATAAGCAGTTAATGCCATTTTCCCTCAATGTTTTCTTTGCTTGAAATGCTTTATTATCTAAGCTGGGAAGACAGTTCAAAGGTGGGGTACTCTGTGTGCTGGAAACCTGGTTGATCCCCGACAGCCCATAGCCTCTGGAGCACCCCAGGAGCAACTCCTAAGAACCCCTCAGGAGTAGTTTCTGAGCAGAGCTGGGTGTGACCCCAAAACAAACAACATCAAAATGTCTTAAGACCTAGAGCTGCTTTCGGGCCAGGGGTTAAGTGGCTGAAAACCGCTGCAATTGCTCAGCAGAAGATCCATGTCTCAAGTCCCATCTGTTTTTTTTTTTTTTTTTTTAAAAACAGTCAAATTAAGCAGTGTGTGGTGGTGGTGGGGGTATATACCAACCTTTGTGATACTAATGTTAATAAGTTCTGATAAACCACTGCCATCAGTCCAGCCTCAAGTTCCATCTGAAGAGTAGCTGTCAATAGTGGGGTGATACAGGTACCAGCAAAGCACCTTTTCTGAGGAAGAGTAACACAAGGTGTGCCCCGAACCCAAGTGGCAGCGCCCCCCACTTACTTGCAGATGGTGCAGGCAAAGCAGTTGGGGTGGTAGGTTTTGCCCAGGGCTGTCACCACCTCTCCTTCCACAAACTCCCCACAGCCATGGCAGCGTGTCCCGTACATCCTCTGGTAGTCCAGGGTGCAGAGATACTCCCCGTTCTTGATGAAGAAGCCCCCTTGGGCCAGGTCACAGCCGCACACTGGAGGAGAAAAAGTCACATCTGGTCATCATCTGGCTCTGATGCACACAGCTCGTTTTTGTGATTTCAGGAGCCAGGGCCAAGGGAGGGACTGGGACAAAGAGCTGTTTATCGTGGCTGAGAGCTCTCCTGCCTCCACCCTCTGGTTCCCCACCCTTTGGGAGCTATGCACTATCTCATACAAGTAAAATCCACTGGCTGGTCTCAGTGTCTTCAGTGCCACAGCTGAGATCTGGAGATAAGCCACCTTTGAAGGTGAGACAGCTTTGCTGGTGTTGTCTCCTGGATCAATCAGGTGTCCTTGTCAGAGCTTCTCAAGAAAGGCCTCTCTGCTGGGCCACACACATACTTGGGGTGGGCCTAGATGCTTACTGGGCTGAGTAATATGTTCCCACTAGGCCCAGAACAGCAAATGACATGACCTGTCTATTTTTTTCTCCACTGCAAATACTCTTCCACTACAAACCATTCAGGTGCCTAAGTTTTCTCATTGTTGGAAAAGAGCAAGAGTCCATTATTTACACATTACACAGAGAGAAACATGAATAGACTCCAGAGAAAGGCAAAACCTCATCAGGGCACACGAGGATGCTTGACTGTGTCCTTTGGGGGCCTCTTTCAAAACTGCAGCTATGGATCATGGTGATGATGTACAAAAGTGGGTCTTGGGGCCTGGTGTATGAACAAGACCAGAGGAGAACACAGCTATTTGTCCAAAACTAGGTTTGAAGCAGTTCTGGAGAGGAAAGGTTTTCTGCTGCCAAATGGGTGGGAGAAAGTAGCTAGAAATCGCCAGTCTTAACCTCTGGCTTCCCAGGGCCCAGTAACTACTAAGCAATGAAGGGCATTAGGCAAAGGTGTCCAATCACTAAATTACCATTTAAAAACCCTTATTTTCAGGTGGTGGGATGGGTAGAGTCAGCTCAGCAGGTTGAGCTCATGCTTTCCGTGGGGGAGGCCTGGCTTCCATCCCTGGTCCCTAGTTCCCAAGTCCCAGGAATAATTCCCTAAGTACTGTCAGGTGTGGCCCAAAATCCACACTCAAATTTATTTGGGGGCTGGGTTAGTAAATCAGTGGCCAAATGCATGAAACCTGGGTTCTATGACCAGCACTACAAAGGAAGATTATATTCTATTGACTATTAATTACTTTATAGTATTATGAAATTTCCAATTTATTTAGCTTGACACCTCTCTCTATATAGCTGTCACTACCAAACTTTCAATGTCATCCTCTTCAAAAAACAACTCGTTATTCATTCCCCTCATCCGCACCTTTTGCTCTGGTAATGATCATAATTTCCTTTCTCTTAACAAAAAATCTTTCTTCAAATTTGGGGGCTACAATCGGTAGAGCTCAGGGGTTCTTCTTGGCTCTGTGCTCAGGAATGAGCTCGGCAATGCTTGAAGGACTCAATGTAGTGCTGGGAATCAAATGGGGTCACTCACACATAGGCAAGTGCTTTAACCCTGTACTCTCTTCTCTGCTCTAATCACCATTGTTTTTACCGAATCTCGGACTTGGTTCTGCTGCTCCTTCCCATTACCCTTGTTTCAGTCATTCTCATTCCAGGAAGGAGTGAGTCCCTCATGCCTTGATTCAGTCCCCCTGGATCAGGAGAGCTTCAAGGTGAACTAGATACTGCACACAAGCAGGTGCTGGTTGTGAGTTTGGCAGATTCTTCTGCCCTCAGGGAGCAGACGTGACTCCTGTAGATGGTTACAGATAACCAAGGAGACAGAGACCCCACAAACAAGCTTTGTGTGCTGAGTCCTTGGCTTTGTTTAGATCAACACTGCTCAGCCATGACCTTCTGTGAAACTGACAATCAAGAAACCCAAGAGGCTGGCTAGAAGCCACTGTGCCTGCAAAGGGCCACCCTAAAAATACCACCCATGTTCACATGACCTGGATACCAGCACGGGCACCACCTGCTGCCTCCCCAACCTGCTAGTGCCCCCGTGGTGCTCACACCTGCTTCCTCCTGACCAAATGGCCCTTTGCTTGGAGGGATCTCGGGGACCAACAGGCCCCTCTTCTGCAGCCTCCCTCTAAGGTAACGAACTCAATTCTAGCATGTCAGCCTATGCGAAAGGGGCCAGTCTTTTCATATTTTCTATGGAAGTCTCTTTGTTTCCCACAAGATGTCAAAGCATTTCATAGACAAGACTTCCTACCTGCTCTTCAGAATCTCTGACTTCAGAACTCTGCAACCCTGTGATTTCATATAATACTGTGAAGGCAACTATGGGATGAATTTGAATCCAACCAAAATCCAAGTTGGCAGGTTGAAGACCCCTTTAATCTCACCTCTCAACTCTGTTCAGAGATACAACAGATGTGGCAACTGACCTTTTATGTTCAGTACTTTGCAGAGCTATGAAACATGACACAGTGGGCCTTTGTTTGCTCCTTTAGTCACCTAGGAAAAATTCCAAAATTTCACCCATTTTTCTAAAGAGAGTCAGGAGTAAACAAGTCATCGATAGTGTAGATCAAAAGTTATAGCCAACAGGCCTGTCCATGTCACATGAAAAGAGCAAGTGCTGCTGGGTCAAAATTTTCCTCATGCCACATCTCCATATCCTTTTATGAAAAAGGAAAAGTGAATTGGCTCAAACACAGCTCTATTAAAAATGGGCTAACTCCATATATCAGAGAGAATTGTGAACATTTTTCATATATTAAGGTGTCAGTTTACTTGAAAGTCTGTTTAGTTGCAGTAAAATACAAAAACATAAAACTGACCATCTTGGCTGTCAGGAATTGGACCCAGGGTCTCATTCAGGCGAGGCCAGTGCTCTCCTACTGAAGGACAGAGTCCTGGCCCCTTGGCTATGTTCAGTTGGGTACATGTACAGTTGGGTAATGTCAGCATATTCATACCATTGTGTGACCATCAGTCTCAACCATCCCAGAATGTTTCTGACCTTGAAAAAGTAAAAATCTGCACCATCAGCCCCTGGAAAAGGCCTTTTCTCTCATTCAATAACAGTACCTCAACTGCTCTGGGATGCTCATCTAAATGGATACTGACCCTAATAATAAGACAGGCAATACCAAAAACCATCTGAAATCTGAACACAGGCGAGGGAGAAAAGCAAGCTCTTTCCCTGCCAACCTGGCACAAGAGCAGCACACACAAGCTTTCCATGACCCTAGGCTTACTTACCAGCTCCTTACTATGAAAACAATGGGAATGTGTAGCAGGGGTCTCAAACTCAATTTACCTGGGGGCCGCAGGAGGCAAAGTCGGGGTGAGGCAGGACCGCATAAGGGATTTCGCTTACCGAATATCCACAATAAAAAATCGCATCAGTAAGAAAAAAAATCGCATTAAACATTTGCATACTCCGAATGGAACTGCTCAGGGTATGCGAATGTTTAATGCAATATTTTTCTTACTAATGCGATTTTTATTTCGATTATTCGGTAAGCAAATAATCGCGAATACTGCGATATTTGAAGGCCGGCCGTGGGCCACAAAATGTTGTACGGAGGGCTGTAAATGGCCCGCGGTCTGCGAGTTTGAGACCCCTGGTAGGCTTTACCCAGAAGTGATGTAGATGTTCTCTGTCAATTTTGACACCCCCACCTCCCCCATCGAACTGCTAATCAGATTTCTATCTAGACCTGGCATCTATTCCAACATTCTTTCTTGAATAAATGCCTTTTATAATATCCCAGGCCTCTACTTCTCTGAACCAGCTTAACATCTCTGAACTAGGCTCATTAAGGAGCTGAATCAATCATTGATACAAGGTCATTCTGTATTTGTATGAGAACCCCATATATTTCAATTATTGAAAATTGTACTTTGACAACAGGTCTGCTCATTCCAAATCAAAACTATCTATGGGCAAACATTAAAAATTGTTAACAAGATTTGGTTGTTTCATGTTAACAGATTTCAAATACTTTTAACCAGTGGCATAAAGGAAAATGTTCATGTTCAAATAATCACTCAAAAAAATCTCAATTTGTAAAGTCAGACTTCAATAAGATGTGTCTCCATTTTTAACTCTGGATGCCTCATTTGTCTTTTAACATAGGCTCAGACAAAAGACAGATTAGATTCCTTTCATTAAGAAAAAAAATGATCTGCCATGAGTGATATTAATTGCTTTCTGCTGGACGGTAAATCATTTCTAACAAGTCCCTCTCAGAAGCACAAAGAATTTCGTCCTTTGCTCTGGCTCAGGTACATTGACAGCCACATGTCTCTCTGCTGTTATGCTCTCAACACAGACATTTTCTGCAAACCATGAGTGACGTGAACTTGCCAGATAGGAAGAGAT
Source organism: Suncus etruscus (assembly GCF_024139225.1). Taxonomy (NCBI): domain Eukaryota; kingdom Metazoa; phylum Chordata; class Mammalia; order Eulipotyphla; family Soricidae; genus Suncus; species Suncus etruscus. The sequence goes on from NC_064864.1 coordinate 60,922,231, forward strand.
ACTCTCCAAACCACTTTATATAAGGTTGCAAAATTAGTAATGGGCACATTTTAAAAATAATTAAAAAGGGGGGAACCCTTGCAGGAGCATGTTATAAAAATAACAGATGGCAGCCGAGCAGGGAGATGGAGGAGACACAGAGCTGCAGTGTGTGCAGCCTGGATGGGACCGGGGTGGTGACGGGTCTTCTGCTGTCTAAAAGCAGTGTTTGTATTTTATGTGGCAACAAATTCATTCCAGGGACAGTCCATTAGTGACTGTCCACTAGTGAGCATTACCAGATTAGAGGAGACAAGGTAATATTTAAAGCAACAGATGTGTTTGGGTTTGCAAAATTCATGACCTTTCTTCATCTTTGCCAGGAGATGGTGTCTCCCTGCTGGTGTGTCTCACTCGGGTCAATTCCTAGCAGTTGCAGCTGGGTCTTTAGTCAATAGGACCAATGTGGGATTCTTTACAGGGTCAGGCTAGGCAGTGCCTAGGGCAGGGGTCTCAAACTCGCAGCCCACGGGCTGTTTGCAGCCCTCTGTACATTTTGTGGCCCGTGGCCAGCCTTCAAATATCGCAGTATTTGCAATTATTCGCTTACCAAATAATTGCAATAAAAATCGCATTAGTAAGAAAAAAATTGCATTAAACATTCACATACCCCGAGCAGTTCCGTTTGGGGTATGCAAATGTTTAATGCGATTTTTTTTCTTACTAATGCGATTTTTTATTGCTAATATTCGGTAAGCGAAATCTCTTATGTGGCCCTGCCTCACCCTGACTTTGCCTCCTGCGGCCCCCAGGTAAATTGAGTTTGAGACCCCTGGCCTAGGAAATACTCCTGGCTCTGTGCACAAGGGTCATGTCCTGCGATGCTCAGGGGAACTATACAGTATATTGAACTCAGGCATCTTGCATGCAAAAGCCTGCACTGAATTCACTTTGCCTCCTCTCCAGAGTTGAGGGCTTTGAGGAAAAACACGAGATCTATGGATAAAGAAAAGGATACATTTTCCCATGCATTTTCCCTTAAGCCATAAATGGTCTTAAATGCTCCTGGTTAGGTTTTTTTTCTCATTTTGGTGGGAATGGCTTTCACATGAAAAGCACACGCTCAGGAATGATGCGCTCTCTCACTCGCTCTCTGACCCAAACAAGACCAATGTTTGGAGGCACAGAAAAAAATCTAATTGGTGTTCAGAAGCCCTTCTGAAGGCACAGATCCCGTTCTGGCTGAGAGCGTACATGACTGCTGTTTTTAGTGACAATGATCATCTGTTCCCCTGTTCTACATTGCCTTACGTCAAAAACCTGTCCCACAGGGGTCTGGACAGGGCCAAGTATTTGGTGATAAGCTCTGTGACCACCAAATACTTTCCATCCTCATCCTCTTCTTTCTCCTCCAACTCCCTCAGAAAATAACTCTCTTTTCTGAGATGCCTTACTAGCCATTTCTGCAAATGCTTTCTTCATAGACACTCCAGCAAGGTAAGGATGGAAAGTGAGACTCGGCAAGCCAACCCAGTCTCCTTCCAGTGGATTGAGTTGGAGTTTGCATTTTTTGACTCTGCGAAAAATCAGAGCAGTGTGTTTGAAAGTTTCCAATACTGCAGCTCCAAAGTACTATGTGCTACAGCTCAAAATAGCTGAACAGCAACTCAAACAATAATGTGAGGGGGCAGATTCCCAGCAGAAATAGCTATTTGCAAATGGATCATCCCTGGAAGCAGGAACCGAGCTCAGTCGAAAATTTAAACAGTTTTTTTCCCTGCAGAAACTTCAAAATGTTCATCAAGTCAATGAACGGTCCTTGCTAGGAAAGAAGACAGAAGTGGAACCAAAGGGCAGAGCTGGGCATCTGAACAGCCTCAGTTAGTGCAGAGATAGAATAGATACAAATAGGTGAAGTGCTCCATGGGGAGAATCCTTTGGAACATCTACTAATAAGTTCTGTGGCTACCCAGCAGGCTTGTTTTTAACCCTCATCATGCAACTTCTTTGGCAAACAATATTCATTAAGACTAGCTCAAAACACAAAAGCTATCACTCAGGGCAAACCATCTCTCTTATATGACACTGGGGTGTCTTTGAAAACAAAAGGTAGTAGGATAGTCATCTTTCATTGAAACAGCAGATCAAGAAATTGAAAATGTCACCAGGAAGGGAGAAAGAGCAGGTGGCTTTGCATCATAAGCCCAGCTAGGCCTAGACAAGCCTTTCTCAAGCCAAGTCCCACGTCTAATCTGGAAACCACAGGCAAATTCTGCTAACATCACTCTTCTCTCCAATCCCTTCCTCTCTATCCTTTGGTTCCCAGCAAAAGCAGAGCCCTGTGCCTTTTGCCTTAATGAGTGTCCAGAGAGCAGGGAGATGGCTCTGACAGTTGTCTGTGCCCAGCACAAACCCTGCAGTCAGGGCAAGCCATATGGCCATGTCCACATCAGCAGAAAGAAGTTTGCCTAAACCTTGTGGCTTCCTCTAGGGCTTTTCTTCCTGGGTTCTTACACTACACAGAATCTTCTGAATGCAGAGATGGTTCCTTCATCTCCCAAACATGCACCTGACTTTTCCTGAACCAACCTTTAAAGTCAAACTGAGTCCCACACCTTCTACTGTCCACTCCCACTAGAGAGCCCCCTCCTTTCACCCTCTGCCAAGGCCTCCTACCACCAGCCTCCCTGTTGCACTGGACTTCCACATTCTGACTGAGCTGAGAGCCCATGCCAGTCCTGCAGCTCCATCTCTCAGGGTTCAGTTCTGGTGTTCTTATGCCCCCTTGTGAGAGGTGCTCTCTCCGATGTCTTCATTGGCTCTCACAGGTCCTTGCAAGCTTTCTGCAAGCAAAGACTACTTCTGCTAGTTTGTCTCCCTCGCTACTTAAGAGATATAAAAAATGCCCTCTTTTATCCCACTGTAATCATTTGTGTTTGGTTTCAGGGCCACCGCTGGCTGGGCTTCAGAGCTACTTGCTGTGTGGTGCTGGACTTGGGCCTTGTGGTCTTGGGGTGACCACAGGGGACCACGTAATGTTGGGGACCGCAGCCAGACATTCTGCATGCAAATCCAGGGCTCAAGTCTTCGAGCCTGCCTTTCAATCGCTTTCCACCAGACTAGTGTCTGTCCAGTGTGGGTAGAACCAGGCTTTTCTGGCACGACACCAAATAGACATTTGAGCCTGACTCTGAGCCAATAACTTGTCTCTGCTTTTCAAAGTCCCAGCTGGCACTGAGGGAATGAAGCTACTACAGTATGACCCTTCCAATTCCTAGTGTCTATTAGATCTGGGTGGGTGGGGGGCTCCCAAGTGGTGCTCAGGAAACCTAGGGCTCCACTAGAGGTTCTTGGTCAACTGGGCCTATGGTTCAAAGCAATGGCCTGAGGATGCAACACTTCTCAGATACTGCATTGCCAGGAATCACCACACAAACTCACAATACCCCCCCCCAAAAAAAAAAAAGAACAGGAAACAAAAATCTGAAGTGGAGTGTGGAGGTATAAAAAGTTCTGGAACCCAGGTGACCCTTAGAATCTTACATGGGGCAAAGTAAGCAAAATATAGATTACCCATGATAGTTTGGTTGCTCCTTAACCTCAAAGCTAGACTCTTAAATATCAGTGGCAAAATCTCTGGCTCACCTGAAGGGAATTTTATAAAATCCAAGCATAACTTTTGCTTTTGCTAAACCAATATTTGTGAGCAGCAACACACTAAAAAACAATGCCTGTTCAGGCAGGCCAATAAAGGAGATTTGGTCACAGGGGAAGACTTAGACAGAAAGTTTGTGTTCTCTGGTTCATATATTAAAACCCAGTCATCAGTATTTGGTAGTGGAGGCTCAGCTCCTGAGGGAAGCACCCCAGTGAATGGACAATGCATGTCCTTATAAAGGACAAGTGATCACTCCTTCAGCCAAGTGATCACCTACTGCCAACTCTGCTGCCCTTGATCTCAGCCTCCAGAACTGCCATAAATGTCTGACATTTCCAACATTTCTGCTATGCAGTCACTTGGGCTGTTTTGTGACAGCGGCCTTGAAGCCAAGAATTCATCTGATGCTCAAATGATCTCACCGGTATGACTTAGCAGCTGTGATCGAC